>NW_022145594.1:38878575-39421075 GCF_000002235.5 Strongylocentrotus purpuratus
CACTGGAGTATGCGCACGATATTTGTATATAATTACAGGTTTGACCATTACATTTCCAAACGATCGTCATTCAATTTCATTAGTGCCTCCACTTTTCAAGCACCCGAAAAATGCCTCCTTTTTACATAGGAAAAGTGCCCCTTTAACTTTGTAAAAAGTGCCCCTTTTGTACATAGGAATAGTGCCCCTCTTACCTGACAAGTGTCCCTATTTAATTGGCAAATTGACCCTTCGCCTTTTCATCTGTGATAAGTGCCCTTTTATTTTCACACGTGCCATTTCTTTCGACAAGTTCCCATTTTCCTTTGCAAAAAGTGTCAATTTTCCATTCTAATAAGTGCCCTTCTTAATCTCTATAGTAAGTGCTCCTTTTTCAGGTACGAGAAGTGCCCTTTTTCACTTTTGCGAAAGTGCCCTCTTCATCGTGGATAATTGCCCTATTCAAATCTGAGAGGTGCCTCTGTTACTGTGACAAGTGCCCCTTTTCCTTTGTAAGAGTTTCCCCTTTAAATAGCTACCCCCATTTTAACTCGGATAGGCGCAAATATTTTCACATGTTCCCCTTTACCTTTCTAATAAGCGCCCCCATTAAAAAAGAGCCCCTTCACCTTATCATAAATGCCCCTTTTCATCTCTGGTAAATGACCTTTTTCAGGTACGAGGAGTTACTCCTTTTAACTTCAGATAAGTGCCCGCTTCACCTCCGATAAATCCCCTTTTAAAATCTGATCGGTGCCCATTTTCTTTCAACAAAATAATGGCACATTTTCCTTTATTATAAGTGCCCCTTTTTTATTCACATAAGTGCCCCTTTTTATATCTGGTCTTTGCCTATTTTCAGGTGCGATTAGTGCCTTTTTACCTTTGATAATTCCCTTTTACCAATGATACGTGCCCCTTTCCTTTCTAGTAAGGGACCTATCCCCTTTTCATAAATGCCCTTTCACCTTAAATGCCCCTATCAAAATCTGATGGGGGCCCTTTTCCATCGACAAATGCCATTTTCCTATTCTCATGAATGACTTTTTCATCCCTGGTGAGTGCCTCCCATTGAAGTTGTAAGAAATGCCCTATTTTCACCTCTGATGATTATTTTGTTGTACTGACACATGCTCTTTTTCTAGAAAGTGCCCTTTTTCTTGGTGCCCCCCCCCCCCCCACTTTGGAAGTCGCTAGGCCGTCCCTGCCCTTCGACCATAATAGCTTGGGCTTGATAGGGTATATTTATATACACGGTTATGGGGACATATATATATACCGGGCTATGGGGACATTGATATATACCGGGGCTATGGGGACATTGATATATACGGGCTATGGGGATATATACCGGGCTACGGGGACCAATGTCCGCGCACCACGGTCTGGTACAGACAGACTAATTTTGTTTTTATTTGAATGTATTTCGTATTTCAAATGATATAATGATATATAGTTTCGCCTCGAATGGCTTTACATATCCTACGTTGAGATTGCTTTAATAACCCACGGCAAGTCCAAGTCCTCATAACGCGGTCTCATACACATGTCCCCATAGAACTAGTTTTATATGTATATATTATATATATATAATATATAATATATATATATTTATGAATATATACATATATGTATATCCAATAAAGTGAGTACATCCTTAAGTGGAATATTTCAATATAATTTTTGGTAAAATGTATTAATGATGCAAATCTTTAAGAGGTTATAACGTTGATATTCTGTGATGCTGCAAGTACACCCCTGTACTCTAAAAATGTTGGAATAAAAGTCAACGTTAGTACATGTCAAAAGTCATAGTTCATAATCATTTATTAATTATCACCAGTGTGGGAGGTACCCAATACATACTCATTTCTATATTTAATCTTGTTCCACTCCTTAGCATGACTTTTAAAAGGTTGGACATTTGTGTCTTCCTCCAGTCTTTGAGCCCAGAAGAGCTTCAGTGTGTTAAGGTTATATCACATGCTGTGCAACTCTAACTTTTCCACCTGTCACTTCTTCGGAAAATCATTTCTGCTTAATATTAAACTAGGGATCACTGTCATTCAGAAATAGATTTTTTTTTGACAAGTTCTAAAATGAATATATTATTTTTCACTTCAGGATGACAACTACACTGTAAAACCTGTTTACAATGTACAGACAAACTCTGGGTCTACTCCTCAGTATGCTATACTATTGTAATAAAATAAATGGTTCGTTCCGATACACATAACATGTCTCCGCTATAGTTGTGGTACGGCCTATGCATTAGTACACCTTTATATTTGTGTTACTTGTTGTAAGGCGTGTACTCAATTTATTCATGAACTGTACATGTATGTGTGTACATGTGGGTGCGTGGTGGGTCGGTACCGACGACTTTCACGAGAACCGTACCTTCACTTTGACAACTATTCGCAGAACGAGGAATAGAACCCTGTAATATGTTTTAAGGTTTAGTGCGTGCGTATGTATATGCATATGTGTATACTCATCTATACCTTTCGACTTTCTATATCTAAAACAAATGTACGAAGCATATCAATTGACATTGAAAATGATTATGCGAGATCAAGAAGTTTTTCAAAAAATAGAGGCTTTCAAAAAAGGGGGAATGAAGCAAGAGAGAACAACCGTCTTGCCCTAACGATCACACCTGTTCTAATAATATGCAAAGGTTAAAGTGCTACGTGTATGTCATTATCTTAAATTCTCGCTAATGAATATATATATGGCTGCATTTATCTTAGTGTCAGACGGACCCATGAAAAGACTGAACATGCCAATGTGGAATCAATCTCAAAAGAGAAGCAACAAGACGAACCATTGAATGGTCATGATGAAATAGACGAGCAAGTAGAGCTACCCTTGGTAGACCTATTGAAAGGATGGAGAGATAAACACGGAGACACATCCTGTCGGGAGAAATTGAGAGATGCTCTCTATTCCATAGGAATACAAGGTAATTGTTTCGTAGGGAAAGACAAGGGGAATGATGGAACACAGCAAGTGATGTCCCGGATTCTGAAGAAAAAAACGCATTAGCATATGCCCAAAGAGCTTTTAAATCATTACGTACAGGAACTCACCTTTACACTTAGAAAGTGCATACAAGACTCATGAAGGATAACACTTGTAGGGAATCTTAATGTCGATGTCTTAAACTTTTAGTTTATGCTTAATATAGGCATTTACTTCATATCTGTTGCAACTTCCGTTTTGTGTGTGTCTCTCTCTTCTGTTAGTTCGGGAGGTTGGGTGGACGATGGGATAGGTTCAGTTCATTGGCTACAGTTTTGCATATTCCTAGGATATAAGTAGAACAAAATATTATATTCTATGTTAATATTCAATACCTTGTAAGTGTCATTGCCTAGGATAAGTTCAAGGATATTCTCACATTTTCTTTAGAGAGCATCGTCAACAAGACGCCACGGGAATACATTTGTCAAACTGAGCTAGTGCGTGTAGCTTTTAACATTCTGATGAGGGACGTTTATCCAGTCACTGAGGCTCTAGGGATCGACCAAAAGAAAGTCAGAGAATACAGAAGACGAGTTCCACTTTTAGACAAAGGCTCCTTGGGTCTTTTGCTACAACTTTGTCAAGGGGAAAAGAAATCGAAATCCTGCCTGATCCTGACCAAGTTGGGCTACATAGATGTTGCAAGATTTACGTATTTAGGTAAGAATATAATTGCTTTACAAATAACATTAAACTAGACATACCTAATTGGTTTTCTCATAAAATAGTGACGTACTTCTGAGATACAGAATCAAACAAGAAATATTAAGTGCCAGACTACAGTAAATATATCGGACAAATAATCTATGTCATTACAACAACTACGTAACAGTTCGCGTGCAAAACTCCGTTCATCTGTGCAATTGGAAGTCTCGCAGACCTCATGATTGAAAAGTGAAAACTTACCCATACATTTAATCCTTGCTTTCCTCTCACCTCAGAAACTGTAATCATTCTTGCAGTGATTGTTTACTAGATGACATTGTAGTCCTCTTTTTCGTTTATCATTATCGACGATCTGATGCTTTTTCTGTTTATCAATAATTCTAACTCGAAAGATTAATTTGTCCTCATTATGTCAGATACACAGCGAAATTACAGTGCATACTCTCTGTAAATCTTAAGTCACTCCCTCTCTCATGCTATCTAAATTTATGATCATTAGGTTTAATGAATTGATTTGTAAACGTTTACCAATAAAAACAAGATTACCGAATGGACGATAAATGATAAAGGTCAATTGCATGTCAATTTTCAATTTGTTTTTCTTCTTGTAATCTTTGTACAAACATTAACAACATTTGTTTGATTCCAGGCTTTTATAAATTCCTCTACAAATATTTAATTTCACATGTCATACAAATATCCCTCTCCCCCCCCCCCCCTCCACCCCCCCCCCCCCAACATACACAAACACACAATCGGACGTTTGACAAGATATAATCTGGAAATGTGTAGAAGCAGAATTGAAATATAAAATCATGTTCGTGGCCTTAGTAATTTGTTTGGTACAATAAACATGGGAAATCATATAGGTGGTGTTCAGAAAAGATGTAAAATATATCCCGCTCAGGTAGACGCTATCCTTTCTCTAAACTATACGGAAAATATATATAACGTATATTTGGTGTATATTCTATTGGGCTGGAAATATTGGGCCCTCTGTGGGGGCGATTCCGTTCATTATGTTCATTGATTTCTGCATACACACCTAGACCAGGTGTTGGTGTAGGTTCAAATTGTGGTTAATAGCTTACACGTCTTTATTTCCATTTCGATATAGATTACGAACAAAGTGTAAGTGAACTAGCACGCATTGCCTCTGTCCTTGAGAAGCCAAAGTGTCAGTCCCTCGTCAACCAGCTTGGATTGAGCCCTGGCGAACTCACAGAATGTCATGGACCGGATGGAGAGATAGATTATGTGAAAGCTCTGAGGATATGGAAGAACCTGATTCGACCAGCACCTTACCACTACCGACTTCACATCGTTAATGGTCTTCAAGCAATTGGGTGCAGAGGGCTTGCTGATGAAGTTTTAAGAGGTTTGCCTGTTCCATATAGTATGACCATGTAAAGAGTGTTTAACTTTTCGGTTTAATTAAAGTTCTGTGTATACTATCTCAGTCAATTTTCCAGTTCTCACCGTTACGATGTTGAGCTTTTAATTTTCCAATAGGTTTCCACCCCCATATTCGTTTTTGCCCCTAGGCTTGTCACTATATATTATTCATCAAACTAAATGTCTATGTTTTAACCTTATTCTTACACAATAGTCATTCACTCTTTTACTGTATGATATAATCTACTTCGTTTTTTCTCGAATCTGAATGAAATATACCAAGTAATACTGTGAAGAATTTAGATTATTATATGTGTATAAGAGTTTCTATATGTCGGGTAACGTCCGTAAAATATAAATGAGATGCATTATATGGGTGCAAGAGGTAAATTGCCTTTTTGAACATTAACTTTCTTAATTTGTTTGGGTGTAAAATTGCTTTTCATTTTTTACTGCTGTTGAAATATTAACGATTCAGATTTGTTTGATTAAATTATCTTCAAAGGGCTCTATCGACAGGCAGCAGCCGAAGATGACGTTATCAGAGGTATTTGCAGTAGGTTAGACGACAACCAGATCAAGAATCTCTGTGGCCTCTTGGAACTCGAACCCGGTGATGATCGGAAGAGGTCAACTACAATGGTGGTGAGCTTTGTCAACAAGTGGATGGAACAGTACGATCCAAAAAATTCGGAAAAGTTCCAAGAAAGAAAACATGAAAATAACAAGCTTGTCGAAGCCGGGTTTTATGAGCTTGCCCATGAGATTATGATTCTGGAATATTCTGTTTTTTAGAATATTTAATTTCATTATTTGAGCCATTACCAACTGACGATAGTGATGATATACATGGGTTATTTCCAAGGTTAAACAAGTTGCTCTAGGACATGATTTAATGAGGTAGGCCTAATTATGATCTGAATTCCTTAAAGCTTATCTGCCGTAGTTTACAGGAGGGATTAGACTGCCCTGCAAGGTCACTGAACAGGTGGTTATCTCATCAACTCAGCTCTCAGTTAACATAAGAAAAAGAGGATCATGGGGGACCAATGGTCACCGATTAGACATTGTTTGTTATATAGAGGGCGCAAGTAGCTACAAGTAGTGCAGTGGGCCTTTAAATAAAACCGTGTTAAATGTTATCATCAACTTTTTTGATCGATTATCATAAAACTGATCATACGTGCAATAGGGTTTACATAAACATGTCAATATCAATGTTTCGTCAATTATTATCGCTTATTTCACCCCACACACACCCACCCAAAATGCTTTCATGTTAACTTTTGAATGAAATCTTCCACGTACATGACAGAGATCTGACGCATTTCACGTTGCTTTCTTAGTGAAGGAAGACACTTTCAAAAAATATATAAAACTAGCTATAATCTAGTTACAAATTAATGATCCATTCTCTTCGGAGAAAATATTATATGGTTAGAATTCAGAATTAAAGTAGAAAACAGATTCTTTAAGCACAAGGATTTTGGAACATAAAATATAATTTGGGGGAGGGGTAGTTTTTCCGACCAGTGGGGTATTCTAAAAGATTATCTGATGTTTTATCGGTAAGTAATATAAAAAAATATCTGATGTTTTCTTCTGAAATCTTCCACGTACATGGCAGAGATCTGACGCATTTTTACGTTGCTTTCTTAGTGAAGGAAGACACTTTCAAAAAATATATAAAACTAGCTATAATCTAGTTACAAATTAATGATCCATTCTCTTCGGAGAAAATATTATATGGTTAGAATTCAGAATTAAAGTAGAAAACAGATTCTTTAAGCACAAGGATTTTGAAACATAAGATATAATTTGGGGGAGGGGTAGTTTTTCCGACCAGTGGGGTATTCTAAAAGATTATCTGATGTTGTATCGGTAAGTAATATAAAAAATAAAATACAAGGAAAATAATAAATAATATAAATCATATTTCAAAGTTGGCATAAAACACATATCTTCATAGTGTAAAACATCAGTTAGGTTGTAAGAGCGCTATAGAAATGAATTTATTGTATTGTATTGTATTGTATAATATGAGCATTGCCAATACGTGGATGAATCATCAAAATAACTATTGAAGGCCTTTTTATGAGAAATGTGGGGAATGGTCTCAGTAAATGAATCACACATAACCGCATTTGAAAAATCATTAGGAACTAGGAGTGAGTTGTAAAATATACATCATTGTCTATAAAGAAAAGCGTGATGTTATCCAAATATTCCTTAATTCAGAAATAATGCATTGTTAGTTAACAGTATATCCAATCTTTCTATTTGACGTTTTGTTTTTGTGTTATGCCAGTGTTATCACAACCCGTTTATACACTACAAATATAGGAGTGTGCGAGAGTCCGTTTGCATGTGTGAGCACGCGAGTATGTCTGTGTAATTTGCACCCTAAATACCCTTCCACAGGGTTCCTTTATTAAATAATAACTTTCACATATGTTTATAAGTTATATATATATATATATATATATATATATATATATATACATGAACATGCATAATTGTTGACGTACTTCAATGAAAGGTTCTAACTGTAACTTTATCATGTTAAAATACAAACGCTTAATTTAAAATTTGTAAATAGTATCCATTCACATTCAATTAGCATTTTCGAGACGGTCCTCCCTATATATCATTGGCGAGGATTTTGTGTTGACAATATTTATGTGACATACCCATAGTATAGTGTAAAATAATGATGATAATGTAGATTGGGATAGTTTAGTCATATACTTATGGTGTAGTCATGATACTAATTGTTTTTGCCATTGTATTCATTATACGAGGAGTGGGAGTAAAAGGAGTAGTAGTAGTAGTAGTAGTAGTAATAATAGTAGTAGTAGTAGTGGTAGGAGTAGTATTAGTAGTAGTAGTAGTAGTAGTGGTAGTAGCAGTAGTAGTAGTAGTAGTAGTAGTAGTAGTAGTAGTAATAGTAGTATCAGTAGTACAATATGCTCTCTTGTTTTAAAAATTAAGAGTGATAATACCATTATACATGATTCCAATCCACTTTATTGTTAATACTCCAGTTATTTTGAAATATTGTATTTTGTGACTAAATTATTTGAGCTAAGAAAATTATGTTTTTGCGGAAGCCTAAGACAGTAGCTGTTTTGTTCTGATAAATAATAATGGTAATGTTTGCAAAATATATTCATGTATGGATGGTAAAAACTTATTATTACAGTGACCAAAAGGGAGGTGAAGTATCTTGATTAGTTATGTGTCATGCTCAAAGTTGCATCTTCTTCATTCCTCCTCCTCCCCGCCCCCAGCCTTCGCGCTCTCCCTCTCTTTCTCTCTCTCTCCTTCTCGTCTTGCCATCTTTACACCACCAAAAAGCCTTTGCTCTGAATGATTTCGGTTCAAATTCGAGAAAAAAATATATGAAAACAAAACATATTAAGGACGACTCTTCCGCAGAAGCAATGTATCCAGTTGTTGGGGAGGATGTGATTGTTTTCGCCGGTTCGTGTGGTATGTTCAAGTAATTTTATGGAGAATATATACTAAGGAGTAAAGGTTTAGTATTCGTGTATAGCCCTATACAGAAATTGAATTATGAAATGTGTTTAAAAGAACGCATTGGGCTCTAAATTTTGTATACGCGATATTCAAGATAGTCTTCTATCTATATTTGTTTGTGATATTGTTTTCTTTACCAACAAATTATGGTTCCAAAGCACACGAGGACAAATTACCTGACCATTTTGTTAAAGTAAATATTATCAAAATATTGTAATTGAAGATACCATGGTTGATATTTTGTATCATTCCAACTAAGATAGAATATGTAAGTTGATCAATCGAATTACTGTATGGCGATATGTATCCAAGGAAGAGCTCAGCTGTGAATGTTTCGAATATGTATGTAGTTGTGTGTAGGTGGTTACACAATTTGCTCTAATTATAAATGATTCAATGTTAGTTTAAATCTATTGAATCACATTGCTATCAATATTTCGTATTTCCTCTGCCTAGTTAATCCTTACCTGAATTCATTTGTTGCTTACTGTTTCATCCTGTACGCCAATGTTAAGATTACCGATGTTTATATGATTGTTATGCTTTTGAAATTAGATATGTGCAAAACTGATTAAAGAGTAAAAATCACATACCATAAGGGTTTGTTAGTTATTATATTCTTCAATTAAGAAAGTGTCGGATTGATGAGAACGGTTCAGAACGGTTCGAATGGCATATGACGTGAGGACGGGGGTCATTATTGCACGATGAATGACTATTCTCATAGTGCAACCTTTACACCAATTAATTTTTTAATTCAAGATTTCACATACTGATGGACTCACTGACGAACATTTAGAGACAGGGATGAGCTGGAAAATATATTCTTGAAAAACTGTAAGCATGTGATTTAAAAACTTATTTGATGCCTAAAAGTTAATAAATCTCAAACTTTAGGCATCGTAATGCGTTTTTAAAAACCGTTTCTTTAAATTTGAGTTCCGATAAAGGTGGAAATAATGTGTGAGCATTCTAATATTTTGAAATCGGTTGGGAATAATACCATTGATAAAATGTCGCCTGCTTAAATGATCATACTCAAACCATCATATTCGAACCATCATATTCGAAATTGAACAGGCATCATTTACTGTTAAAAGTTCAAAACACTTTAAATACACAATGCAAATATTACGCCCCTTCAGATGTTGTTCTTAGAGTGGTTCATATGTTTTACGTGCATTCTAGCAGGTACATAAAGTCAGCCGATCAAGTTAATCATTGACACTTGTTACCCCGCGATCGCGTGGGTGCGAAGTTCAAGTGTCTATACAGCAGCACTAAATCAATAAACGATATGATATCATGTTGAATTTCTAACAAATGGAATAAATTACGCTGCTTGAAGTGTTTTGCAGCTATAGTCTCTCTCTCTCTCTCTCTCTCTCTCTGTCTGTGTGTCTCTGTCTCTCTCTTTCTTTCTTTCTCGCTATCGCTCTCTATCTCTTACACAAATTGGAGGCAAATGCAAAAGTTCGGATAGTATCAGTGGCGTATCTAAGAAAGTGGGAGCAAAGGGGGCAAAAAAAGCAACAAAAAAAGAGAAGGGTGACAGATAAATAAAATTGAAGGGTGAGAAAGGAAAATAATATGGTTATATTTACCATAATATGCACCCTCAACGGGCAGGCAAGTGGCATTAAGAATGAAATTATATGGGTTTAAATGCGGAAACTCTGTAAAGGTCGGCCTCACATTTATTTATTATGAATCTAGTAATTTGTGTACCGATATAGGGAAATAACTGTTATAGAGGGTATATTAAGGAAATGTAAGATTCATCAGCCTGTGGTATGATATTGCCCCACCGCCTCTGGATATAGGACAATGCGTATTTAGTATTTGCAAAGGTTCATCATTTGAAAGAACACTTAACTTTCGGTTGTTTTATTAAAAAAAATCTTCGACCAATTCCTTGGTTTCTGCTAATTTGAATCCATATTGAATTGAATCACGAAGTTATTGCACGGATATGCCCCGTTTACCATTGACGTGGTTAAAAGTGCGGGGGGGGAGAGAAAATCAAAACAATTATTGCAATAATATAAAGATGATGATAATAATGAACAGAAGAGGAAGAAGAGAAATGAAGAAGAAAAATAAGAATAATATTTTGTTTAGCGCACCTTGCTATAAACAACACAACTATCATTAGAATGCTACATTAATGACACACAATCACATTTTTCTTAAAGACCTCTGAAAACAAAGAAGTTGTCAATTTTCATTGGAGCGGCACAACTCAAAACAAACTCCCCTATATTTGTTGTGTTGAAGTAGTTTTAAAAGCGGCCTGACCTTCGTATTCCATAAGCTATGTAAATGTGTACGTCTTAATGAACAGCAAACGGTAAGGAAAAGGGATTAAATTAGCCGCACATCCCTAGTCTCCTAGGAGACGTCATCGGTATTTGCATACAGATGCGGGAATATGAAGGGTTCATATATCGTACGAACACAAAAACATGGTACTTAATTGCCTTTGATAATTCGTGTTTTTCCGCTGATTATAAATTATTTACTTACTAAAACTTACTGATACAAATATTTAAGCAAGTAGCGCAAAGTCAGTTATTATTTAGAAGTCACCTTTCTACTCTTTACGTTTTACAGTCACAGGATTAGTTTTATGATGTAGATAAGCGTTATTTACATCTCAATATATATTATCAAAATTATCATTCAATCATCACCGTCCCCATAAACTAAGAGACGCCCCCTCCGGCCCCAAAATAAACAGTTCATACCCCAGTCACACCAACAAGAATTACGCCAGACCGACACCAGACCGATCGAACAATGATATTAACCATATGGTAAAAGGTCAGTCGTTGTGGAGTCGGCTTGGCGGTGTGACTGAGGTACCATAGATACAGATACATGAATGGAAACAGAGAGAGAGAGAGAGGGGGGGGGGACTGGTGGTGTCTACCTTATAAATATTACAAATGCATATGTGCACGTGTTTATGCGTGTGTGTGTGCGTGTATACATACATTTAATATATGCATGCTGAAATTCTTTAAGTGAACAGAAATAATTTGAAAAGCTTTTGTGTAGATTAATTATTTATGTAAATGTATATGGGTGTAACAGATAAATCAGTGAACATGAAAAATAAACTTGTTTTCCTTTAATACCTTGGCATGGTTATGTAAAGAAAGAAATAAGTAAACGATACGCTATCGTTTGTTTAATATGCCTGAAATAAATGTTGATCATAGGCCAGACCTTTGGAATGATGACATCATATAAAAATAAACACTTGAAATATTTGCTTATAAGTCTATGGATATGCTACTTTGCCAACAAGTCTCGACAACTAAAATGGAGAATCACGGTAGACGGTCGCTTATCTGGACAGGTGTGTGTATTTGTATGTTATCATGCTGCATTATAGGTAAGTAGTAGATCACCCTTACTTATAATCTTTGGATCGGGGATGTACAACCCTCAAGTCATCGAGTCTTGCCACGTGACATGGCGTGAATATAAAGTGTCGGAGTGTCTTTGTTTTCACTCATACCTTGATTTGCGCTATCAGATTGACATTGCGACCATGTTATATAATTACACATGTCGATGTACATGAATAAAGCATTTTAGTGATGATGATACTCTTTCGCGTGTAAGCAAGCAATACTTAGTCAGGCATATCAACATGTAAATGTACACTTTACATAAGGTGAACTGTCGCATTTTGTGTTACCTATATTCAGTGGCGTAACCACGGGAGGGGCGAAATATTTTAGCTAACTGTCATATTTCGGTAACCCGACACATGCTCCGCCGACATTGCTCCGCTGAAATTTACTCCGCAAAACGCGAAAATTGCTCCGCGACATTTACTCCGCGACATTTGCTCCGCCGACAATTGCTCCGCCAACATTTGCTCCGCCGACATTTGCTCCGCCGACATTTGCTCCGCCGACAATTGCTCCGCCGACAATTGCTCCGCCTTCAACTGCTCCGCCGACAATTGCTCCGGTGACAAATGCTCCGCCGACAATTGCTCCGGTGACAAATGCTGCTCGAACGACAGTTGCTCCGTTGACAGTTGCTCCGCCTACATTTGCTCCAGTGACATTTGCTCCGCCGACAATTGCTCCGGCGACTACTGCTCCGCCGACATTTGCTCCGCTCAAAAAAGTGCCCCGTAAAATACAAAGGCTACTACGACAATTGTTGCTCCTCCCCAAAAGTACCCCGTAAAGACAATGCTCCGCCGACAATAAAATTGCTCTCTTATCCAAAAGTGCGGCCCCGTGGAAGACATGAATGCTCCTCTGGCAATTAGTGGAATAAATGCTCAGACGTTTTTTGCTATGACCCATAATGTTTGATTTATAACAAAAATCAAGTTATAGCTCCTTATGCAAGTTTTGAGGCGAAAGATAATTACTCCGCTCAAAATCTGTTTCCTGTATTACTCATTAGCTGATCCAAAGCTCAGGGCTATCTCTCTCTCTCTCTCTCTCTCTTGCTCCTCCTTTTCCTTTTGACACCCTTTTCTTGTCTTCTTTGCTTTTTGTCTTTCCTCTAATGCTATTAGTCTTTTTTCATTTTCATCACTTCTTCTCTTCTCCCCCTCTCGAGTTTTATTTCTCTCGTGAAATTGTAACGTAAAGTAGTACATGTAGTTCCATTCTTGTTTAGAATAGTATTTTCAATAATATTCAGTCCGTTTTCTATAGGTTTCTTTCCTTCAGTTAAGTGTATGTAGTTTTACTATATACATATATATACATATATATATATATATATATATATATATATATATATACATATATATGTTAGTGTGTAAAACACCCCGTCTCATTCAAATACTTTGTTTTCACTGACTTTATGGGACTCACGGAGCCACCGGAAGAAGAGCAATTGGCTTATCATGAAGAACTAACACAAACTGCAACAAAAGGATTTGTATAAATGGGAATAAGCAGAAAGGCTGCCATCAAATGTTCCCGTCTAAATGGGTTCTCTTCTTTACGTATAGTGCCCTTCAAAGCTTATTTCGATCCCTCCCCTGTTGTTTTCTAGAACTTCCATGATGACCTAGTACATTGTATTATGCTTTACTTGCAGATGTTTTACCTAGTAAGATGCATGTGCTCGCTTGCATTGAGGTCATTTCAGGTCTTACAGAACTATTGATGAGCTGTTTGAAATTAATTGGGGAATGTGGCTTGCTGCTCTACTTTAAATTTTAAAAAAATTCCCATGACATGTAATGAGTGTTTAGAGTACATTATATGGGACGTGATAGATGAAAAGTTATTTCAGTATATTCGAAATGACTTTAAGGTAACTCCTTTTTCCTCCCACATCATCAACATTCATTTATTTCATTTCATCTACATTATTTCATAAAATGCATTCAGAAAATGAAGAAGAAAGAAAGAAACGAAAATAACCCGTGAAAAAAAATTTGTCGGCGAAGCATTTGTCATAGTACTAGTAGCATTTGTATTTTATGGGACACGTTTTGGGCGGAGCAAAAATGTCGTCGGAGCAAATGTCACCGGAGCAAGTGTCGGTTTATGCGGAGCAAATGTCGTCGGAGCAAATGTCACCGGAGCAAGTGTCGCTTTATACGAAGCAAATGTCAGCGGAGCAACTGTCGTTCGAGGAGCATTTGTCACCGGAGCAAGTGTCGCTTTATGCGGAGCAAATGTCGTCGGATCAAATGTCACCGGAGCAAGTGTCGCTTTATGCGGAGCAAATGTCGTCGGAGCAAATGTCACCGGAGCAAGTGTCGCTTTATGCGAAGCAAATGTCGGCGGAGAAACTGTCGTTCGAGGAACATTTGTCACCGGAGCATTTTTCGTTTCATGCGGAGCAATTGGCGGCGGAGCAATTGTCGGCGAAGCAATTTTCGGCGGAGCAATTTTCGGCGGAGCATCTGTCGGCGGAGCAAATGTCGGCGGAGCAAATGT
Source organism: Strongylocentrotus purpuratus (assembly GCF_000002235.5). Taxonomy (NCBI): domain Eukaryota; kingdom Metazoa; phylum Echinodermata; class Echinoidea; order Camarodonta; family Strongylocentrotidae; genus Strongylocentrotus; species Strongylocentrotus purpuratus. Next base: position 38,893,119 of record NW_022145594.1, read on the forward strand.
CGGCGGAGCAAATGTCGGCGGAGCATTTGACGTCGGAGCAAATGTCGCGGAGGAAATGTCGCGGAGCAATTGTCGCGTTTTGCGGAGTTTATGTCGACGGAGCAATCGTCGGCGAAGCATGTGTCATGGAACCCATATTTCAATGTAAAGGAAACTAGTTTGTATTGCCCTGGTTTGCGTTATTGGGGTGTGGTAGTATTTTGGGAATGAAGTCTATTAAGCATATATTCAAATTCAGTGGATTTATATATGCAATGAATTATGGTTTCCAAACTTGCTATCTATAAGTAATATGTAATGATTAAAAAAAAAAAAAATGAAAAAAAAATCCGAAAATCTCTAAGGTGGGGTCATTTTCTACTTTGCTCTCCTTTAAATGGGATTCATGTAAAACTACTGTTAAGGTCTGACATCATAATGTATTATAGAAAATTCGAAGCGACAACTGCTCAATAAGTGTTTAGAAATATGGCAACCAATTGGTATATTAAATCCTGTTTTTAAAAACCAAATGTTCTTCTTCTTCCTTGAAAAGACTAATACCAACTTTATCTGCACAGAGGATACATATACCTTCTGCCACACGAAGTGCCACTTAAAGCTAACTCCGAGGTTGAATATCTACCCCAGTTCATTAAAGCAAGCACTGCTGCTACTTTTGAGCGGCCACGATGTTATATTCGATATGATCATTATACAAAACTTTCGCTAGACCTTTGAATTCCTGTTTTAGGAGGCTGCATCTTTGTTTAGATCATGCGGATGACTGAAGCTAAGCAATTGACGCCTCGTGCGCAGATCCCTTGGTTGCAGAGGTGCAATATGCAAATGCCTCTGTTGCAAACATATCGTGTGCATTTTTTTTTTTTTTTTTGATATCCTTTCAAAAACTAACTGTAACTTGTGGTTAATATACGACATGACAGCGTAATAACTTCATATATTTCAAGATTGCAAGTTAGGCAGATGTCTAATCCCTCTAACATGTATCGATTGTGTATCAACCAAATACAGGTATCATGGGAGATGTACCGGATGGCTTAGTATATACCGATCTACTCAAAACCATACCGAGGGGAAGCACTGCCATCCTAAAATGCGAGTTCTTTGGGACACCTCTAGCAGTGTACTGGAAAAAAGGAGAAGATCCGAAGCAAGCACCAACGCTGATTACATGGATGGATGAAAAGATATGGCCGGGTTCGTGCGCCGAAGACAACTCCTGTGAGATGGGTGATGGCTACTCCCTGATCATCAGAGATGCCCAGATAGAAGACGAGGGCCGATATATTTGTCGAGTGTCAAACCACCTGGGGATTCTTATTCACAACTTTACAGACCTGAAAGTTTTCGGTAAGATAATGAAGCCGCCATTCATAACAATAATGACATAGCAATATAAAAGTATATAATTTTTGTACGAACATGTGCAAACATGTGTGAACATGAGGGTTCCATTTACTGATTTTGTCATAGGTGACTTCTAAGACTAAAATATCCCCTTGCATTGGTATTATAATGCGAATTTAATTTGTATATAATTTGGCAAGTAGACATCAATTGTATCCTACACGTAATACAGACCACATCTTAGATTTCACTATATCTGATGAATGTATACGCCGATAGTCCTACTAAACATGCCAACGCTTGAATTCCACAAAAATCAATAAACTGATATTCCAGTGTCCATTCATGCTCACAATTAGGCAATACATTCATAGTAACGAATTTGACATACCGTGGACTAGCCCAATTTGAAGAAGAAAAACGCCCCATTTATAATGTCATTTTGTATTATAGAACCGCCAAGAGAACCTTATCCTGTCATCAAGGAATGCAATGATTCGTCTTCATTGGAAATGGACTACGGGTGTGACATTTCTACATTGAACAACTTAAACCTCACCTGTTCTGCATCAAGTTTTTTCCCCGATCTAGACCTCTTCTTTTTACATGGGAACGAAAAGATCGCTAGCACAAAGACCAAAGAATGGACGAATGGTGATGGCACAAGAAGCAAATCAGTTACCATCAACGCTGCGCCCAAGGACACGCCCTACGTTTGTGTTGCATCTGATGTACCGGGAAACCAAAAAGAACGCGCGATAACTGTATTTGTTAGACTTCTCCATCTAGACACTTCTACTGCTTCCACACGGTCCACAACAAAGCCTCACAAAGACATGAATGTTGTCATAATTATTGGTAAGCATTACCGACATGCTGAAAACACTTTCCACGTGTTCAAATGTGAACCCATGATTAATATTTTTGGATATGATTGTTTATCATTGGGTATGGTTCTTCATACGCTTTCCTTTGTGAATATTGACACCTGGTTGAGATGGAGAAAAAAAGGAGATTAATCAAAATGTAACAGTCTTTATTTTGATTAAAAATTGTGTCCTATTAAAGGACAAATAAAAGCATGCATGTTTTATACGAATTCCTTTTACTGTTTAACTACATATATTGATGTTCCATAAAAAATACATGTTGTTTTGCTTGCAATTTACCTGCATAAACGATGATGTTAGCGCCATTTCTCAGACAGCTGTAGAATCTCACACAAAAACTCACAATATAAGTTATACTGGTTTATCATTGGGTAAGATTATGAAAACATTTAGAAACAAATCACAAATCAAAATATGTAGTGTTTATTAGATGCATGTCTCAATTCCCTTTACAATAGTGCCTGTGGCCTTTGTGACACTAGCTGGTGTCTGCATACTCATCGTCTGCGGGAGAAGACACCGTCGACAAGACAGGATAGGTAAGTATCAATTTACCAAAGGTTCATCTTCATCCATTTCACGTTAGATCTAAGATAAGGAAAACGTGTTCGCTACACACAGTACAAGCTTGCGTATACCTACTTTTATTTATTCTGACCTAATCAATTGAAATATACATTCCCCAACAGGACTACAATAATAATTTGTTAAAGTGAGTGATACATAAAGCAGAAGAATAGTAAAAGAAAACAAAAACAACTTTAGAAGAGAGAACTGCCTATTTTAACGTTTAGAATCTTCATGAATATGATCTGTTTTTTATTGGTTTTTGGACAAATTTTGAAGAAACGCGGTGGAGACGACTAGACTTATTGGTTGACGTCGGAGGGCCTAGGCTCAGCATTAGGCTGAGTTGAGAAGCCTGTCACAACGTTTTGTGTCCAAGCTGGTCCTTGGATGTCCAAAATAGCCGATAGGCAATTGCTCTTCAGCCACTGAATTATTAAACATTAAATAAAAACTGTAACTTTTAAGCATCCAATTAAATTATTCAAATCTATATAAAAACAAAAGTAAATCTAATTTTAAAGGAAAAGAAATCCTAAGAGAAGAGGCGTAAATATTCACTTCTGAATGACAAATGCCTTTTAACTAGAACAACAACAACAACAATAACATGACATTGAAAAGACTCACGTAACAAGCGGATAAAAGTAAGACTGTTTATTATCATGGTCCCTTACCTGTGATATTATTCTTAGTAACAGAAAATTATTACATTGGATTAACACATCTATCTGATATTTATCATCATATATTATTGTACCTACAAAACATGACAGTAGAAGTTTTGCTATTAAACAATGCTGATGAGTTTTTTTGTAATAACAATAACAAAAATAGCGGGCTACAAAGAATTAGTTACTGGCCAATGAAATACTTATTACAAATAAATAAAGTGACCGATATCTAAGGAAACTAAGCGCAAAACAATTATAACTCCACTGACCAGTGCTAAGGAAAAAAAAAATTCTCTCCATTGTTGGTACAGGACGTGGCCAAGAAGAGGATTCACCTCTGCTGGAGCTCATGAAGATAAAAGGTAACTCAATTAAATAATCAGTATCAGATAACAGGTCCTATGAAACTATACATTCTTCTTCCAAATATTTCTTTCTTTACTTAGTTAAAGTTTTGATTTTATGCTATGCAAGATAAAGAGAAATAGAAATAGAAAGGAAAATGATCGTCTATGAGAGAAGTAAATTGATATTCGATTTTGTATGGTATGGTCTAGATAAGTCATATAAAATTCAATGGCGTCTCCATGAATTGATAAACAGTCCAATGTAGAGAATATATCTTGCCAAGAAGACCAGGGCTCCCTACCCGATTTTAAAAATCGACAAAGTACCTCACCGAAAAAAGGGATTGCCCGAAGGCTTCTGAAATAGGGTACTGATGTTATCAACTAGATTTTGAAATAGTAACAGTATCACGCTGTTCTCATTTGCCATCTCGGATTATCCATGACATAGTACTGTATGACCCACTATATTTTTTGATTATTTTGCTGAGGTTCCGAATGGTAATTGTCCGAAATACAATCAAATTTTTTTGTGAAGACGGTAGTTATTACAGAGAAAAGGGATGTATAATTTTCCTCCAAGGAAAGAGTCATAATTTAATGAGTCGTGATCATTGAGGAAACAACGTCGTTAACCTCTTGGATGTTTAACACCTTCAAATAGTATGTACTTTGCCTTTTACTACAGGCTTGTCAAAACTAATCAATAATGCATACAATTATAATTATGCTTGTCAGGAAAACTCTCATTTTACGATCTCTGGATGATGCTGTCTAGAGTTACTTCGTCTGAGACAGAAACATTGAATGACGCTCTCCATGAATTAGGTCTCGAGAAATTGGTGGAAGTGTCTAAACCTCTAAAGGCTTACCAACGTTTGTGTCAGTGGAAAACAGACAATGCACACGCCGATCAAGCAGACATCTTGAAGAAAGCTTTGGACAAATCCAGTTATCATGGAGCATGGGAGGAAATATTGGGTAATTACTATTCATGTATGTCTACATTAATAGATTAGTAATTTTGACATGCTTTTGTGTCAGCAAATAGCAAGTTTTACAGTCGAATTGCAAAAAAAATCTTTGTGTCTAAAATGACTAGGTAGGAAAGGGTATTTTATCTTTGTCTCTCTACATTCCCCCCCCCCGACGTATTTAACTTATGATAAGTATGGCAAAGTGATAATAAATATAGAAATATTATTGGACAAAACATTTGACTTCATACCAGAATTTATACAAATTGAATTTTCAAAATCTTCAATTTGTATTGATTTTTCATAATTTTATTGAAAAACAAAATCAGGTAATCAAAATATTTACATCAAATGGTTCATCTGCATAATCAACTATATTGGTCAAATTGGCAGAATAAATAATCGAAATTGAATGTTATGGTCTTAACAAAATCAAATTTAAAATACTATAGATTAAACCAATAACTATTTGCGCAGGTCTACAAAAAAATTCGGCGATCGTACTTTCGGAAGGAACACTTGAACACATTTTGTGGCACATTGGAGAGCCTGAGAAAATCAACAAATTCCTCTCTGAGCTTATTCCAGGACGACCAACAACACATTTTGAAGTCACTGACGGGATATCAAAGCTTGTTCAAGAACCTCTACGAGAACTGAAGGATTGGAGCGTAGGGACTACTGATGAAAATCCGGTTCTATTGCTGAGCCTGGCTCTAGAGAGAGCCGGATGCAGTCCACTGGACAGAACTTTCTTTTGCAGTGAGAGTTTTACTAGATGGGTGATCCTTTGAAATTGCGAAAGTCTCATTTAGATATACCGTGGTATACCGCGGCGTTTTTTTGTTGTTCTTTGTTTAATTTGTGTTATAACTTTAATCCAGTACGCTTCGGGTATCTGTATCACATGATACGAAGTTAATCAAATACTAGTAGGAGCTTTGATGCTTGCACTTACCATTCATTTTCATATAAAGAAAACAAATATCTAAATGAGCCTGAGATTTTACATAGTCCAAGAATCGTAATGATATCGGGTGATGACAACACCTATCTAAATATATCTGACTATTACTCATTAGATTCTAGTATCCTTTGTAATGACATGTCATTTCCTAATTTACTATCATATTTAATTTAACAGTACCTGATCTTCCCGTTACTTCTGATGTCGTACACCAATTTGCCAAGAAGCTGGCAAGTAGGCACTGCAGTATATTGACAGATCTGACCCTTTACGAGATCGAATGCATCGTTGAAGAAAACAATCGCGATTTGTTTGATACGGAGTCAATGATCAGTGACTGGGTAGCTCAAGAAAACGGCTGTCTAGAAAACGGCAGTCGTATTGACATGAGATGTAAACTTGATCACGCAGCCATCAGTATCGGACGCTACGAACTAAAAGGTAGATTACAATGGGTATTCAAATTATCGTGATCATGGTTCTTTATCAATTCATTGCACTTTATTAAAATCACTCAATATCTTTTTTTTTCTTCACATTTTGAAATTTTCACCTATTTTGAAGTGCTCACTTTAATAGGCAACCAGAAGGGAAAAGAGGTTATGACATTTATATTATCTTAATTTTGTGTCGATGAAAATATCATGCCGGTGTTATAGGAAGAATTTGTTTATTTTGTTTAATATCAAAAGTCTTTTTATAATGTAAATACTTTAATCAGTTCAATTTGTTGCTAAATGACAGTTGAATCAAATAGTATTTTTAAATCTATATCTAAATGTGATTTGCTCATTACTTCATTCCGAATATTACACCGTGTGTTCCTACTGTACTTGTTTTACTCCCTCAACCCCTTTAGGATATTTGGTTGGATACGGCAGTCACACCTCATTGTCAGGTACTAGAGAAAAAGAACGCACTGAACACAGTGAAGAGGCGAGATCCAAGAAAGGTACGAACCTTGTTTTTCTACAAACTGGGTCAAACCATTTAGGATGCGAAACCTACAACAGGGTTGTATTGATGGATTCAACAATTCATTTTCATAAATCAAGTATTTCATACGTTTTGGCTTTATAGGCGGCGGACAACAGACAAAATATTTAAACAATTAATGGTATTGATGGATTCAGCTATTCATATTTATACATCAAATATATCATACCTTGGGCCTATAGAGGCAGCAGACTACAGAAAGACATTTAAGAAATCGATTGACACAGAGAGCCACGAGTGTCAGAGTAAGTGTACAGTAAATATGTTAATCATAATTCAAAGTCATTATTATTAACACTTTACAAAGGAACAAATTTTATTTTTGTTGGGGTCAAATTTTTAATATACGTTGTGTATTTAAAACAAAATGAAATCTTATATCTTAGTTATATTTTCCTCCTAACTTTTAAGGTCAAGGAAATGAAAATCTTGGAAACGACTTGAGTGATACCGAATTACAAAGAATCATCCGTTATCTTGACAAAGAACAACTTTCAGAAATAATTGGTGTACATGCAGAAGCAGACAGCTTCAATACGATCAAGGCTTGGATTGAGAAGGAAAGTGCAGCAGGTCAACTGGTTAGCTGCCGTCAACGTCTCCGTACAAAGCTGAGTCCATTCGGAATGGAAGGTAATAGAAGATACATAGTTGTATGTAGGCTACGGTGCATCAAGCGCCGGCAGGTCTATTTTAATGGGGGAGGGGGTATGATACCTCATGCCCTAGTATGCGCTTTTAATTTTTCATTTCGTTCTGTATCTATTGATGTTCAGACACCTCTCTGCCTGGATATGAGATTAAGGTTGCACAACTATGGGTATTTAAAATATTAGACGGGTGAGCGTCACCCTTACCCCCAACCCATGCGCATATATGTATGTATAACGCGATAGCCCTATTAGAAAGTACAACAAAAGGCCGTATACAGGGTTTAATGACAAGATAATTGAATTTTATCGGGAGCTACTGGTTAGTTTTAAAGAATGAAAAAGTTTGTGCCCGTACTCTACTATTAAAAAATTCATATTATATATAACCCTTCTATTTTTCCAGATCTTATCCCGTTGGAAATCGAAGAAGATGTCTGTCTCGTAGAGTTGGTTGATATTGCCTTCCGTCTCATGATGACGGACATATTCCCGCTCGCTGAAGCTCTTAAAATTTCCGCTGATAAACTCAAATCATACAAAAGGCAATCTTTGGATAAGTCTAAACTGTCACGAGGTACGATAGGGGTTCTGGTAAGAATAGGCGAAAAGACGAACTTTGCAAGGAGGGAACTGTGTGATGCCCTATCATTGGGAGCAGGCTGGCAAGAAATGGCTTATTTGTTGAAATACGGTGAGTGAATACATCGTGCATATTTTCTTTATATCTGTACATTATTTATTCACTAGGCCTATCCAAAGCAAACTTCTTTTGTTTTCTTTACCTCATTAGTACGTTTAAACTTGTTCAAATTGTTTTTATTGACATGTGTGCTTTTCTATCATCATGACTATACTATTTTACAAAAAACTAATCCAGATTTCAGTTTAAGTGTTGATTTGTTCAAACGAAAGAAAGTTATATGATAAATTTGAAAAAATGCCTGTTATTAAATGTTTGTATATTTCTTAAGTGAGTTCATATGTGAAATTGAATTGAATTGAAATTTATTTCCATCATCATAACAATATATACAAAGATAAAATATGGAATTTCATAACATGTAACAATATCAAAATTACATATAAAATTGACATAACAGCATTCAAAATATAAATGGAAAATGGTGCATCCGTAAAAGCCAGTAAGGCTTGACAATTGAATGCAACAGGCGCAAAAGTAATAATAACATATACTTGAAGAAGAAAAAAAAAAGGAAAAAAAAAAAGGAGTATTAGTAATATAGGTGTGGTCTTAAAGTAAAATCGTATACTTTGGATGGAAATATTCATGATTAAGTTTGCATTATGGGATAAAGCACTATAGTATTCAAAGCTCACATTTTTTACCCATTTTCATGAAGATTTTTCGCGAAAGAAATACGATAAAATAATGTTAACATCAGTTCTATAACGTGAGCGGGAAAAAAATATAACTAATGTAGACTGCGGTAATTCAGACGAATGGTATTGCACTAGTCTCCATCTTGTAGCCTAACAACGTGATGTTGAATATGCATTGGTTGACTAAAAATGAGATTACATTCTTGTAAATGTCAAGTCACGAACCCCTTTCAGCCATACTTAATGTTTGCATATTTGTTTTTCTCTTGATCTATAAGGATACGAATTGTCACATAGCGATGTCTGTGCAGTTGGGTATGGAGTCGGATCCGGGCAGAAACAACTCGCCGACATAAGTAAGAATCTCGGAATAATCACTGAAGAAACGTTTACCATGAATGTGCTGAGGTATTGGAAGTCTTTGGTGAAACCTTCAACGTACAACCATAGAACAGCCCTGGCTGATGCCGTCCATCCGGTTCTCGGGAGAAAAAAGGCGCTTGACATTATATCAGGTAACATAATGCTATCTATTCTTCTAATGTGATTCCCACAACTCCTTGCTTTGGGACGGCACTGCAATAGTCGTACTCCCTGTTTCGTACCCAATCATCCTAAGAATCATTGACGCTATTAACTTAGCGTATTATGCGCCATTTCGTAGTTGAGATAAGAGGGACAAAGTATGAGTAGGGGTTATTTGTTTTTTTTAATATGGTGCGGAACACCTGTTAGGGGCTATTTTAATATTATTTCTATCTTTTCCTTACCATTTCGGTATTTTCATTTAATCGGTTACAGTTACCGAATTTGGTTGGCTTACACTGTAGCAACTCCAAGCGGAGAACAAAACAATTGTGTAATCGTTCAAACATTGAACCCTCCAGGGGTAACACCAACTGAGAAAATATATGAGACAAGACTCTGAACCGCAAGAGGTGCATAAAGTTTCCTCTGAAGTTGAATTTTCTTTTCCTCCAAATTGTCTTCATGATGAAAAGTATGGACAATAAGCTACTAATCCTTAAACCCGGATAAAGTCATAAACATGCTAAACTAAGTATATGATTTTTTTTACCACAGGTAAAATTCGTCACGGTGAAACTCAGAAGGGAAATGTAATTCCCTATGTTCGAGATACTATCGAGTATGTTCAAGCGTTGAGCATCGCCGGCATTCTTGGCGTCCAGCACAGCATCTCCGAGATAGGCGAATTGACTGTCAAGCAGGTCCTGGAAATTTGGCAGGAATCGCTAAACAACGAGCCCTTGAAAGATAACCAACGAGAGGAACTATGTAAGCGTCTCGACGACGGAGGATTTGAGACTTTCTCGTCCAAATTACGTCATGGTAATTTAATTGATTTTTGTATCACCCATTCGTTATTTGCTTTTAGTCATAAAATGATAATAAATATGATAAACCATTACAAATTACTTTCTCATTCACAAAGCTATATGTTCTTGAAATTGGATACATTGATTTACACATGGATCATTAAATAGTTTTAAACGACAGTTATTATCTAAGAATTGAAATAAATAAGACCTATAAAATCATTTCTTCTTTTCAGGAAATCATCAGCACATTGAAAACAGGGATGTCCTCAAGGAGATGGTAAACGCAATAATGTATGGTGTGGCCTCCAGACTTGCTGGGATTCTTGGCGTTGAGTTAAGTCCTCTTAAAGAAAGGATAGGTATCAAGGATATCCTTGAGGAATGGGTAGATAAAATGCGGAAACAGCCACCGACAGAGCAGGAGCGCATCGTTCTCAGTAATCAACTCCTCGAAAAGGAATACAGGGAATTCTCTCTAGAAATCATGACAGGTAACACTATGAACACGACGGACAAAGAAAGCGGACAAAATATACAGTTCCTCAGGTAGACAAAGGAACATCCCTTCACTGCTATTATGTACAAATGTGTAGAACAGGTGAATATGCATGTGACACCTGTTCTACACATTTTTACATAATAGCAGTGAAGAGATGTCCCTTTGTCTACACGAGGAACTGTATATTTTGTCCGCTTTCTTTGTCAGTCATATTCATAGTGTAAGACAATCCGCCAATTTTCTGACATCGGTTATTAAAGAGTTATTGATGATTACTTGTAATGGTAAGATTCCTTAGTGGACTTCATGAGTACATCCCCTGGACCCCATCCACACCTCGAATCGGAAAACCACCCCATGTACAATTTAAAATAATAACCACAGGACAACTATCAAACATAAACTAATATTTATTATAATCACCCACCTGGCAGCAATGCAAAGCAGGTATTTGTTAAGAAGGAGCCACAACTTTACAATCAAAGGATTAATAAACTATCTTATACTAAACCATAGTATCCCCACATGTATAATCATAACTAGATAATTACACATGCTTCGTAATTCATCTTTTCCTGCAGGTTTTGTACCGAAGCCAGAGAAGACAGTAAACCACGCCCAGAAATCCGCCATGTCATTTGGTCTCGAAATTATACCTGCATTTCACGCATTTCAAAGCACAGTCTTCTAAAATAAGGATTGATATCAACATTGTAATCAATAGCAACTATTTTATATGACGGGGCACATGATTCCGAGATTCCTTTGAAATTATTTCATTTCAAGATCCTTCGTGTCATATGCACTTGGCCTGGCATTGTTTACCTCGTGGGGCCCCAGGAAAGAAAGACGTAATATTTATTAAATTGATATCAGTGCAGCCTTGACCAAGAACGGTCAGTGAACATGTAAGCTTAAGAAGCTTACTGGTTTATTAGGGGCGGATATTTGGAAAGTTGTGATGATTGAAAGGCATTAACCCGTTGACTATTGAATTGTATAGGTCCCATAGGCTTAACACAGGGACCACCAGGTTCCCGTAAGCAAAGGGTTAAACTAGATAATAATATATAAGCGATAAGACTTTAGTAATTCCTGGTGCAGCTATCCCTTTTCAAGTGATCTGCAGCATATATGCAGAATATTTGAAGAATTCACAATAAATATATTTCTTACGGGATTATTTTTAAGCTGTATATTTGTCGTTCTATCAGATATATCTTCCTGATACAATATTACCAGAGCTGTGTCGGATGCCGATCGTTTCTTTTTCATGTCAAATCTGCTGCAGATCCCTAATTCAGCCTAGGTAACCTTGTTTTGCCCAGGGAGGGCAACTATTGGTTAATCAGTTTGATAATGCACTGCATGTAACATGTGTCACATGCCACTTGTTATTATATTGATCAAAATAATAATTTGTTTAAAGGGTAGCCTCATCAGTATTAATAGTGTTCTCCTGAGGGCCCTACAACCATATTATTACCCGCCTCTAGCCGAGCTTCAATGAAAAAGCCCTCAAGCATTCAAGGAATGTTCTCTTAAATAAATTGTTAAAACTTTACACATTTCCGATTCCATATTCAAGCTTTCACTTTAACCTACAATTCGATATGTTGGTTGCCTTTTGGTGGGAACACCTGACCATGCATGCGTTAATTTCGTTAGATGATTTAAGATAAGCAAAGAAGCCAGGTTGTGCATGATATTGATGCTTCCGCATTCACCTACATTTCGGGATCTATGTTTTGATATGCTGGATGGAAAAACCATCATAATCATGATATAATCCATGGATCAATAGGGAACTCAGTTCACACCGTACAAGATTGCCACTTGAAATCGTATATTTTATTGTATTCAAATCTGCAAAGATGTAAATCAAAGGACTCATAAATATGTGTATGTGTTATGTTATCAATAAATAAATACATTCTCTGAAACATGTATAACAGTTTTCCTTTCCTTTTCTTAAATGGGTTACAACTGAATTCAACTAAACTCTCTATTTCGTACAAATACAATATACTTCTGTTTGTATCCAAATATTCTATCGTGTCAATATCTCATAACCGATTAATCTCCAAAGACTAAATCTAGTTTAAATGACCATACGAAAAAACATGCATAACCAACAAAGAAATGACAAATATAGTCATTTATTTCATTTCTATTACCAAATCCTCAAACTATTAACTTCCCTTGCCCTCCTTGGTTCTTACAAGTAACAATTTTAAAACCTTGTCCATCGCATTTTTTTATGAAACAATTTTATACATTACAATTCATCATATATTTAATATTTATTTAAGGATCGATATAAGCGATCATATTTTATATAAACCACATTCTAAATTGCTCTAAATGCATGAACTGGCTATCTTTCACTGTTTTATAACCAAAATAGATAATTAATAATATCACTAGAACTTTCCACTTTTAAATTACGAGCCACGTCTACAATTCGTAAAACGCCACCTACGTTCAAACCAAATACCTTCACACGTATGCAATAAACTCAAATACCTTCACAAGTACCAAATACAAATGTACATTTCAATACCAGCTTATTCTTTTGCTTGAGCTCTGAAAATTATACATTTATCATACTTCTTTCACACACAAATGAAATAACTGAATGTTCAATGTCAACTATTACAAAAACTCACTTCTTAAGCGACAATCTGGCGTCACAAGTAAATAAATTTGTCTCTCGACAACTGCTGACGTCTTGCTCTGTATTCTGTCAAGTAGCGTAATAAGGTATCTTAAAAAATCAAAACTTAACCCTAATAAGGCCGGGGGCATTATGCCCCCCCCCCCCTCCACGATTTGTCTGATTGCTCGAGAACGCATATGGATGGCGCCCCGCCGCTCGCTGACTTTTTTCTTTCGAGTCTTGCACAACTTTTAAAATATTTTTTTTGGAAATCGGACCTACGGTTACAAGGTCACGTGACCTTTTGTCTTTGCATGTCAGCCCGAAAATCGCTCATTTTCGTGATTTGTGTACAAAACATATGGAAAAGTCATTTTTCCTAAAAACATATCAAACATGGGTTAGTGGGTCTTGTTTAAAGTTTAGGTGGTTGTTTTGAATGTCAAAATAGTTGAATTGTAGTTAGAAATGAAATAAAACAACAAAAACAATGAAATACATAAGTTAAAAAACAATGAAATACATTTATCAAATTTATATTACATTTTAAAAATTATCAAAACAAGGGATAACATAAGGAATAAGCTGGCTCTTCCAAAATTGTTTGTTGTATTATTATTCTGAATAGTCTAATAAATATATGTAGTAAAAAAGAATGCCTAATCATGAATAATATATGATTTATGGGTAAAAATGTGAGTTTCATGACTTTATTTGCATAAATTACCGTAAAAATGAGTGAATTTGTCAAAAAATTGAAATTATCTTATTATTCTATATACTTCACTTGACATGCGTGCAAATTTTCGCGGCGATCGGCCGCTTCGCGGCCGAGATCTTAAGGGGGGCCCATAATGCCCCCCCCCCCGGGCCATACTAAGACCTCAAAAAGCCCGGCCTTATTAGGGTTAAAGCGATTATTAAACTTACTTCTTTTGACTCCAAATCTACGGTATCTTCAAATAACCATCAATAAAAAGAAAACATTAAATAGAAATACAAACTAAGGTTTGTTCATCAAACCAGTCCATATAATGTAATGTTACGATGAGGACACTATTTTACATGTATATGCATACAAATACACCTTACTTATCCATGTTAAGGTGCTCTTAAAGGAAACCTCATCACAAACGATAAGGGTGGGTATTCTGAAAATGAGATGTATTCTTGCCCTTTGATGTACAATAATCTTTATTAAAGTGTACACAAATTAATTAAATAATTATCCTTGCTTATATAGCGCCTAACACTTACTTTATCAGAAGTCTCTAAGCGCTCTACAATAATGCAGCGAAATTACCCTGGCTTTTATAGCAGTGCAGCTGTTACGCGCGCTGCGTTTCAAGGAATAAATTCCTACCAGGTACCCATTTACTTCACCTGGGAGGAGTGTGGCAAATGTAGATCAATGTCTTGCCAAAGGACATTAGTGAAGATATTCTAGGCACGATGGCATGCCTTTTAACATGACATGGGCGCAGTTATTTTCTTCAAAATATGAAGTACCATTCGAAATTGTCATGCACCAAGCATGACAAATTTGATAACAAAGTCTTTACTTTTCAAATTAAAGGGAAAATCATAGATGACAAGGTAAAATTTAAAATTGTAAATCATATATTCAAAGAGTACTTACTTATTTTCCCTTATAAGTGCAAACGATAATATAGCAGGCGAATGGAATGCGTCATCACCACACACACTTTAAAAAGGAAGCATCCGTAAGTTTGAATATATTTATTTGACTTCGCACAGTACGTCACTTTTTTAAAGAAAAATGGCGATGTCCATGTCTTACAGAGAAACTGTACATTAGTCTTGCTGTATACCTCTCTTGTAGATTAATGGGCAAGATAACAATAAATATATCAGAATAACTGGAGTTATTTCTTGGGGTTATAGGTTTATTTTAATTTAAAGCGGAACTAGATGTCTGGAGAAAACCAATATTTAAACAACTTAAAATTCCTTTTACGACGACAAATTCGATTATACTTCTAGCCACCTGCTTCCTTTAATCAATGAGCTGGTTTCTCTGCCTATTTTTTTTTGTATTTACATATTTAATAAACTATGTATTTTGAATGTAAAAAATGGTTAATTCAGTTTTGCACTGGGATTCATATTTAGCTTCCATTTGCATTTGATCGTCAAAACTTGCCTTGTAAATTTCGGGTTCTACTGGCCATGTTGGCAAATTCCTAAGGATGAGGTATATACATTTCCCATTTGTTATGGAGGTAATGGCATGATGTTATGCCACTCGCCAAATAATGTGCTTCATGGAAGCTCATAGGTCACACTAGGCGTGCGACCGATGGCTAATTTTTCCGACTTTCAAAATTGTTTTTTGTTCTTTTTTGCTCTTTCTTTTCAATAGAAAATTTTCAGATAACATTTCATTTTTAAACCGGCAAAAAGTAAGATTATAAATCTAAATCCATGTCTGGTTGTCGGCGATTAGCTCACGGTTGGAGATTATTCTATATAATTACGCCTAATGGACAAAGAAAAACCTTTCCGCTACCAGTTTGGTCGGAGGTAAAACCTTTTCGATGCAGTTTCCAGCCAAAGAAAATACTGTGGAGACGAATCGCCAACCCCTGTAAACCTTTGAAAAACTGCCACAGACCTCCTTCTGAACCTTCTGAATTTGGAGTCAGCAGGGCGGTATTCCGCATGTCGCTAACTTGTACTGGGGGTTGTACTGACCACTACACCGGGGTTTTCCCCTACTCTTATACGAATAGTGCAGTGGGTTCTTAACGTGCAAAGGTAGTGACTCTTCTCTACACGGGGCCTCCATTTAACGTCCTATCCGAGGGACGGAGTGTTTTCCACTTGACATAACCTGCGTCTATGAACAAGGGAAGGGGCACGTTAACACACAACGCTGGCTTCAGTCATCCGCCTGGGTGGGAGTCGAACCCGGGATCTTTGGTTCGACAGACGAACGCTTTACCGACTGAGCCAACTCGCCTCCTCTTTCAGGTCTCTTACAACAAACTGCCGACCAGTAGTTTTTGTTAGTCGGCGACTGGTCGTACTTTCTGGTGTTGCTTACGCTCCAATTACCTCATTTTATTTTATTTTATTTTTATGCGAATTATTTTCAATTGCTAATAAAAAGAAATCCTATAGGCCTTGTTTAATCTATTTTTTTTTAAGACGCCCTGTTTTTGTATTTACTGCAGGACATCAAGAAAGACTCGATGTTTGTCTTGATTTAAAATGGTTTTTGCCATTGTTTTGCTCTAGCGTGAACATTTTTAAAGTTGAATAAAATAAATTAATATGTTTAGCTGCAACCTGTCAACAAAATGTATGTGTCATTTCTTTGTCTAGGTTATACATGGGTGAATGCATGTTTTTGTTTTTGTTGAAATGTTGGTAACCCGCAGATTATACGAAATAGTGATTTACTCTGACCTCCATGACCTCTTCACTTGTAGTAAGTAGTACAGATAACAAGCCTAGATGAGGTCCATATAAATGAGATAGTCCTACTAGTGCAGGTTGTATTCATTCTGTAAAGATAATGCATAGAAAATAACATATTTTAAATAATCTTGTTCATACATAAATCTGAGTTTTAAATATACTTAATAAATGGTTTGAAAATGTACACTTCTTTGGGTGACCTGGTTCTTATTTCTCGTTAATACAAGACAATTAATTCTATATACAGAAACAAATCCTAACGTCTTTTTTTTTAATTCTATATAATTTTTCGTAACGCAAATTTTAACAAAGGTTTGAGAAATGTTGAAAGTAAGTATTATACAGTAGAATAATTTAATTCTCGTTTTAATTCATCCAATTATAACGATCAAATGTACGATGACTCAAACTCCATGAATCTTCAAGCCAATCCTGACTTCAGCCTATTTCACGTTAATAGTAGAAGTATGAATAAGAATTTTAAGTCCGTACAAGAATTTTTTTTTACAATTAAACAACTTCCATTTTTCCATAATAGGCTTTTCTCCATAAAAATTCCCCACCTCTATTTAATATACCAAACTATCACGTGTTTCGTTCTGATCGTGACCATGGTAGAGGGGCGGAGTAGCGCTATACATACATAATAATTTTAAAATTAAAGTTAACTAAAGGTGCTGAAGATTTATATATTGAAATATTAATGATAAAACCAAAAACATAATAGTTGGCATAATGTATAGACCCCCTAATCATAATGTCGAAATTTTCTTGGACAATTTTGATAGATGTCTTGATACTGTCTCCCCCAAAAATAAAAAAGTTTATATAATGGGCGATTTTAACATCAATCTTTAAAATTCTGATGATAACCACATTGTGAAATTTAGTAGTACACTGCAATCTTTCGCATTTAACTCACATATTGATAAACCGACAAGAATTTCATGTATTTCTCAAACTCTCATTGACAATATTTTTTCGAATGTAGCTCATAACAATTTTAAAAATGGTCTGTTGTAATACGATATTTCTGACCATTTACCGATATTTATTTTTTCTAAAGTTCACCTTGTTAAAAAAATGACTAAAAAAAATTGTGCAATGCATAGAAAACAAACAAAACATAATATTGAAAAATTAAACTTTGATTTAGCCAAAAAAGAATGGGTCGAGGTATTAAGTGCATCTGACGTAAATGTAGCTTATGAAAAATTCCTAGAAATTGTATTACATTATTATTATAAGAATATACCCCTTGTCAAAATAAAAAAGGTAAAAAGACCAAACAACCATGGATTACTAAGGGTATTTTGCGTTCCATCGTCACCCGTAATAAGTTGTATAAGGAAGCCCTTACAAATCAATGTAACGACAAGCTTAAGAAGTATAAAACGTATAGAAATCACCTTACATCTCTTATACGATTGGGGTTGCTTGTTTACAACCCCTTAGTAATCCATGGTTGTTTGGTCTTTTTACCTTTTTTTATTTTGACAAGGGGTATATTCTGTTCGGTTGTGCTGCAATGCTTCCTTCAGGGCGCACACCTCTTCATTATTTAAATCCTTAAATTTACTCAAACTTTCAGATATTCTTTCTCAACGGACTTTATTATTTATGTACAAACTCCAAAATAATCTGCTACCAGTAACGTTTTATGACAGTTTTCATTTGAACTCGGATGTCCACTCCTTTAAGAAGAAAAAAATGACTTCCATCTACCAAAATTTACTAACTCAGTTTTGCAAAATAAATCAATTAGATATCAAGGTCCTCACAAATGGAACTCCATGTCAAGTTATTTAAAGGGTATTAAGAACCACAACGCATTTAAACTTAAAATGAAAAGAACAATACTTGCCACTTATTAATTTATTGAAATACATAATTGATTCATATATTTTGTTAGCATGTAACATTATTATCATTGTATTGTATTGTATTGTATCGTATTTCATCGTATTGCATTGTATAGTATCTGTATGTTTTTATGTTTGGGGTTGCTTGTTTACAAGTTTTTAACTTATTTTAGCAATCCCGGTATTTATAATGATTTCATTTGTAATGATTTCATTTTTATGCTTTTATCTTTTGCCGAATAAATGTGAATTTGAATTTGAATATTATTCTAACAACATATAAAGTAATAAAAGTAACAATAATTTATTATGGAAAACTGTAAGGAAATTCTTAGGCAAGACAAATACAGAAAGTAATACATGTTTCTTAATTAATGAACAACAAATAACAGATCCAATTAAAATTTCAAAAGCTTTTAATGAGTATTATATAGATTTAGGCCCTAATTTAGCAGCTAATATTGATTCAGGTGACATGGACTACAATAAGTCCTTGAATTTCCCACGTAAAAATTCCTTATTTCTTACTCCAACCAATGATTATGAAATTATTAATGTAGTTCAACACCTTAATTCTACAAAATCTGATAGTATAGGTGTTCACTTATTGAAACAAATAATCTTTAATATCGTAACCCCCCTGGCATATATATTTAATGTATCAATTTCAACGGGTGTATGCCCACATTTGCTTAAAATCGCTAAAGTGATTCCTATTTATAAAAAGGACGATTCCTCAGTAATAAGTAATTATAGGCCAATTTCATTATTACCAAGTATCTCTAAAATTCTAAAAAAAAATAATATATAAAAGACTTAACACTTTCTTACAAAAAAATAATTCATTGATTCCTAACAAGTTCGGATTTAGAATTGGTCATTCTACCGATTACGCAATTTTGCATATGTATGATAAAATAATTGAGGCTTTTGCTAACAGTGAACATATTGTTGGAGTATTTATGGACTTGTCAAAAGCTTTTGATACGATTGATCATAAAATATGAATTCATTAATTACAATACTATGGCGTAAGAGGTCAAGCTCTTTCATGGTTTACTAATTATTTACAAGACAGACAGCAATACGTATCTTTCCAAAATCATGAATCACCAAAATTAACAATTAAATGTGGAATACCGCAAGGATCTATATTGGGTCCATTGCTATTTATTATTTATATAAATGATATTATTGAAACCTCTTCACTTTTAAATTTTATCACCTTTGCTGATGATACGAGTAGTTCTTATTCCCATAAAAACTTTGATACGCTCATAACGCGGTTAAACTGTGAATTAATGAAAGTTTCTAGGTGGTTTATATCTAATAAATTGTCATTAAATTTTATTAAAACTAATTTCATTCATTTTAAACAGACCGACGTACATGATATAATAAATTGTAATATTGAGATTGATGGCTTGCCTCTCAATGAAAAACAATCTGTTAAATTTTTAGGAGTCACTATTGACTCTCATCTAAATTTTAATGAGCATATACGTAATATACATACATAAATATCAAGGAATATTGGAATACTGTATAAGTTTTAAAAACAAATCTTTCTATAAGATCTATGATTATATTATACAGTTCTCTAATTTTATCACATGCGATATAATTTAATATTGTATGGGGTAATTGAAGTTTAACAAGAATTAATTCCTTATTTTTTATTCAAAAGAGAGCGATTCGCATGATCACTAACTCACATTATATATCACACACGGAACCTTTATTTCAGCGTTTAAAAACATTAAAAATACAAGATATTCACATTTTTCAGACATGCATTTTTATGTATAAATATTCTAATAATCAACTACCATCCCTATTTCACAATATTTACAGTTTAAACCCAAACATTCACCCATACCCCACCCGTTGTTCAACAAATTATCACTTAGAAAATCCTAAAATACTTTTAGCACGAAAATCAGTAAGACATCATGGACCAGATGTTTGGAACTCCTTACCAAATTCAATAAGGCACTGTTTTTTTTTTTTAAACTATGACCAAATAGCTAAATGGCCCTTTGAGAGCCTGAAACTTTACAAAGATAAAGAATTAGAAATCAGTTACAACTCTTTCTTGTAGCATGGACCTAGGTTAACCTCCCATAGCTTAACGAAAAAATTCCATCGTTGCTTTATGCGCATGAGGTATCCCTGAACAGCAAATTGATTACGGAATTTCGTAACAAAATTGACATGCCTTTTTGGTCGAAGCTGAAAAAATATATAGCCACAAACAATATGTTTTTTTTTTTCTATTTATGACTAATGAGCATGAGTGGATCTTAAAGAAACTTAACAGTATTCTGAATCAACTCCCCTATTTTGATGGAAAAGTGCAATTGAAAATGGCGTTTCGGACGTTACATTTTCCGTAAACAATGTAGACCCTCATTTAACCCACTAGAAAAACAAATTAATCAGATTATAAATGGTTTGAGTGAGTTTATTTAGCGCTATATAAATTAAATTTATTATTATTATTATTTATTAGTTGCTCCAAGTGATTATATTAAAAGAAAATATAATTTAATTAGAGTAGCGCTTATATTAGAAATAAACTCAACATTTGAAAAAAGTCGTCTCATTTTCCGTAAACAGTTTTGTAACGTCCGAAACAATTTTCAATTTGAAGTAGCAGAAAATATATGAACAGCAGGATATATCTATCATAACATTTTGTTAACATCTCATGGCAGCTACCCACCAAAACAAAGAAATTTGCAATACATTACTACAATACTATTTTATAGTTAAAACCAATTTTCCGTTAACAGTTGTAACGTCCAAAACAAATGTAACGTCCGAAACAAAAAATACCAATTAAATGATGATAATCCATATTTTAAGGTATCTAGAGTGAATAAATCATTATGAAATAAGTTATTATAAGTCTTAACACAAGTTAAAACACAAATCAGGTCTTTCAAATCCATTATTTGTTTGTAATCACAAGAATGGTGTTTCGGACGTCACACAATTTTATTGTTAACACAAAGTCGACAAATTTCGCCTAATTTTCGATCATATTCGCAAGTTATCATTTCAAAATGGAAACTCCTGTTAAAAACACTATTTTTAGATTTAAATATAAAAATGTGTAGAAATATGATGCCAAAAATCAAATAATCCGTAAAATATCTAAATTTTCTGCAAAATTGACTTATAAAACATAAAATATTGAAGCCACACTTTGTGATGCAAGGCATGGCTGGCTGCTTCATTATATCCTTAATTGTAATTTGTCAGAAACAATCTGAACAAAAGTGACTCATAACAAATATTCAGCCACTTTAACAGCACTTTCTGGTATGCTGTTAGCACGTTTCGGACGTTACATTAAACTGTTAGCAGACATTTTCGTACTTTAACTAGTTCAAATGAGGGTCAATGATAGATGTGAGAATAGCAAATTTCAATTGTTCAACCTCTCCTTTTGCTATTTACATTGGTGTGTGTTTGCAAATCATGAGGTTTTCATTTTTATAGAGGTTGTTCCAAATGATGTCATATAACCACAGATTGTATGGTCAATTTACACTATCTGAGTCACCCACTTAGGCAATACCCAGTGTACATGGTCATGACATGGATATGATACGTGTATATGAAGTTGATAAAATCAAGCAAATTAAAATGTTTTTCTATACATTTATGGGAAATATGTATTTTCATCTGAAAATACATTTTTAAAAGGGCACTCAGTACATGTAACTATTCTATGTAGAAAGGATTACTACTGCCATTATCCAAAACTGGAATTGGCATTTACGCTTAATAATGATAACAATTTATCAAGCAATTTTATGAAATTGGCTTGCACACTACGTGAAACACTCATTGGTTGCATAAATGTACAATTGGTGAGCGCAAAGGCTTGCATTATAAAACAATAGTAAGTAATCAGTATCCGATTCCTATTATAGAAACGTGTACAACACATAGCTGTAGATCTGCCAAATTTCCAAATGACAAGAAAATGGATTACCAGTTTGTGGGGGTAATTCAAGCATGAACATGAAAATAAGGTGTAGCCTCTTCAAAATTAATTAATTCATAATTTTTTCCTTTCATTTCATGAATTACCCTCAAATGTACTAGCCTTATGTACAAATACTTTTCAAATGCTTGACCTTAATTTATGCAAAATTATCGGGATGTACAATGAATTAGGATTCCCATATTTCGTATTACTTAACCCTTACTGTACTGGGGGGGGGGGGGGCCTGGGAGCCCCCCCCCCCCCCCCCCTCGACATTTTCTGAGATCGCGCCGCAACCGCTTAGAATTCAGAATTGTTGTTTCATGTCTTTTTTCCCTCAAGTCTTACGCACATTTTGATACCATTTTTGTCATAATCGGATATACCTGTAAGGTGTTACATAACAATTAATATGCGCATGTCATCAAAAAAGTGCTATAATTGCATACATTCATGTACAAGCAGAAATGTGAAGATATGAATTGATATCAAATTGCTTTTATATGTTTCTCAAAGTAACTTGATGTATTTCAGAATAAAAGAATACATAAGAAATAAAACAATATATATAATAAGAAAAAAAAATACATAAGAAAATAAATAGTTGAAGATCGCATCAAATTTGCATAAATTATCATTATTAAATACATCAAATAACTATTTTGTGTTAGAAAAGAAGTTTCATATGAATAATGAGTTTCAACATTACAAAAGTGGAGTCTGACAACTTTTGTAAGGATTCAAGTTCCCTAAATATATTTCCAGATTGGATATTCATGAATGCGTATTCATAATTTATGCAAATTAACCTATGCATTTTCAAATATCATAAAAATAATGAAACTTCATGAATTTGAGATGAAGGAAACATTTATTCAATACATTTTCAAGATTCTTCACAAGTCTACGGACAAATATGTAGAGTTTTCTGGAAAATGCATAAAATAAGCATTTTTCATAATTAATTAGGCTATAACTACAAAAATTTGCATATCAGGAAAAAACTATACCATTTATACAATTATACCATCTTGTTCCTTACGTAAATATCTACAAACTTGCACATTTTCGCGTTCATCGGACATTCAACGGCCGAGATCATAGGGGGGGGGGGCTCCCAGGCCCCCCCCCCCCCCCCCCAGTCAGAGAGTGCTCGAAATAGCCCAGTATAGTAAGGGTTAAATGGCTGGGGATACTTTTGTATACTTTTATTTGTTAAAAGTATTTTTTGTTAATGTTTTGCTTAAATTGTACATACTGTACATATGTGTGATAGTGATATTAGTGAATGACACACTACATGAATCTCGTTTAAAGGCAAAGTACAAAGCAAGCCGATGAAACATGTATGTTGTAAAGTTTGTAGAAATTGATGATCTGATTGAAATGTTCACATCGTGTAACATCTAAAACAAACCATACAAACTATGTTTGTAAGTGAATTTTCTAGGAGTTATGATGACTACAATTGCTATTAGCTTCATATTTCACTTTGTTAGATCACATAAGCATTTTTAACTACACGTTCCTGAAATAAACAGTATACCTTACATAAATTGAGTAGTCGATGAAGACAAACTAGGTATATGTGCAAAACTAATTAAAACTGCACAATTTTTTTCAATAAATGTTAAAGAAATATTTGTCTGCAAACAATTAATGTAACTTAGGTCAATAATACCTAAAGAAAAGCAATTAACTTGAATAAAGTTATGATGTTAACAGTGTGTAACGTCCGAAACACCAGTGGTGTGACATATGAAAATTATTAGGCAATGCACTGGTTCCCCAATTTTGTTGGATGTATTTAACTTATATCATCTGTTGTTATAATAAAATAAGTTTGACCTAATAAAAAAGCATTTTACCTATTGACATAAAGACTTGTTATTGTCAAAACCCTAATTTGGAGCTATTTTTTACTTTCAAGGGACACAAAATCTGTATTTTTCAAGATAGAAACTCAAAAATTTGCATGAATAATCTCTGACACATATTCTTATATACCAACATATTTTTTGGTGAAGTTAATAGCAAATGAGTGTTATATCACAGTTATTAGAGATGCTATAGTTCACGATAAAATTGTAAAAACCCAAGTATTTATATCTGGTGAATATTATGGAGATAGATTAAGGTCCAAAATTTGTATTTCTCAAAAATATGAATAGTCCTGATCCTAAAAATACATGTTTGAAGTGAACATTTTGAACATGTTTGAACATGATAAGGCATTGTTCATCTCTCTATTCTTTTAAAGCATCTCTCAAAAAACTCTTATATCGAAGTATCTACATAACTGATTTCAACATGCAGTAGGCAATTGTCAAATTTTGGTCACATTGCAACTCAGTTTTGCAAATTTTGTTTTCTATTTCGTATTCTTAGTTTCCTTTAATGTAAAGGCTATATTTGTGTCTACTCCACTATAGCACAGAGCTACGTGCACTTCCACTATTTGTTACAAATACATACAAACAAGCACGCTCGCGTGCACATGCACACACACACATACGCACACGCACACACACGCACACACACACAATGTGTTGTGCAAGTGTGTACACTTGCACAACACACTCACCAACTCATACACAAAGATCGTTTAAACACTTTTTCATTTTAAGGTTAACCTTAAGATTTTTTTTAATTTTTTTTTAGGCCGCCATCCTTGTCAAGCTTTGCTTATGATTGCGGTCTCCTGCACTTTTCCAACAGAATAGTTCGGATAATACTTTAATTTTATGATCATATGTTATGAAAATATTAAGTTTCGTTATTGTATGTACATATATTATGTAAAAAAAACATTTTGACATGAAAAAATTATTGTTTGTTTATGTTGTATTATACTATACATTTATATGTTCTTTGTAATTCAGTTATATTTCATATGGGGAAAATGCAGAAATAAAATAAAATAAAATCATATATGTCCTTTGTAAATAAAAAGAAAAGAATCTACAAATACATGAATTATCAATAAACCTTATCCTCTAAATAGATTGTTAAATCTCAACTAAGATTGATCTTGATAAATCTATTCATCAAAATGTCTGAATATTCTAACATCAAGTATATATCCAATTTGTTAAAGGTAAAGACCAGTTATGGTCATGGGATTGCATTGTGAAAGAAACGTTGTGGAATCGATCAGAAAAGGTTGATCATCTAGCATCTAGAATCTGCAAGGTTCTGGAATCATCAAAATGATAAGAACATTTGCCCATTCTTAGTAAAATTACAAGCACTATACACAGAAAGATGTATCTGGGACTACCCTATATCTCTCACATACCATGAGAAAAACAAATTTACCAAATATATGACTTAGTAGGCGGTTTCCCGGCAAATTTTTTATCATCATGTATTAGTCAAAACATATTCTTTCACATGATTGGTAATGAGAGCTTCCATTTCATTTTTTGAAATTGGGGCGTTTCCAATACTGGTCTTTACCTTTAAGTAAACACACTAAATTGAGTCTAATCCTGCAAATCCACTAAATTGTCTAGGTATAGGAAGCAAGATTGCTTGTTATCAAAATCATATTACGAAACACTTACATTTTTATATTAAACTCACTAAAGCTATGGTCACAAATCAGAGCAGCGACCGATCGATCAGTAGCCTGCTCGGTCGCTGCTCTAATTAGGCATCGCCCAGCGTTTAGGTCGGTGCCCGGCCGGCGACCGCCCAGGTACCGAGCATATTTTGGGCGGCGAGTGAAAAGTGAGCAGGCGCCGCCCAAATTTTAACTCCGCGCTAAAACTTCAGAGGCGACCGAGCGATGCCCTAAAAACGAGCGGTGCCTGGGCGGCCGCCGCTCGGTGGCCGGGCAGCCGCAGGGCAGAATTGGTTAAAAACTCGCCGCTCGGCCGCCGAGCAGTCTACTTTTGGGTAATGTGACCATAGCATAACACATTGCCTGCAAATCTCCTTTTTTTGTAGAATCCCAAACCATCCAAAACTACTTGGACAATTTCTTATTTAAATGTTCACCATCGGAAACTTCTGAAACAAACCAAAATATATTAAACTGACACTTCTCGTTAATTTGTGTGTAAATTGAATATACATTTTTTGACACTTGTAATCCTTTCAGCACAAATTGGCAGCAATACACATGAGTTGGCCTAGCCTATTGACAAAAGAACGTTCACTTATAGTTCAACCTATTTTCACATGTACATTTACAATACACGTTAACTTTTGTCAATAAATTTTCTCTTCATTCTTTTACATAATCACGTTATTAACATATTATCTCCAGAATAAATATTATTAATTCATAAAACTTACTTCTGTGACAGGACAAAAAAAGCCTTGCTCAAAAACAAGCACAAAAGATGACTAATTGCAATGGAAGTGAAATTGATGAATGAAGATGTCGTACTTGTCACAATGTGTAACAAATTGCTATGTTATCTTTAGAATGAAAATTTTAAACAAAAAATTGAGTTTCAAAAGTTACAGGAAATACATTTCTGTAATTAAATGCCCTTGGCATTGATTGAATTTACTTAATATGAAGAAGAACAAAATTCGTACCAAAACAATGTACATTTCCTCGAAAATTTACTCAAGAGAAAATATTTATAAAGAGGCAGAAAAAGATAGAGAAACAGAGAGAAGAGCAAAAAAACGGTTAAAAAGTCCACCCTGAGTTAAATTGTATTGTGTGTACTGAAGTGGTGTTTTTATTTTGCATTACTTACTTTAAGGTACATTGACAAATTTGACAAATGATTCGCTCACCTGTGAAAATGAATATTTGATTATATTATGCATTGAACATTATACAGCTTCCTTCTGTATGTATGTCATTAAAAACACATTATTTTCATGACAAGTTTTCGAAAGAACTTCATATTTGAATTTATTGGTAATTGTCTATTGTTCAAAATAATCTGGAATTTTGTGCTGTCCTTTATGTTTCTCACATTGGGAGAATTCCATCTTTCTAGATTAGCTCGATAGAACTATAAGGAATTGTTTTGTCTAAGCTTTTATGACTATAGTTACAGTTAAACAGGAACAAACCACCATTCTTGTTGAATAATATTGGTAATATTGAAGAATTTTAAACCATCCTTGTTTATCGGCTTCTTTTATTCTTTGAATCTAATACTACTGCTGTGCGCCGGCAGATGACTAAACATCTATCATCTTAATTCCTCCATTTGACAAATCCTGGATCATTACATTACTTCGAATTTTATCAGGTCCATCCCAAATAGATTTGAAGCCATACTCTCCATTTTATTCAAGAACCAGTCTGGTAATAACAAAGATGCAAACATGTAAATAAATTTAGAAATGAACAAGAATTTGATAATCTAACATTTTCCGAATAAAGTTGAACTTCTAATTTTCCACATGTTTAAGGTGACTTGTAAGTTATTATTTCTTCTGCTTTTTTAACCTGCGCAGCATATGACCCGATACCAACATACGTACCAAGTACATACATAAAATTAAGGCTGTGTCGGAAACCAGTGTCTGGTACATATCAAATTGTTCAGTATTACGGTTTTACTTAGGTCTATAGTTTAACTGGATCATTACTTAAATTGTTGGACAATATCAAATAATGAGTTTAGCGATTTCACATCTTAACAAAAAGAGCAAAAGTCGTCTGCATACATAAACAACTTTAATTCACTAGCACCTACTATGCCTACTATTCCTCTTATGCCTACTGAATTGCCGATGCACAATGCAAGTGTTTCTAGACAAATCATAAACGAATAGGGAGAAAGGGGGTCCCTAAATTTATAGAACTTGTTTCGAAGTACTCTTTCATTTGGAGTGTAGGGTAAAGAGTATAAATTCGATTAAAAAAAACACATACTCCTCCTAAAAAATAACAAGACAATTTAAATGTATGAAAATGTCAGTACAGAGCACAAATTGAATTGTGCTTCATAAACTGGCCTATTTGCGGTTGATATATTACAACTTTTAAAAAACATTAATTCCTTAGTACTTAGTATCAGAGTGAACATCCTCCTTAAATTTCCCCTTTCGCCTAACTTTTTAAAGTGTGATCATGTGAATATTGAAAGCTGTTGTTCTGGCTCTGATAAAACATGAACAAACCCAACTTGGCAAGCGAAGTAGTATTTGGTCTGATGTTTTTATAACAGGTATGAAATAATGTATTTTTTTAATTGTCCAAAACACTTTAGATAAACAATGCAAATAAAACGCCCCTTCGGAAGTTATTTGTATGGTTAATATTTTGAACTTGCCTTTCTGCAAGTACACAATGTCGGCCAATCAAGTTAATAATTGACACTCATTACCCTGCAATCGCGTAGGTGTGAAGTTCAAGTGTCTATACAGCAGCACTAGGTCAATAAACTATATGATATCATGTCTAATTTCTTACCAGATGAAGAAATTAGTACGTTGTATTGAACTTTTACTTAGCTTTGGCCTCTCTATATCTCTCTCTTTCTTTCTGTTTTCTCTCTATCTCTCTTCCTCCTTCTTTCTCTCTCCTTCATTCTCCTTTTCTCCCTCTCTATATTTCTTTATTTATGTCTCCCTCACTCTCATGATGAACTGTAAGGCAAAGGCAAAGGGTCAGGTGGGAAACTTTTCAATGCATCACGTGTGTACAGGTGATAAAGTGCTTTATTTCCATTCCCTCTTCAAACTATAACAATTAATATCGTCAGTTTTGTTGAACATCATGCAATACAAATACGAGATCTGACGACTGCAATAGTTACCCAACCACAAAGGGAACAGTCGTCAATATAATCGGCGCATACAGGCAGTGCAATGCAAACATATTACCCGTTGAGTAAAGAAAAGAAAAAGACTCAACAAGTTTTAAATTTGTTTTCTATTTGAAGTGTGAGCTTTCAATCTAGATTGTTATATTATGTTGTGGTAGGGTAACCCTTTATCCATACTATTTAAACATCTTTATTCGGTATCGCCTAGATGCATGACGGAATAACAGAGTGTTATATTTATACTATTAACGCTAAGTGGCTGGGTTAGGACTGAAATAAACTGCGCAGAAAGAATCAATGTGTACCGTCTGTACAAATGCAGACACGCACGCCAAAACGCCCCTAACTAAACGTGACCCTATCATGAAAGGGCCTCATATTGTTAACAATTTACAGGGTTCTCAAATCGAGTTAGACCTAGTTTCGCGAATACTCGTCAAAGCGAAGGTACACTTCTTATTAGTGTCCTCGGTACTCCACCACACACACGCGCATATCTACTTGCCAGTATGTTATTACTAGTTCGGGGACACATATAGGGATGATCTGGATGATCCGAGGATGTTCTGGAAATATAATGCATAACCAAGAATCACTTTTTACTGTCCTAAAAGAGCGCCTAAATACACGTCTCAAATTTTAAGAAGTTTTTATAGTAAAAGTAAAGCGTTTTCAAACAAACGCACCCACAAAAGGGCAAGCCCACAAACACTCCACGTGCAGCATTTTCAACAACTAAGTCAAACACGAATGGCTATAGCGATTAAAAAGTATCCATTAATTAAAAATTAATTACTCAAGTTGACCGTATCGTTGACAATCATAGTAAGTAAACATGATTCATCGTGTTAATGACGTTTATCTCAATACAATGCTGTACACGCTTAAGACCTTTGGAATATTTTGCGTTTACTTTATGAATCATATGGGGTATCTAAAAAAAAAATATGATTCCACTAGATTTTAATTGACAATATCTTAGATGTTATTAATCATCCTCAATAACACTTCACAGGCGATATTATAATAGTGTCTCCTAAAGTCTTCCCGAATTTCACGAGGATTTAGGATAAAACCACAAATCTATTCTTATTTTCATTTAAAACGTAGCATTGTTGAATGTTACAAAGATAGCGAGTGGGATATGATTACAATTGGGGAACAGTAAGCGTATAGCTCTCCATTACCATCAAAATAATTCTGACTTATAATTTCTTGATTAAATTATAACAGACCTCGTTTGAATTATACTTCATTTGTAAACTATTATGAACATGCATTTAAAATCGAGATGCAATATATAATAGTCCAAGCTGTTTCGAGATGACTATGATTAACCCACTCTGCAACTTTTGGAACAAAAGGTGCTCTGACGTTTTGCAGAAACAAGTATAGCTTTGTGTTTCTTCCTGAAATTAGTGCGAAATAAACATACAATTTGGGGATTATACTGTAATATTATATACGAAATTCCAATTCGGATGATCAAGCAGTTCTTAAGATATTGACAACGAAAATCGAGTTGCACTTTTTGATACACCCTGTTAATGAATGACTATTATGATGTCACTACACAACTACGACTCACGACCAAGATGGAGACTTGTATCCGTCGATCGCTTCTCGGGACATGTGTGGGTATTGTGATGATATCATGTTACATGTCAGGTAAGAGACCCCACCATATTTACATGTGCCTGTCAAATATAAAGGTCTTGAATTGTTTGGTCTCACGGCCTCAACGTATGCTGATGTATGATGTCTCAGAGTTGTTGGGGTTTTTTTACCCACACGTAGACATATACACTTTCGGATTAACAACCACGTCATGCGACAGATATGTCTGTCTTGGTACAATGGCATTTCAAATTTTTCATTTGAAATGAAATAGTAAGTGTAAAATGCAATCTATTAGCATTATTTAAGACGAGGACAGATATATCTGTCTTGGAACATTGGCATTTCAAATTTTTCATTTGAAATGAAAATAGCAAGTGTAACATGCAATCTTTAAAAAAAACATAATACAGGTCAGTAAAGGATTTACAACTAAATTAACGAGTCGTGTTATTAATTGACAAATTTTATACAATTTAGATGAGAAATGGAAATGACAATTAAGAGTGGAATTAGATAAGTTTTGACGTGGAATAATTACATTAACCATTGCATTGTATTGTATTATTTATTCGGCACTTTCAAGAAATATAACAATATAAACATGGTAAATACAAAATTGGAATGACAACAACTGTGCAAATACAAATTGTTGTAGCAATATTCTGAGTGCAAAAGATGGCGGCCAGGGAAGAAGGGAGCAAACTTAATTACTGTAACCGTATAGGTCCCTCCGCCCAATCAAATGATGCACTTAGAAGACTGGTGAAAAATATAGCATAAGGACAAAAAAGAGAGTAACAAATCAAGGATAAACAATAAGAATATAAAGAAAGACGAAGCACGAGCATATGTAACGCCAACATAGAAATTATATATATATAACATATTAGAAAATTTACAATTTCAATAACATTATAGCATTGTCTCTCCATAGAAGTATAATGTAACTAGCATGTTCAACATTTATACCGGTGTTTTTTTTACCTGATTAAATGCTATCAAAATATTACATGTATATTAAATAACTTTGAAATAAAATGAAACTATTATCCAGACTTACGCACATATCTGATTGATCACATATTATATCAATGAAATTAAAATTGAGATTATTGAATTGGAAATTGAGGTCCAACTGAGTGCAGAAGACTGTTAAAAAACACAGCATACGGACAAATAAAGAGAGTAACAAATCAAGGATAAACCATACCATGGACCTACTAATAAACATTGGGTAAACTGCGAAGGTCGTACATTTTCTGGAGGGGAAAGTTAAAGCATCTTGACGGATGCTATATATCAACTGTTTCTGCTTCTATTCGTACTCAGTCCATTCTTAGTAGGTCCATGGCCATACCATACACAATAAAGACAATATTGAAAATGTCATTAGATTCAACATTTTGTATAAAACTATTCCAAACGTTAACACCACCGTATCTAAACTTTTTTTCTCAAATACATTGGAAAATGGAGGCCTAGGTAAAACAACAACCCAATTGCAAAGTTTAAAGCCTAACCACGTCTATTAAAAAACATTTTTAGTTCAACGTGTTATCATGTTAAATCCTTTTCATGAATACCTTTTAAATCACGTCCTATGAAGTAGTTCTGCTTGCCAACAGGTCATTTAAATTTCAGAGGTTTATTGATTGCATAATAATGAAAAAGTTAACTCTGCACACATATTGGTAACTCTTTCAACACATATCCGGACACCTACTCCCTGGACATCCATCCCCCCGGATAAGCAATCAGTCAATTTCCCCCTATAACAACTACCCACTAGGGCAACCACCCTCTATGACGACTACCCCCAGGACAAATACCCCCGGACAACTGCCCCTTGACAACTACCCCATAGGACAACTACCACCCAGGACAACTTACCCCAGACAACTACCCCCTAGGATTGATGCCCGGGGGTAGTTGTCTGGGGTAGCTGTCCTAGGGGGTATTTGTCCGGGGGTAGCTGTCCTGGGGGAAGTCGTCCTATAGGGTGGTTGCCCAAGGGGTAGTTGTCCTAGGAGTAGTTGTACTAGGGGGTAGTTGACTGGGGGCGGTTATCCGGGTGGATATCCAGGGGGTAGGTGTCTAAGAACCCTTTCAACATGATACACTGAGCTTACTTTCTCTGTAAGTCAATCATCCTTATTTCCGGTTAAAGGTATTACAAAGTTTTGGTATGAAGTCATGAATTTGGTTCAAATGAACATATTGGAAGCGTATGCGATCCTACAATATTCAGCGATCGTTTGTCGCGGTTGAAATCGAGTCTAAAGTTATGAAAATAACATAATAAACTCTTTTTGTTGTATAGCTCCCTCTCAAGGTCAAGACATAAGCTATAAAACAAGGTTTCTTGACTAAAATCGACCGATTAGCTATTCCCGTTTGGAAATTATATATTTGAACTAAATATTCTGAGATTGTCATGGTCGTAGCTACCATAGGTACGGCCGTAGGCGCTATTTGAAATTCATCCAAATTTACCGGGAGCACCGGTAAATTTTTATATTCAATTTATCTCGAAAGCAGAAGTGTTTTAGGGGCTAAATTTTCTAGTGCTTATAATATATCCAAAGGGGCATCCAAATGTATCAAAATTGCATAAAATGACTATCCACCCAATTTTCAAAATTTCCCAAAACTTTGTATTACCTTTAATACATCCATAACCAAACGGCCAATATATTGTTCAACACTGCTCCAGCAGACGAGCGGGGATATTATATTGGTATTGTCATTCAGCCTTTCATCATTGTTATGCCTCGGCCAAAACTTTTAGAAGTTTAACCATTGATCCCATTTTCCTTACAGGTGTTACCTGCGATGTTCCTGATGATGTTGTGTACACTGATTTACACAAATT
The DNA here is from genome assembly GCF_000002235.5 of Strongylocentrotus purpuratus. NCBI lineage: Eukaryota > Metazoa > Echinodermata > Echinoidea > Camarodonta > Strongylocentrotidae > Strongylocentrotus > Strongylocentrotus purpuratus. The sequence goes on from NW_022145594.1 coordinate 38,926,926, forward strand.
TGTAAGAATTGGAGACAGCGTTGTCCTGACATGTCGGTTTCGTGGGACACCTTTAGCTGTCTACTGGAAAAAAGGAGATGACCCAAGAACAGCACCAAACCTTGTCTCATGGATTCCAACTGATGATGTTACAGGATTATGTGAAGGTGAAAGGCCATGTCAGATAATGGAGATGAATGAAAACCGCTCTTTGGTCATCAAGGAAGTCAGCATTGCAGAAGAGGGTCGATACATTTGCAGAGTTTCGAGCTATAAGAGTATACTGATTCACAACTTTACAGACATCAAGCTATTTTGTGAGTAAATGCAATTTGTATGCAATATAATACCACAGCAACACAAAAAGGGCGTAGTCCCCTAGTTGATAAGCATAGTAGCATACACATGCTTTAGCAGTCGCGCAAAGCAAACACTGGCAAATTATTATTCAATGAAATCTGAGAATGTATACTATTATCTAGATATATGAGGAATGAATCATTGTCAAAATAATTCCATAAACAAACAAATATTCCAACGTTATGAGCGGCAGTGTATAAGGGTTATAATTATCGTGATGAAATAATCAGACTAGGTGGGTATACATGTAAACGTTCTGAAAAAAAAAACGTTATTGAACATTGTGGGTTGTTTTAAGCAGTTGACACAATAATAATGCAAATATGTTTCGATACGAAATAAATAAGTCGGTATTGTAGGTCATGCAAACATAAATTTGTCAAAGTGTATTCTAAAGTGCATTAACATAAGAAGAAATACTATTAAACAATGTATAAAAATTATTTGATAATTAAGATGCAATCGTGGTTTGTTGTTATATTTATTTACGTAAAGTTCTTTTAATGATACATTGCCATCAATTTCAGAGTGATTTCCAAGTTTTGATTAATTAGTATAACACAAAATTGCATGGAAATTAAATTAAGAAAAAAAAAAAAAAAAAGTAGGAAAATGTACTAGCACGAAATTTACATCAAAATGTCACGGAAGATGATGTGTCAAAATTCCAGTTAACATTTAATTTGAATTCAGTAAGTCGATGAGGTATGGTATTGCACTTTTCCGAAATCTTTGAGTTTTTAATCTGATTTGTTGCCTGACCCCACTGTTTTGTCAGGGTTCTGCCAACTTATTTGGGTCGAGTGATGAGGTCAGACAGCTTTTTTGTTCTTCTCAAGTTGTTGTGCAAAGGATAGATATAAATCTTTACTTCGATCAAGTAGGGATGGCAAGTCCAGTGCCTCGAGGGCAACGTCATACGATGTGAAACAAGGACCTAGGATGATTTTTAGGGTTCTCCTCTGGATCCTTTCTAAACATGCAATCTGCTGTTGTGTGAGTCCACTGTTCCACGCAGGACACGCATACTCCAGGAGTGGCTTCACATACCCCACATAGATGTTACGCAGATCATCCACACACAGCATCCTGACCATGTACATTCTACCATTCGCTCGCTGGAGCATGTAGTCTACATGACACTGCCACTTGAGGTCACTTTGTAGTTTCATTCCGAAAACTTTCACTGTGTCCAAGGTTTTCAATGGTTGCTCATTAATTCTGAACACTGGGGAATTAGGATGCGATTTCAGCATATTTGCATTGCTTCACACTTCATTGGGTTAAGGGTTATTCTGTTTAGACGGCACCGTTTCTGTAATCTTAGTTAGGCGTTCAGTGAGCTCCGGAGGTTCTTGTGCAAACGTTGTGTTGACGATACTCAGTGATGGAGATTGTCACCTTCACAGGCGTCATTGATGACAGCAAGGAACAGCACTAATAATATAATAATACTCCGTGTTTATATAGCGCTCAATACATCAATCCAATGTTCCTTTAGCTAAGCGCTTTACAGATATAGTATTACCCCGGTCATCGGATTCAGGCTTATCCGCAAACAATGTATGCACATTTTCCACTCCCTGGGGAGCATTCCGGCCAGTCGCCATTTTACAAGCACACACTTGCTAGTCCAACCACGTGGACTTTCTCATCATATCGGGTACCCATTTAACATCTGAGTGGAGAGTAGCAAGTGCAGGTAGATATCTTGCCAAAGGATATTAGTGTCGTGTCAGGATTCGAACCCTCGACCTTCGCATCTCCAGTCAAGCGCCTTAAACCACTCGACCACGACACTCCCATACACAGTATCGGTCCCAATAACGTTCCTTGAGATACTCCGGCATGCTGTGTGGTCCATTATGAGGTAAAACTCTTGAAACGAACACACTGGTTCCGATTGGTGAGAAAATCCATGACCCAATGTACAAGATCAGGGGCTACTTCATAGGTTATCAACTTCTGCAGCGCTATGGCGTGATCGATTCGGCCAAATGCCTTACTAAAGTATGTAAGGATTAGATCGGAGACCGCTTTGTTTTTCTCCGCATGTTGGTACAAAGTGTGTAATAGATCCAGGAGGTATTGACATGTCGATAACCCCTTAGTGTTCCCGGACTGTTTCCTGTCGAGATGAGACACTATTTCAAGATGCACTTAACAAAATATCCTTCAAAGATCTGTACAAAGGAATCCGTCAGAGATATTGGTCGCAATTTGTCAATGACTGGAGGAGAGCTCTTAATAGGGACGTACAATCACTGCTTTATTCACACGCCCGGTACAAGACCTTTAGCTAGCGGTGTTATATATATATATATATATATATATATATATCTGATAGCGGTTCACTTATTTCACCTTCGAATTAATTTATAATGCGAGCAGGTATCGAGTCGGGACCCACTGCTTTGCCGACGTTTACTTTTTCAGCTGCCGGTACACTTCCCATGTCTCCGTGCGTGGAGGAGGTGATGGTGACGGTAAGTATTCAGGAAGGTTCTCCTTTTTCATAGGAGGAAGGTCGTGGGCTGCTGAGGTAAACATCTCGTTTATCTTATTTGCTATCTGTGTATGGTCATTTTCATCAGCCCCTGGAACTCTGATGCTAGTGCTATCCGATCCTGCATTTGTCAGGATTTTTATTTGCGTGTACCATTCTGCGCGGTTTGATTTCTTGTGGATCTGAATTCTCTCGACATAGTGATACTGTTTAGCTTTTTTGATCTCTCTCCTAACGCGATTCCCGATGGTTTTAGACAAAGCTATATCGTTCTTGTGGAAAGTACGCTGGCGTTCCTGAATGAATGATTTGATTGCAGGAGTTATCCAGGGCTGAACACAGGTGTGCATCTTTAGACATCGTGTCGGAAGGTATTAACGTTCAATCATGTCAGTCAACATTTTGTAGAACATCTCAGTCTTAACATTTACCGTTGATGATTCAACAATTACAACCTGTGATGCAAGAACCAAATTCTCCCAGTCTTGAGTCAGGCAACGGTTTTAATTACGACTTACTATTTTGATATATCATTACTTTTTATAGTATCATTATATATATATATTGGACTCCATGGAAGAACAGAGCCTGAAATGGACTATCCAACCGTTTTATCATTATATCATTGTTATTTAAGTCTTTGATTTTGTTATATTGTGTTATTGTTTTTTATGATGATTTTCGGAAATAAAACAAACAAGGTCTTGTGGTCTTCTTTTCAATTTTCAATTTCAATTTCATTTATTGTTCAACCATCAAAATATACATACAGTCAAAATAAGTTACATCAAGAATTTAGAATAACACAATGATGGTTTGGGGCCCCGGAGAAAGCAGAGCTTATAAAAAGGGGCCACCAATACATAAAAAGATCAACAATAATTATACCCAAAAAAATCAACATCGAACATTAATATAAACAAGGGAAAAAAAGAGAAGTACACTTCTGCAGCAGCAGCAAAAAACTGTATCTCCGTGTATATAAGAGGGAAGTACAAATGAAAGCGAACACGAATACCAAGAATATATTATAAAGAAGGCAAGCTTTACTATTGTATTATGATGGAGACATGGTACAACAGGTGTCCAAAGGACAGCATTGTGATCACTCGCCCCAAAAGGGGATGTAATGGACGGCTCTTGATATTGGACAGAGAAGTTCGTTCCAATTTTGTCCATGGTTCTATCGTCTCTTGTTGGTTTATTCACCACCTGCTTGAACCTTTTGTCCCTTAGAAGTGAGGACAAGTCTAGTTGGTTGAAGTCTCCCATAACAGCGATACCAGCATCAGGATAACAGCTGAAGTGAGGGTCTGATCGATGGTTTCTTGAAGGTGATTAATTAAGCTGTCAGAAACCAGGATGTTAGGTGGATAATAGACAAAAGCTATTACTATTTGCGAGATGGATCGCGGAAGCCGTACAGGTCGGATCTTCACCCATAGGACTTCCAGATCACCTGAAACATCAACCTCAAATCGTTCCAGGTTTAAAGCAATTTTGGGGCATAGATTGCAACCCCTCCTCCCTGTCTGTCAGGTAATGATTTCATAAAGAGCATGTTGTTGGAGAGAAATATAAGGTTTGGCAGTATGTCTGTGCGAATCCAAGTTTTCGACATTGCCGTTACTCCTACACCCTCCTGGGTCGCAATCACATGTAATTCATCAATCTTGTTCTTCAGCGATCTGGTATTGCACAGGTAAAACCTAGGCAGAGTTGGTTTCCTGCGTTCTACATAGTATTGTATGTCAGTTTTCTTTTCAATCTCTACATTCACAAAATTTTGGGGTGATGAATATCTTTCTTTTTCCCGAAAAACGCACTGACTATGTACGATTTAAATCCGTCGCCGTATATGTGTTCCACCCTTTCGACCTCGTTTCCGTCTCATGATGCCACATTCGCGTATCATTTGGTACGTATGGAGGGGAAGGCTTCTTCGTTTGTTCTCATAACGAAGTTGGAAGAGTTGTTCTCTAGAATACGAACAGCGTGACGGGTCCACTGTGAACCAATGTTCTCTATTCAAATACACAGCTCTATTCAAATTGGGATTGAAGATGCATCGATCCGTGAGACTTGATCACTGAGCAGAAAAGGTAGTCAGCGGGAGTCTCAGCTCTGCGGGCAACTGACCGTAGGGTGACGGTAGGGTTGCGATAGTCAAAATAGTTCAGCACGTAAATAGAAAACATATTCTAAAGTCAAGATTATTGCACATCTTCGTTAACAACTCACAAAATATCATACACACTTAATAAGTGCTAAATGTACGTTTACCTTATGTAGATGTGTCAAAATGAGAGAAACACAACGGTAAAGCAAAAATTTCCAGTGTAATATTGAGCTTCAATATCAACGTGGCAGCAGCCTTTTAAACGCCATTATGCATTGTGTTACAGCTTTCGTGAAAATGGAGGAAGTTTTCACGAAAGGTCGTGTAACCCGACAGTCCGACTCGAAGCGAAGACCCGATGGAACAAAGTACACAGTATATACAGCCATTATCCTGATGATACGCATTCAGCCATTAAAGTAATATTGCGATGTTTAAGTTTCTGTTCATACGAATATGGTGCTACGTGACTTGTTATTTTCTCTGTTTCGCGTTCTGTTTTATTGCAGCTCCTCCACAGGATCCATTTCCAATTATTCATCAATGTTTGGAAAGGAAACCATCTGCATCACAGAGTTGTAGTATTTCGACGAGTACTCCAATTAACATAACCTGCGTGGCTTCGAGATACTATCCAGATCTAGACCTTTTCTTTCTGCATGGGCATAATAAGATCACTGACCTAGTAACCAATGAGAGGACAAATCATGACGGTACGAAGAGCAAATCCATATCAATCAAAGGTTCGTCCAGTGAGACACCGTACGTATGTGTTGCATCGGATATCCCTGGATCGAAAGAGCAAAGAGTTGCGACTATTTTGCTTGTACTGCCTGCAGTTTCTACAAGTGTAGCTAGTGATGGATCGTCTTCTCCTTCGACTACTACTATGGCGACTTCGGTGACGACATATGCAGCGAGACCCGCCAAAATCGGTATGACATAAATTCCCTTTCTCAACACTAAATGTACACAAACTTTTTTTTTTTTACATTGTGAAATATTTTGAAAAAGCTGAATGACAGATAATAAGAAATTAAAAGTTAATTCTACATTGTGTGTGCATTGTCTTAACACATTTTACAGTAGTGCCTATAGTATTCGTGACAATAGCTGGTGTCTGTATACTCATCGTCTGCTGGAGAAGACAACGTCGACAAGACAGGACAAGTAAGAATAACATTTACTAAAGGTTCATCTCCATCCATTTCACGATAGATTCAAGTTGAGAAAGAATGTAAACTACACGCAATAATGTGTACCTAAGTAATGGTCAGGATAATAATTGAAATATACATGCCCTAACAGGATTACAATAATAATCCACAATGGAATCGTAAAAACAATACGTAATGAGCTGACAAAAGTAAGGCCGTTTACCATCAGAGGTATTTTTTACCTTTGATAAAATATAGTTCGTCACAGAAAATTATAATGAACATGGGTTAAAACATCTATTCGAGATGGATAATCAACATTATGATAGCAGTAATAATAATAATAATACAAATTATGATAAGTTACCAAGAAATTAGTTTGCTGACCAATATAATATTTAAAGGCATCGTGTAACAATGTTAAATCTAAGATGCATGGCCTTACGTGTTATCAGGATCTGTGATATGGTGTAACATTGAAGCCCTAAAAGAATTGCGCTTCAAAATGATCATGAAGTTCCTTTAAAAAATAAAAAATCTTTGAGTGACGGGTTTTACCATACTCATTTTTCCCAATAAAGTGTAGTGTAATAAACGCCGTTAGGAAAACACAAAATGAAATTTCGATTTTCAATCGTGAATATCTTGATAATCAGACAGGCGATCGGCTTGTAAAAGTCATGGCATTCCTGAATGACCTAAAGGTTTATATTTATGATTGCAGCATGAGCTAAATCAAGGATTTTGTTGAAGAATCTGAGACAAAGTTACCGGATTCCTTTAATACAATTGAATCCGGTGACGGATATTAAAATAACAACGCGCAAACAACATCTAATTAACTCCAGTGACGGTGCTTAGGAAATACCTTTTTATTCCTTTTTAGGTAGAGGACGTGTCCAAGAAGAGGGTTTACCCCTGGTGGAGCAAATGCCGATAAAAGGTAACAAAATATGATAAGCATCATGAAGTTACAGGTTTCAAAAGAATATATATTCCATTTCATATATTGCTTTCCTTTACTTTAATAGTTGCAGTTTGGAAATATAAATAAAAATGGTCGTCAATGACAAATGTACAGTGGTACATTCAACCATACTCTGAAAACGTCAGTGTTCACAAAGACACAGGACATATAACAAAGAACACTTTATATTTAAATGAGTCGTAATCTTAGGAGGAAAATATGGTCACGTTGTGAAGCTTTGGACATTCAATCAGCATGTATTATGTCGTACACTAATATATTGCAGAAGTAGTTAATAATGCATACAATTATAATTCTTCTTCTCAGGCATACTTTCCTTTTACGAACTCTGGAGGATGGTGTCTGGAGTTACTATGTCTGACATGAGGAAATTAAATGACGTGTTCTACGAATTAGGCATCAAGAAATTAAATGAAAAAACTACACCCCTTGAGGCTTACCCATATTTGTGTAGGTGGAAAATGGACAATGCACACAATGATCAAGCAGCAATCTGGAACGGAGCTTTGGAAAAAACCGGGTTTGGTGGAGCATGGAAGGAAATATGCGGTAATTACATTTTGATCGGTATTTTCTCAAGTTTTTGTGTCAGCAAAGTTTTACCTAAACATTCAATTTAGAAACTTTAGGTTTAGAGTGAATAAGTTAGGAAAGGGGATTTTGAATTTTATTTTAGTCTACACATTTCCTCCTATCTATTCAATCAATATGGCAAAGTGTTCATAATTGTTGAACTATTGTTGCAAACAAAATGTTTTATTGTGTAGATTTTATAAAATGTTACTTTAATACTCTAACAAAAATCAATCTTTATTTCTCACAACATGTTATTGAAAAGCAAAGTCGGGTAATCTAAATATCCACTACACATTTGCACAATCAATTCTATTTGTCAATTTAGCTGAAAATGTCAACATCGTAATTTATGGTCTTAAACAGTTCAAACATAAAGTACTATCGATTCAACCGATTACCATGTGCGCAGATCTACTGAGAAACTCGGCGATCAGAGTTTCGGAAGGAACACTCGAACACATTTGTTGGCACATTGGAGGACCTGGGAAAATCAACAAGTTCCTCTCCGAACTCATTCCAGGTCGAACAACAACAGATTTCGAAGACACTGATGAGATGTCAAAGCTTTTTCAAGAACCTCTGCGAGAACTGCAGGAATGGAGCGTCGGGACTTTTGACGAAAACCCGGTGGTATTGCTGAGCCTAGCTCTGGAGAGAGCCGGATGCAATCCAGTAGACAGAACTTTCTTTTGCGGTGAGCATTTTACCACAGGGCTGATATTTTCTAAACCCAAATGATCATCATAAAGTTCTACAAAGTTATCAAATTGCTAGATATTTCAGCTATCAAAATATAGCTTTGTTTCTCTCATTCAATTTGAAGTCTATTCCAAAATGATATTTTATTTCACTAATTAAGTGCCATATGCCGTTTCATTGACAGTACCTGATGAGCCCATATCTTCTGATGAGCTACATCACTTTGTCCAGAAGCTGGCAAGAAGACACTGCGGTATATTTGAAAACGTTGTGTATCTAACACGTGGTGAGATCGAAAACATCATTGATGAAGACAATAACGATTCGTTTGATGCAGAAGCAATGATAAGTTACTGGATAGCGAAAGAAATAAGCAATAAAGAAAACAGCAGTCATATTGAGAGGAGATGTAAACTTAATCACGCAGCCATCAGTATTGGACGACATGATTTAAAAGGTAGGCTACAGTGGAGATTCAATTCATCACGATCTTGGCGATAGCTGGTCTTTACTACATGTTAGGGACTTGTATTCGCAGTGTAAAATGTGAGACATTTGGAAAATTTTATAGGGCTTACTGAGGTAAAGGCAATATTGAATTTGAAAACCAAATTCACAAATCTATGTTTTTATTTGACTCGATTAAATGCTCATTGAGGTATAAAGCACACGGTCATATTCCATTCAACAACGTGCTTCCTTTGACCATTAGTTTGCTATGAAGCCTAGAACTTCGATGTCATTCAATTCTCTCTATAAATATATCTGTATCAATATGAAATACAACGTTAAAAGGGTGAAACGTATACATTTGATTAGCCGTTACATTTTGTTTCCATTTTACTTCTTTACCTTCAAGGTTATTTGGTAGGATATGACAATCATTTCATATCGTCAGATACTGGGCAACAAGAACAAACTGAACACAGTAAAGAGGCGAAATCAAGCAGAGGCAAGTATCTTATGTTTCTGTATACCATTGAACATAAATGCCAAATTGAAATTAGGATAATACTTTTCCGGAACTTACGATCAGGCTACAATTTAACACACCGCGTGAAATTGGATGAACAGTGGATGAATCAGATTTACATTCAAATACCTTTATACTTATAAAATACGAAAGTACGGGTATTCATTTATGAAAGGGTTGTATTCAGATTCACTTTCCGTTGTGAATGCTTATTATTCCTTTCTCTTTTTAAAATCTCTCATTTATATTTTCATCTACACATTACAAATAAAGAAGATGATAATCCCGAAAACAACGTGAGTGATGCCGAGTTAAGAAGAATTGTCCAGTATCTTGGCCAAGCGGAACTTTCAGAGATGTTCGGTGAGGATGCAGAAGGAGACAGCTTCAATGCGAACAAAGCTTGGATCGAGAAGGGAAGTACAGCAGGTCAACACATTAGCTGCCGTCAAAGTCTCCGTGGAAAGCTGAGACCATTCGGAATGGAAGGTAATACAAGAGACATAATTGTAATCTACGGTGCAATGACAGGTCCATTTTATTGGGGGATCACATCTTTTGCTCGGGTATCGGCTTTCCATTTTACCAAATTTGTCTATGGGTGTGTATATTCAGACAAACCCCAACATGGATATGTGGTTACAGTTTTACACAAATATTAGCTATTGAAGGTAATACAAAGTTTTGGTATGGGGGTCATGAATTTGGTTCAAATGAACATATTGGAAGCATATGCGATCGTACAATATTCAGTGATCATTGTTGCGGTTGAAATCGTGTCTAAAGTTATGAAATTGTAAATAATTAACTCTTTATGATGTATAGCTCCCTCTCGAGGTCAAGATATTACTTAAGCTATAAAACAATGTTTCTTGACTAAAATCGACCGATTAGCTCTTCCCGTTTGGAAATTATATATTTGAACTAAATATTCTGAGATTGTCATGGTCGTAGCTACCATAGGTACGGCCGTAGGCGCTATTTGAAATTCATCAAAATTTACCGGAAGTACCGGTAAAATGTTATATTAAATTTTTCTCGAAAGCAGAAGGGTTTTAGGAGCTAAAATTTATTGTGCTTATAATACATCCACAGGGGCATTCAAATATATCGAAATTGTAAAGAATCACTATCCACCCAATTTTCAAAATTTCCCAAAACTGTATATTACCCTTAAATATACTAGGCGGGGGAGCTCCCCCCCCCCCCCCCAACCTCCCTATTACTCATTCGCATAAACACACCAGTCATGTTTATTTAAGAAAGTCCAGTAAAGGGTCAGATACCACCAAGTTTTAGGTCAAGTTAATTTTTCAGCGAATGCTCCTTCGAATATTTTATTCATGCTACTGGTCTATAATAATTTAGGAATCAAGTTACTGTCCATAACGTAGTAAATAAATTGGCACATCCAATATTAAGCGCTATACATCTTTCATTTAATATCCAGATCTTATCCCGTTGGAAATCAAAGAAGATGTCTGTCTTGTAGAGTTGGTTGATATTGCCTTTCGTCTCATGATGATGGACATATACCCGCTCGCTGAAGCCCTTGACATATCCGCTTACAAACTCAAATCATACAAAAGGCAATCTCTGGATCGGTCAAAACTGTCAAGAGGAACAATAGGGGTTCTGGTGAAATTGGGTGAACAGACAAAATATTCAAGGAGTAAACTTTGTGACGCTTTAGTACGGGGAACAGGCTTGCAAGAAATGGCTCATTTGTTAACGTACGGTGAGTGAATGCTTCGCTATTATGATGACTGTACTATTTTACAAAAACTCATCTGACTCTCGTTTCATGGTCGATTCTTTCAAACGAGGGAAATTTCTATATTAATTTGAAATATTGTCTATTACTAAATGTATTTATTTTACTTAAAGGCCCACTGCACTACTTGTAGCTACTTGCGCCCTCTATATAACAAACAATGCCTAATCGGTGACCATTGGTCCCCATGATTCTCTTTTTCTTATGTTAACTGAGAGCTGAGTTGATGAGATAACCACCTGTCCAGTGACCTTGCAGGGCAGACTAATCCCTCCTGTAAACTACGGCAGATAAGCTTTAAGTGAGTCTGTATGTGAGAGTTTACTCTAGATTACAATATCACTGACTGGCGTTTGGCTTGTGGGATGCTCACACACATTTTCATTAAACGTTTTCGGAGAAAGATATACGATAAAATAATTTGAGCTGGAATAAGTAATAAGGTATTAGTCTCTAACTTGGAGTCTAAATAAATGATTTTTTTAAAATGTATAGGTAATTTTTTTTTTTTTTTTTAATGACATTCTTACCAATGTCAAGTCACCGATCCCTTTCTTCCATTGATATTGTGTGCATTTTCCCCTTTCAGGATATGAGTTATCACATGGTGATTTGTGTGCGGTTGCCATTGGAGAAGGTGCCGGAAAAGACCAGTGCGCCATTATGAGTGAGAATCTCGGAATAATCACTGAAGTAACAGACACCATGTACATGCTCAAGATTTGGAGGTCTTTGGTGAAAGCTCCGTCGTATAACCCTAGAACAGCCCTGGCTGATGCCGTCTTTCCGGTTCTCGGTAAAGAAAAGGCGCTTGACATTATATCAGGTAACAGAATGCTTCGGCTCCTTTCTCAAAATGACTGCCTTGCTCTTGTTATTCTGGTCCTGTCGTCAAAAGGTTCTTAAAGGTAAAGACCAGTTTTGGAAACGTGCCCCTCTCCAAAAATAAAATGGAAGCTTTTACTGCCAATCATGTAAGAGAATATGTTTTGACTAATACGTGACAATACAAATTTTGCCTGGAAATCGCCTACTTATTGATATATTTGGTATAGGGTAGTCCCATATACTTCTTTCTGTGTACAGTGTTTCTAACTTTACGAAGACTGTGCCAAATTTGTTATCATTTTGATGATTCCAGAACCTTGCAGTACACACCAATACTTATATGCTAGATGATCAACCTTTTCCGATTGATTCCACGTTTTTTTCACAATGCAATCGCATGACCAGACCTGGTCTATACATTTAAGTACCATTATCTATTCGTCACTTCGAAATCATTTGCATTGTTAAATTTTCATCTACTGATATTCCTCCGAAGGCAGCACAGTATTAAAGGAAAGGGTCATACCTTTCAAACTGAATTGTCGTATGACCATTAGGACTCTCCATGACGACGTCAAATTTGTTCTCAGCCTTTGCTGCTGCGGATATCATCCGTTGTGAGTGATGTGGATAAATTATCGTAAGAAAGTTCATTTATGATATTTTGATTAACTAAAATGTGAATACTGTCGATTCCCCGCAGGTAAAATTCGTCGAAGTGGAAATCAGGCTGGAAACGTGATCGCCTTCATTCGAGATACTATAACATATTTCCAGGCTTCTAACATTGCCACCATTCTTGGTGTACACCAAATGAGTCTCGAGAGGGGCAATTTCACTATCAAGCAAGTCCTTGATATCTGGAAAGAATCTCAGAAAATCCAATCGATGGAAGATGATCAAGGAGGGAATCTATGTAAAGCTCTATCCGATGGAGGATTTAAGAGTTTTTCGTCCAAGCTACTTCACGGTAATGGTAGGCCTATTAATTGAATTCTAAATTAGACTAAAGAACACTTCTAATTTCTTCAATATTATCAAGTAATAAAGTCATAAATAGATTTACAAGATTATTCTTCCCGTAACATCATCGGCTCGGACATATTGATACCTCAGTCACACAAACGAAACCGACAACAAACGACGACAGACCGCCGGATATACCGCCGACTTTGTATTTACAAGCAAAAGATTTTAGTTATCAGAATCGGGTCGTATCCCCTTTTGAATAGTTTGACATGCCATTAAATGAATGTACACTAAACTCATTATAATTTGAGAAAAATAAAAGCTTTGCAATTATGTTCATTCTCTATGGGATGTCGTCTGCTTGGGTAGTGTTGGTCCATATAGTGACGTCATTAAAACATCATTATTTTTCCGGCGAATCTCTCGTATATCCTAGCTGCTACGGAGGTGGTTGTATTTGTATTTTGATAAATCACCCGATATGTAGTTGACCTAAGACTTGTACGACGGTCATCTGTTAGCTTATCAGTTTCTAGTGATACATAGTTGACATATTTGTGATTTTCTTTGAATTTCACCTTTGAGATTATTTATTTACGCTTCACCAAAACTGCTATTTTTAAACCAATAAGGGAGAGTATTCCATAATGACGCCCCAGCATGAGCGAAGGTTCTATCCCCCACTTTGTGTTAACCCTAGGAATAATAACAAATAAGCAACAGTTTAAGAACGTAGCTGTCTAAAAGGGAATGTAATGCTTGATCACGCCAATTTTGTATTGCGGAGCAGAGCCATGTATACAGTGAAATAATTTTTTTTTAAAGTCTTGAAAACCACACGTTGTTCCACGGGCAACTAATGGAGTGATTTGAGGACTGGTGTGACGTGGCTGTACTTGTTGAAGAGGGTCAAGACACGAGCAGCAGCATTCTGTATTTTTTGTAATTTTTGCGAGTAGGTTGTGAGGTGAACCAAACAAAAGACCATTTCTAAACTCCAAGCGAGATGAGATTTAAGCATGTTCTTAGTGGCACCACGCCTAAGATGTTTACGAATGAATCCTACATTGCATAACTGATAACGTACTGATTTTGAGACATACTGAATTTGTGTAGATATTGTCATATTTGAGTCGAGAAACACACCAAAGTTACGACATACAATGGATAAGGTAATTTCATTCTAGAAAGAGTAATTAAAGTAATGGCAATCTTCTCTAACTGAGTCTTAGAACCGTTCATTACAAATTCACTTTTGGCGAGATTCAATTTTAGTGAATGTGAGTTCAACCAATTATGCAGATCTTGTACACAAGTCTGAAGATTATGTATAGCACTGGCTGCATGCTGTGATTGGGTTTGAAAGAAGTATATATTTGAATATCATCAGCATAAACATGATAACAAAGATAATGTTGATGAATAATATTCTTTTAACCGGCTAAATACAACGAGAACATGGTGGGCTCGCCCATAGAGCCTTGCGAAACTCCGGCGCGTGTAAGCGGTAACAAATCTGAAAGGCAGCCGTTGATCAAGACAGCTTGAGAATGACATGACAGGTATAATTTAAACCATTTCAGGGCTTGACCATAAAACAAGGAGTATCATAGCAGTTACTTTGGTTTGACAGTGTAATTAAAGTATGAGAAAAAATGACTCGATTTAGTACAATTTTATAAGACATGTCTTTAAAGGTAACGAAGGATATTGGAATAAGCGTGTAATTTGATCTTTCCAGGAGAATACCTTGAAACGGGGAATACGGAAAAAGCGATCAGATACGGTGTAGCCTGCAACGTTGCTGAGATTCTTGACATCAAGATTAAACCTTCTGAAGGAATGTCACATCTCCAGGAAGTCCTTTACAATTGGGCAGAAAAAATAAGGAAAAAAACACTGAATCAGCAGAAACGCATCCTTCTCAGCAATCGACTCTTCAAAGAGGGTTTTACGGATTTCTCATTTGAAGTCATGATAGGTAAGAAGAATTTTAAAAATACCAAGATTTTCTGATTGATTGCTCGAGTTGCTAAGGATTACAGTGATGGTGGGACGAGTCATCGAACTGCAATGGCTACGATCCCTCGACCCAATCCACACCCAGACCCGGTCGACTGCCGCATGAACAATTGTTACCAGAATGTATGAACTACAAGACGACAATCTGTCGAACCAGTTTGTCCCGATGATGATGACTCCCATTACAACGGCGACAAAGTGTTCTCAGGAGCATTATTTCCTTATAGTTTAATAAGGTAAATATGTGAATAAACCAACCAATAAACCTGTTAAAATATCCCCAAAAGTATTTAAAAATTGGCATCAACACTTAGTTTAACACTTTATTATGTATAGGGGTTAACTATCAATTATAGATTCTTTTTGATGCATATTTGATGCATATTCTTTCTTAAAGGTTTTGTACCAAAGCCAGTGGCGCTAGAAGAGGAGGCAAACTTAGGTCAGAAGTCCGTCATTCAGCATGTTAAGACTGCCCTCCTTAATCTACCGGCAGTTGAATCATTTAACTCCGTCTTGAGATGAGTTGCTACTGCTTTCAAGTTGGGATCGATTCGAATCCAACGCACCCTTTTTTGTTGTAAGACTGAGTATTGGATTCCGACATTTCGTCTTTATTTTCAAGATCTATTTATGTTCCTTCATTTTTTTGACAATTTCGCAAATTATTTCCATATCGTGGACCCAGCATATGACCCCTTTCCAAAACCTAAGAAGGAATGAACATCGGTCATTCAAAATTAGTGCAGCCTTGACCGAGAGTGGTCTGTGACATGTCATTTGAGTTTAATTTCAACAAAAACAGCCTGATTTTTATTCACACACTGACTTCAAATAAAACAACCAAACCAGGAGGCCTGCATATTTGTTTAAAGGGATAGTTGAGTTCTGTTTTCAGCCTGCAAATGCATTCAGAGTGCATGGTTGTTGCTCTAATTCTTATCTCTGATATATCTAGTGCTATTTTAGAACCTAAAATTGGTATGAAGGCAATTTTAGACCCCAAAATGTGTAAAACTTTAGCCAATACGATCATACCAATTCAGCTCCACTTTAAAAAAATACGGTGACCGTTAATAATATCAATACATGGGCCGGGTGGTTGTGTGTAATGTAACCAACTCGAAAAAGCCAACAACAAAAGCAACGTCGACATTGGCTGAAATACAACGTAAAAGACGCGTTTTTCATTTTTTTAACGGCTTTTTCAAATTATTGAATATTTGTGGTCCTACACAAATATTGAACCTGGTTATATTTATGAATATTTCAGCCGTCTCTGAACCTATATTGATCAAATAAAGATGATCTTTCAAATTTGATACTCAGTTTTTCATTATTCACACAAAATAAATATTTTATGTAGCGCCCTCTGCAACAGAACTCAACTATTCCTTTAATTTAATGTTTAAAGGTTATCTGTACTAGTTTATAGGAAGGATAAGACCACTCTGCATGGTCACTGGGCAGATGGTTATCTCATCAACTCAGCTCTCAATTAACATAAGAAATCGTCACTGATTAGATTTTAATACAAGTAACTATAAGTAGGACAGTGTGGCTTGAAGGTAAAGACCAGTATTGGAAACGCCTCAATTTCAAAAAATGAAATGGAAGCTCTTATTAACAATCATGTACAAGAGTATGTTTTGACTAATACATGATGATAAAAAAAATTGCCGGGAAACCGCCTACTAATTCATATATTTGGTAAATTAGTTTGTCC
Source organism: Strongylocentrotus purpuratus (assembly GCF_000002235.5). NCBI lineage: Eukaryota > Metazoa > Echinodermata > Echinoidea > Camarodonta > Strongylocentrotidae > Strongylocentrotus > Strongylocentrotus purpuratus. The sequence goes on from NW_022145594.1 coordinate 38,943,602, forward strand.
ATTGGTGTGTGAGAGATAAACGCACGTGTCGCGTAGTCCCATGTACATCTTTCTGTGTACAGTGCTTGTAACTTTACGAAGACTGGGCCAAATTTCTTATCATTTTGATGATTCCAGAACCTTGCAGTACATTCCAATACTTATATGCTAGATGATCAACCTTTTCTGATCGATTCCACAACGTTTCTTTCACAATGCAATCGCTTGACCATAAATGGTCTTTATTTTTTAAATTAAATGTAAATGCCATAGTAAATGACTTTTGACTTTGTCAAATTTAGCCGATGTTTGCATATAAATGAATTTAGAATCTGAAATCTAGTTCAATATCAAGAATAAACGAAATTACATAACATCATACATATAGCAGCTAGCATGACTAGGGAATTTTTTCTGGAGGAAAAGAAATATGTTGACCTTGAAGTTTTTTTCACATGGAACAAAGCAATATGCTGATTTGTTAAAAGACGGACAGCATTCGACATGCAACATTTGTTAGGAATACATGTACCTGATCATGATTGCTTGCTAGGGGGCCCTGTCAGTTCCAGGCATTGGCTATCAAGGCTTTCCATATACATGTACTTTCATCTCTTGTTCTGTGTGACGTTATTTCGGTTTACCAGTCAAACCAATGTGAACTTATCCGTATAGTTGATATGCTGTTCCCCTCTGCTTCCGCATTTCGAGATTTATTTTGGTGGAAGCGCCCTCATGACGCTGACAATTTCATATTCGCTAATAGCCACGTGCTTTCTTAATCAATTCTCCAAATTTTCTGTATATGTATATATTCATACTATCTTTAATATTTTATATTAGATTATTATGGTTTGAATTTAGTACTGAACGAAATGCAGTTATATCAAGGTAACTCATATTAAGCCGTCAGAATTCAATTCAAGGTTGACTAGTTTACCAGTTAACCCGTCAGTTGCTGTAACAGCATTCCCGACGAAGTGTTGTCCCGCCACATAAGTGAGTGGTAAAATCAATAGAAACTGGAATATGAACTCATAAAACGAAAAATAAGATAGATTCAAGTTGAACTCTAAAACAACCTCTAAAGAACAGTACTGAATTCATTAGCGTAATGTACGTAGCATTGATTCCAAAATGGCCGCGCCTATGGTATGTACTTTTAATCATGTGTTTTTCCAGTTAAATAATTGTGAAAACAGAATTACAGTAAAAGGAAAAAACAGTTTTAAGTCATGTATAAAGTATTAAAACAGTGTATATGGATATACGTCCTGAAGATAAAGGATTTTGTTATTGTGCATTTGAAGAGTTAATAATGGAACTCAAAAGGTTTACTGTAGTGAAGGTATAAATTATGGTTAATGCCAGATAGTTTATTTTGTATGAAGTGTAATCTTTAGATTATAACTGGAAAAAACCTGCGGTTACGTAGTTTTAGAGCAAGTCAGATATTCATTTTTAATTCATCAAATAGTGTTGAATTGAATGAAGACATTGTATAAGGCGAGCAGATATCGGCGAGCAGAAATATGCACATGTAGCGTCTGTTAAAGTCGGTGGAAGGTCATTCAATGCATTTAAGGTGACAATCCAATATTGAGGGTTTTAGAACGAAGACATGCTATGCAGTTAGACGTGAATCATCAAGCTTGTGTATCGATGCAAGATATAGATATTTACAGTTATCTTAGTTTTATCAAAATTGGCAGTAATCTGTTTAAAGGAAAGTCAAGTCAGTTTGAGTAAGCTCTGTAAATATGAGTTTATCAAATTAGTGCATATTAGGACATGCATGGAGGTTTTGTAGCCTTGGTTATTCCGAATTTGTGATAGTTAAAGGACGAGATCGAGATTGATAGTTTATAGTACAACAACAAAATGTGTTAAAATGAATCTTTGTAGATACATAGTTTATTCAGATTTTTGATTATATCTTGTGTAACATGAATGATATACTAAATCTGCCATTGTTAATTGTATCTGTATTTTCAGATCGAATAAAGGCTTTACAGCAATTGTTCAGTATTTTCTAAACTATCTTCTAATCCTTTTATCTCTGTTTCAAGTTTTTCTATTTTTGTTTTTTCTTATATTCTTCTCAATTTCTTCGAGAATCATTGTGTAAATTGCCGAATTTTCAGTTTCAAAAAATCCCAAAGCGATCTTTTGTCCTGACTCTTTCAATTCTAAATCTTGTTTAAATTTAATTAAAACTCACATTTTAAAGAAATGTAAATCAGGACGAATCAGTTTGGTCACTTACTTAAACAGTTACAAAACCTGGTAAGGGTAAGAATTATTTACTTGTGTATACTGTTCTTTAATTATATATGACTATGTATATGTTATCATACCATTGATCTTAACTTCTTCTGCTTGACTGAAAAGGTGTTTATATGTATCATTATCTTCCTCCAGTATTCTTTTTTTGGAGATGGTGAATAAAAGCACATTTTAAAATTTAAAATGAAAGACCTCATGGCTGCTTCTTTTTTTGTTTGTGTATGTAATTTGTATCTAAAGAATTACCTCTACTTCCATCTACGGATAAATACAAGACAAATGTACAAAACAAATTATGTGACAAAACATACAAATATGGGAATAACACATTCCGGATTCATTACATATTGATGATGACTTGATCAATAGCCGATTCATGAATGTGTTCTATATTTATTAATTCATTTTTTCTTATATTTATACAGAGTTGCACACTTCATCAATTACGATGCTCTTCCATGAGGCCCTGTTTGGTAACAGTGCCATTTAAAAACAATCATCAATAAAAACAGATAACAGCAACAAAAGAAAATTGAGAAATAAATACACACACCGTTATGTATATATGTAAGGAAGTATACAACTGGTATCCTCATGAAAAGCAGATTGTTCAGGAAATACCGTTGGACATTTGTTAAATCTTATTGTACATGCAGACAAGTCTTAGTTTGCAAATCAGATGCTTGATACTAAGTCATGATAATTCCAGGCATTCTTACCAAAAAATGTAATAGTAACAATAAATCAACAAGATAAGATTTAAAGAGCATAAGCAACGACGAAAATGTACATGTATATTGTAGGATTAAGCCTTACACGCGGGATACAAAATTTGCTATGTACATACTTAAATTTCATATACTTATAGATAATTATTGCATTTATATTAATACAAGTAATACACCTTGATTATTTACAACATAGCTGAATAATGGAATACATGTGCACGCTTCAATACAAATGAAAGTACCAGACAGATGCAAAGACTGATGCAGTTCATTTATATCAAAATGTTCATGTTAACCTATGTCTACTAAATCTAAATGTATTCATTTTGCAAGTAATACAAATAATTCAGTTACATGTATTACTGCTGCAAATATTGTACGGTTTTATTGTGACAGAAAGAAGATCGAAAGTAAAGGATTAATTCGTTTAGTTAAATCAAAAGTTCTATGGTATGAATTGGAAAAAATTGATTTATCAAGTATACATACATTACTGTATTTTATATTTACATGTAGAAAACTCTCGACAGTGAGAGGATATAAATTGAGAATTCAATCAGATAATAGTTATATGCAAACTTGAACTGCTCTGTAAAGAATTGAACTGGAATTAGAGCAAATTTATATCATATAATGCATGTATATTTCAAATTTCAAATTGCTACTACCCATGAACCCCTTTTCCTCCGGCCTGGCCGCCCCTATTACTACCCCCTCAATCACCAGCCCATCTTACCTCCCTGTTTTGGTGAGTGTGTGTGGACTGGCAAAAATTTCAGAATCATATTCATGACAAATGCTTGATTCGAGACTGGTTAATGAATGCAATGACTGTCCTCGTGGGAAAGTGGACTTTTGTCGTTTACCCCCACATCCCCCCTTCCCCTCTGCCCCTCCTCTATATTTTAGTAATCAAAGACCCACCTCTATTTGTAACATGATAATGATACTGGAGGTTTCCAAACATTCGATGACTTTACCGAATTTTCTGTCTAACAATACAACATCTAACGTAGATTAAGGTTTATATCTAAATGTCGCATTTACAGTAGTCTATTTACGTTAGTACAATAATGTAATGATGACAAATTGTACGTAGGTCTACACTGCGAAAAAAGGCCACCACTACGGAAGCTTAAAGGTGAAATTCAAAGAAAATCACAAATATGTCAACTAATGTACCACTAGAAACTGGTAAGCTAATAGATGGCAATCGTACAAGTTATAGGTCAACTTCATATCGGGTGATTTACAAATACAAATACAATCACCTCCATAACAGCTGGGATATACGAGAGATTCGCCGGAAAAATAACGATGTTTTAATGACGTCACTATATGGATGAACACTGCCCAAGCAGACGACATCCCATAGCGAATGAACATAATTGCAAAGCTTTTATTTTTGTCAAATTATAATGAGTTTAGTGTACATAAATTTAATGGCATGTCAAACCATTCAAAAGGGGATATGACCCGATTCTGATAACTAAAATCTTTTGCTTGTAAATAAACAGGATAGGGGTTAATCAACAATCCAAGAAACCAGACTTTCAAGTTAAACCCCCCCCCCCCCCGAAATTATATTAAGGACGGCATTTGTTCCCTCTTGAAACGCCGAACATACCCCGGTGTGTGCAGCTGAATATACAATGGCGTCTTATTTTGTTTACAAGCGACAGATTCCTTTATTTTTGTATTGCTGTATTTGTCATCAAAATAAAACCATGCGCGGGGTTTAGATTGAGGCAATAGATTATACATTTACCCTGACGGTAGTGAAGTAAGAGAAAGAACTTAAGAGAAGATGAAAACACAGGCACTGAAAATGTGTGAGATGTCATTGGGCATCGTCTGCTTGTGCAAGTCATGTCCATACTGTGATCTCCACATCTCAGCAGCGTTCGGAGAGCTCTTCAGGTGCTATTCAGGGGCTGTATTTAAGCGTTTTGTAATTTATAATAGTCATAACTTCGAATGTTTCCAAGCATTTAATTTTGATTACCTTGTCGAATCAAAGTTTCAACTTTGCAATAATTAAAATAAAGTTAGTTTTTAAAATCAATGAATATCTACTTTCAGCAAGCAGCGGGAAGGTGTTCGATGTAAATCACCAAGGCGCCCTGTTTAGTCCTAGAATGCAAGAAGACGACTTGTTAAAACCCAACATGCCTTGACTTGAACAAGGCACATTGTCAAGATTTAACAAGTCACTTTATAATTTATATTTCTTAAACATGGCGCCTTGGCAAGTCGCCTTCTTGCTGCACGTTTAAGCTTCCTGATACAACCAACCGTGTGTCCCAGACTACCCGCTAGATCGTTTATGAGGTCTGATCGGTCTCGGTCACCGCTCCCATTTCTAATCCGTTGTAGATTCGTTTCGAGTAACTGACCTGGGATTCTTCCCTCTCTTCCGTTGAAGGAAAGTCTGCGTAAGAATGATGGAGGATAATGTATGACTCGTCGTCTTCCTGATCGCATCTCTGCTCGTCAAGCCGTGGTGGCGTATTCACCTCTTCGTACTCATGAGCAACCCTTTTCTGTGTATTTATATAATATAGAAAGAGAAATTAACAAGAAGGGTTTAATGCATACATTTTAGTTGATTACATCATGACACCTCTCAACATTTTCAGAAGGATGCGTGCCATGATGGTAATTATGATGATGGTGATGATGATGACGATGCTTTTAAAGGCGTCATACTTTTGTTAAAATCACCCAAAGGCACAAGCTTATTCAAATAATTTCTTACATTACACACTGTTGTCTGCTTTAATTATGTAGTAACACAGGGAAAACCCCGTACCCGTAGAGAACACGACGACACTACGGTCACTTAGTTTAAACATAGATTATTTTTTTTTTTTTTATGATTTGTTTTAAATCTAGCTCCAGAGTATCTTCGATGTGGTTCAATCTTTAACATTTGTCTATTGAAATAGATCGCATCATGAAAAGTTCGCTTTAATTGGTAACATGAGCATCAATCATTACGTAATACCTATTGTTCAGGGGGATGAATGAATAGATCTTCCCCCCTGAACAATAGGTATCAATTACAGATCTACGCCCATGATTGGTAAGCTCTACCCCCACTTCACTCGGTGGATAAAATGCGCCTGATGTACATAGACCGAAACAGGGCCACATTAACAACATGGAAGCCATTACTAGACCTTAATAACGGTGTGCACTGACCACTACACATAAACAAATGCATTAATTTAGCCACCGATGCATACATACGCAACCACACGTGAAGTCAATCTCACCCACATATTCAGCAGCATACACGCATTCACGCACATCCACGATACTTCTATTTCAGCTGTAAATATAAATATTGTATTGCTTAGTTCGTAAACGTACATGTCCTTTAATACAGTCATCGGCATTTTCTGTAACTGAATCTTGTGTTGGAGATGGAGTTGGAGTTGGAGATGGAGTTTTCGGCAACGGTTGGTTGTTGAAGTAACGAGATGTCTTGATTCTTGAACTTTCTGAGGATAATCAAAAGAACATCAATCAAGATAAGTCCAAATTTATTGATTGGTCTTCGTAAAAATAGAGTTACCAAATTAGTCAACAGTTCATCAAATGTATGAATAAGGAATCATGTTTCAATATGACCGTTGTTGATTTTATAGTTTTGCTTGCTTTTCTAGCATCATGCCTAAAAGAAAGCGATCAACAGCCTTTCCTAAATTTACATATTCCTTGATTGCTTTTTGTTTATTTACACGAACAAATAAAACGATAGGCAGGGCCTTAAACATGCTATCGGTGATCTTTATTTATATCTTATTCGCCTCCGTCTTCTTCTTATTATTCTGCATTCTTTCTTCCTTAATCTCTCTCTCTCTCTCTCTCTCTCTCGTCCTCCCTCTCTTACTTCTTCCTTCCCCATATCTCTCTCTCTCTCTCTCTCTTCCCTTTAATACATTACAATGGGAATAACACGGCATCTACTGTGTATTGTGTTGTTCCATTTATCAATAGGCCCTCCTTGTACAGTGCGTCATCAGAATATACATCGGCCACACCAACGAGACCAACACCTGACTGATCGAAACATTACATTACATTGAATGGCCAGGAAACAGTCGGTTTGGAGTCGATTCGGCGGTGTGACTGATGAATCAGATTTATATCCATGGCGTCTTTGGAGATAATCCGAAATTAGCTCCGGCGACAATTATTACTTCGGGTTTTATCATATTTATTACGGCATAGATATATTGTTCAGGTTATGGCCGCCATTTTGGTTTTAGATGGGTGAAGATGGTTAGGGCTACTTTTAGTGTGTTTGTTTCAGGGTGAATGTCAAGAACTAGGTTATCAATGAGAATTGGATTTATACAGCGTATTTTCAGAGGATACAAGGAACTGTCCCTTAGCCTTAGAACAAATTAAGATTTGTAAAGGATTTTTTTTTTTAAGAACTGAAGTGAAATACTATTTCTCATAAATGCGATGAGTTTTTTGTACATAAGCGTAATGGATTGAAGGATTTGAAGCCAGTCTGTCTCCGGGATTTGGGAATTAGTGTAGCATGGGACCGTTTCAGTTTTTGACAAGCCGAGTACACTTATTCTGGAGGCGTCGGAGTCTGCGCATGCAGGTCCTACTTACTGATACCCCAATCAAGCATGTACCATATAGTCAAGCTTGGATTGCAAAAGTGATTTAACAGCATACTGCAATAAAATCTCGATCCAGGCACCTTCTAGTGCGCTTTAGAGGGAAATCTCCCAGTTGAGGGTACGAACGACTATAAAACGTTAGAGTAGAAAAGTTACCGCGGGGGAAGGGGGGAATGCCACCCGAGCATGGCTGTGTCGTACAACCGCTTTGGATTTAACCAGATGATACAAATAGAGGTTAACGAAAGTAGAAAATATAAAAATAAAAACGCTTTCATCTTACGTCTTTTCTTCCTCTTCAAGTATACAATGACGGCTACGAGGACAACGAGGACAAGGACACAGACACTGACTGGTAAATATAGGCCCCATGGGACGAATGCGGTGACTTTATTGTCGGAACTTTGGATACCTGCCAACGAATATTGCACAGAAAATATGATTTTGAATTAAAATTTTAAACACAATCATCCTGAGCCAAGTTTAATAGCCTACGGTGGCACTCTCAAAAATATGCTGACGTTTCAATGACATATTACATATTAGTTCTGAACGTATATGAAATACAATGTCTTCGCCGGAAATCCTATAAAAACTTTAAAAAGTGGATTTTTTTTGAAAGTCTTTGTCCTCGTGTAAGAAATTGATTTTAATGAACAACGCACACCTTTTAGTCAACGTAGTCAAATTGGCTACCATTTGTATTGCGTGTTTAATGTTTTTTGGACATGTACATGCGACAGAATTAGATTGTGACTGTCTACTGTCTGTTTATTTAGTCGACCAAAGCAGATGAATCGTTAAAGGCGATAACTACCGAGAAATTTAATTATAAAATGTTATAGTCTGAAACATGTAAGAAATTGATGAATCTTTTTGACCACCTAATCAATACAACTAGCATGTAGGGTTATTAAACCTACATGCTTGTTATCCGGTCAGTTGATTTAAAACAGTAATTTGAAGAAGTATACAAGCAATATTTCATAAAGCTTTGAACGACGAATATCATAACATAGCGCTATTCGATAAATATTTTTCGTTAAATCCAAAAGCAAAGAGAAGTCTTATTTTTCAAGTGTCCGGAAACACAACCCACACCATACTTACATTGTGTTAAAATTTCAATGAACTCGCTGTCTTTGCTGAACCCGGAGTCGTACTTGCTATTTACTGTGACCCGGTAAACAGTACACGGACGAAGACCCCCGATTGCAAGCCGAGTGTGTGTAAGTTCGCTGATCTTCGTGCATTCCTCGGGGACATCAACTTCACAATACTTTACCGTATATGTTTCAGACCTTCCATCAGACGAGTTGGTTTGCCACGCGATGGAAAATGAAGTGGAAGTTATTGATGATTCCAAAACGGACACGTTGCTTGGTTTTTCGGGCAGGCCTTGTTTCTCTGTTTTAACACAGATGTTGTTCGTTAGTCAACTAAAGTATAGGCCTACGTGGTCAATGCATTGATAGTACGATTTCAAATCTATCAACGACATACCAAGAAAATATTAGCAGAATTCAAGCAAAAATGTATTGACAATCGTATTTGCAAAATCAGGTGATTCGGATGCATTTCAATTTATGCAAAGAACGTTTAAGGAAGACAAGAAATGTGATCTTTAAAGCAGGAAGTTTGTATATATACCCAAACGTTGTTGGAACAGATAGTCATGATGGTTAGTGCTATTTGATTCATACTTTCGTTTAGTCTGAAAGCGATAGTGAAGTGCCCGGTCACTCCTCCCCCCCCCCCCCATCATACAAAATAGTTTTGTTGCGGTTTCAAACAAAAACGCTTTACAAGGGAACTCAATACACAGATGGTCTATTTATACGAGTGATCACTACAGCAGATTTTCAACTCACCTCCGTTGAAATAAATCTTAGAGGGGAAGCTGTAGACGCCATTTTGAAAGCTTAGCACCTTAACATTCGTCCGTGACCATCCACGTGGGATTGGAACAGCTCCCTCAACGCTAACACAGTCGATGCTAATTTCTGCATGGTCAGGGTCGACACTGTCTACAGCAATGGTGGTATTAACTAGTTGAAAGCAGAGATCGAAAGGTAGCGGGCCGCCTGTGCTGTCTGGCCGAGTTATATCAACTCGATCCTCTTGGCTGTCGTACACTGCTTTGATACCTAGTTGAGTGAGTGCATTAATGAGGAATAATTTACTGTTTATTTAACTTGCCCGAACACTATAGGAAATTTGTCAATTTGTAGTCTTGATTCGTGCTGGTACATTGTAAAATTGTCGGCAGAAATATTGTTTTTTTCACAGTATCATGTATTCCAAAAACGTCATATCGTGTATAGAACAAAGTCTTATATCGTAATTGTAATTATCTTCACACGATATCCTCATATGCTAAGCTGATGTGTAAAACACTTTGTCAAAAAAGGTAATCGTGCATAATTGTACTTATTTAATCATGATTAAACAACGTGATTTTACATCATTCCCTCACATTACTCACCTAGCTCTTCAGGAGACAAGGCTGAAAAGAAATTACGAACACAGAAGTTAGGTAATTCTACATTTTTGTTGACGAAATAATCCTTAATACAGTATATAATTTTGTTGCACACATGAAAAGAATATTTATTTCCCAATATTTTTAGAAACATTTGTTCTGACTTCCAATAACATGTGAAAGGGACCTATACTGGTCAAACCACCACCTATACCATGTTATTTTAAAAAAAATATGAACGTAATTGCCTTGTAGCATTCTATGGCCGGGATTATTCCAAACGACTGGTCAATGGACCAGAAGACCGACAGCCAAAGAGACAGACAGCCCTCGTGACCATCAACCCACGAGACCGACTAACGAATTATACAAACGTACAATATACATAAAAAACTGCTTTTTTGTTTAAGAGTTGTCAGTAAAAAAAATTCCGGACATTTTCATTCTCGTGAGCTGCCGGTCTACAGAGCCTCGTAACATAGAACTTTGCAACCAAGTGTAAATTCTAAATGAAGATCCTGGTTTGTCTTTTGAGCTTTATGCCCATGATGCAATTTTCATTTCGAAATTGATTGCAAACATTGTGTTACGGGACCTAGGCTATCGGTGTCCTCGGTAATTGAGTGTGTCGTTAGCGGAGGATATGTCCTTTAAAAACGCATGCCTCCCTCTCTGACTGTTAGGCGCGTTCTTTACTGCAGGCCTCACCAAAATAACACTTTGCATAAACATGATCATAAAGACTTTCGAAAAATAAACATAGGGCAATAGGCTATTTTCGTAATGTAACCAAATTTAATACGCAAGTCTTTGTGAAGTGCCTCAATACAAATTATTTCATTCATCTGATAAGAATAAATGTATTTTAATAGTCAGAATGCAAACTGCATATAGTAAGTGTTGCTAGGTAGGTCAAGCCATAACGTTTGTCCAACCTGGCAACAACTAATGTATGCAGTTCTGATTATGTCTATTAAAATACTATTATTCTTACCAGGTGAATGAAATAATTTGTATTGAGGCACTTCACAAAGACTTATGCATTAAATTGGATTACATTACAAGACTGGCCTATTTGAAAAGCAACGTCCATAATTTTTGTTTGAGACGCGTAAAAGCATTACACTAAACTTAGTTACGTAATCCGGACATATTTTGTGTTTGATAAACAATAGGGTTGAAATTGTCTTTGAGTTGACTTCTCGAAAGGCCCATTGTGCCATTATTTCCACCTGGCAGGAGTCCTTACGTTTGGTTGTTATTTCAATGGACTCGCTGACTTCACCGAACCCGAAGATATTTTGGCTTTGCACACAGACTCGATAGCTCGTAGAAGGCCGAAGATCCCCGATTGTTAGCCGAGTCTGCGTGACATTGGAGACATCGGTGCAGAGAGGGACGTCAACTTTGCAACACTCGACATTGAAGGTTTCCGGGTTTCCGTCTGATGAGCCATTTTGCCAAATGACACTGAACGACGATGTAGTGATTGAAGATTTCAAAACAGCAACGTTGCTGGGTTTGCAAGGTAAATCTGATAGGAAGAAATCAATTTGAACTCGTGTATTCCTTAATAGACTTAACAAATATAATTTATGTATTTTTCAGTTATCAACCTATACAAAAAGGAGAAAAACCATGAGAAGTAATGAATTAAACAAGTTTAACAAGCATTAATTATACCTTTACCAATGACACACCGGTTTTAAGTTTATCGTTAGAAAATGTTGGTGAAATAAAAGCAAAAAGGGAAACATTTTGTTGCGTAACCCATTTCCTCTTCTTATTGATCAATATTTGTTTAAACCGAAGAATTTTTCATAGACATATCCACTTCGCTAATGAAGCTCACTGAAAATCAGAAGGTATAATGGAAGGGCATTGTTCGGTAAACTTTATTTTCCGATGAACTTACGTCTCAGTCGAAACAAAGTTTACGTTGAAACATATATAAATTACTGGTAATGACCAAAATTAATCTGATTGAATGGTTGTGCAGCACAAAACGTACGACCATTCGGTAAAATGGTCTGAAAATCAGATTATTACTAAAGTGATTACTAAGATCGATTTGGCAACTAATGGTCGTTATTTTCCTACTAAAAGTCATTTTCAAGCCCCCTTTTTTAGGGAAGTTCTAAATTAGTATTATCTTTCAAGTGCCGTTGGAATCTAACCTTTTCATTTGTTCGGGTTGCAAATTGGGCATAGTACCCTTAGGGCCAAAAAAGCACATGCATATGGCCTGACCCACATTATTTTTTTAATTACCTTTTAAAAAAACAATATAATACTGCATATATGTTTGGGTAGCAGCAGCAGCCTTTGGCTTTCCTAGCTGTCTCCACATTCATATGAAATGTTTGTTGTTAATGTCTTCTATTGTAAATAATAATAACCTGGATATAAATAGCGCTAATACGAAATACCCTCTCTATGCGCTTTACAAATATTAATACCCATGTAATCGGATTCATTCACGCACAATCTGCACCATATCCACTCCCTAGGGAGTATTCCTACCATATGGTCACCGTGAGGTGATAGGCAATTACTAACACACACGCTTTTGTCATCCTACTGGGTCTTCATTTCTCTTTTGGGTATTCAGTGGCAAATGTAGATTAATGTGTTGCCAAATAAAAAAAAAATTATTTAAGTTGTACACTATGTTTTTTGTTGTATATGATTTCATGATGAATGAAATAAAGATCAATTTCAAAATTTTACCAGATCCTATGACGGTTATTGGATCTGTAGGGAAAGTCAGAGTGAGAGAATAAAATGTGGATTGAAAGTAAAATATGAGACTTACAGCCAACTCTAAAAATGACCCCGACTCGTAAAGCATCTGACATCCCTGGGTGCTCTACCAAACACGAAATAATTTGTCTATCGTCGTCAATGGTGGGTGTCACGTCGACTCGTCTTGATGACGTCATCAATGACGTATTTTCTGCTGCAGGCCAATTTGTCTGATTATAAATGAGTGTTGTGTTGACGTCACCGACGAACCAAGTGAGAGTGGCAGGAGGGTCGCATGGGGACGGGACAGTGCAGCTTAGACTGCGACGCTCCATACTGACGACGTACAGTATGTGGTCTGTGTTGATCAAGGTAAAGCTATTGTTGACGTCATGTATAAGGACTTCGGTCGGTGGAACTGTTTTATTGAAATAAAAACGGATACATCTATGTATATTATTATATATATATTTATACTTAACTATAGAAATCCGACCATATCACGCGAATGGCTAACAATTTAAGCGCGTCAATTTGTGTGATAAACACATGCTCTATCGAACCCAGTAATTATTTGTAGGCTTTCTCTGGCCAAAACTTGATATATTTACTCAATTTCATTGGTAGGAATAGCCAACAAAACTTTTGATTGTCTTCCTTCAAATAACGAATGAGATATGATACTCGAAAGAAAACCACCGTCTGTTTGGCAGTACGTACGTTTCAGATTGTTTGCATTAATTGTCATGTTTTGCTCATATGCTTCAACGGCATTCTATCGCGCAAAATTGAGCTTTACAGCTGATAGAAACTAATTTAGTTATAAAGTGGTATTTCCAATGATCCTAAAAGTGTAACAAAATCATTATGAATATTTTTTTAAATTCAGACTGCCGTCTCGTTTTAGTGTTCAAAATAGGAAACATAAGTGAAATAAGTGTAGGCTTAATGAAAACCCATTTTACAAATTGTGATTCATCATAACCTTAATAGAAGAAGAGGCTTGACCATTAACAAATTCGTTGATCATGGTTCAATTGTGTTATTTCTATTCTTGTGTGCAATCTCCTTCAAATAGTGTTAAATAAAACCTTAGAATATTGAGAGTGACACGTAATTGTTAAACCCTGTAGCAATTTATCTTACTTGTGATGTTGAGTCGAAATCTTCTTTGAATCAAACCGCTTATCAAGACAGTCGTACATAAGTAGATTCCTTCATCATACTGATCCACTTGTTGAATCATCATCATAAGCCCCTCATTCAGGTTGCCGCCCAAGGCATACTTTTCAGGGTTGATCCGGCTTATGTTGCAAGAAATTATTTTAGTATTTTGGCATTGTGCGACACTGGCTAATATTTGTCTTTGAGTTTGGTGAATCAGCCTCACCTCTCTTGCCCAAGTGGCCCGCGCGAAGTCTCTAGTTGTTGAGGAGAATGGGCAGGCGAGCAGAGCAGGTTGACCAATACCTATCATCACAACTTCATCAATGAGTACTCCAAACGTTCCTCCTATTATTAATAAATACATAAATAAATGATTGTTAAAATGAAGATAATTACACTCTAGAAACTCTAACAGGGAAATTCAAAATACAACTCTCTCTCTCTCTCTGGTCCGCAATAACAAAAACGCACAGATATTATTTGACAAATTTGTTAGGGATGTAATATACTAGAGGAGACCCGCACCGAGGATCATAACTAAATTCGCATTTGCCTTGCCAGTGCCGCCAAATCATTAATAGCAACAAAGATTTTTTTTAAACAAGATCAATAACAACAACACCAAAAACAACAACAGTAAACAATAACATCAACACCAACAACATCAATAATACTAATAATGATGAGGATAGTATTAACAATAATTATAACTACAATGATAATGATAATAACAATAATTATTATAATAATAACAATAATAATAACAATTATAATAATAATGATACTTATAGTACTAAATCTACTTTTACTACTACTACTACTACTAATACTTGTTCTTATAAAGATTAAAATAAAAATGATAATAATGATAATAATAATGAATATAATGATAATAATAATAATGATAATGATAATGATACAAAATGATATTAATAACAACGACGAAAATTATTAGAACAGAAATACGTACCTGATAAACAAAATAAAGCCACGAATATCGACGCTTTACAAAAGTACCCTGACATCTTGAAAAGGACATAGATTGTCTTTGTTTCGGTAAGGACCTAAATCCGTCGGTCTTCTAGTTGCTTACTAACAAGCATTTATTGCTTTCTTAGCTGTCAGGTAAAAAAAACCTCCACCACCACAAAAATAATGTGATTTATAATGTAGACAGCTCGCAAATGCGAGGGCAAAATACATGCAGCTTCTGAACTGACGAGAAATATGTTGTAATCCACTTTTAGGATACCGAGAAATACCTCACTCCTACGACTCAACTCCACCTTAAATGAAGAAGTAAACTTGGTTCATTTGGTGAAATTCGATCAAAAGATGAAATTAAAACACTTGGTGATTAAAAGAGAAGTCTCAATATAAATTGTAGTAGGCCTAATAAGACAAAGAAATTAACCAAGTAAAGTCCTAAGGCCTTTGTCAGTTTTGTCTTTCTTTGTTTCACTAGCTTATTATGCTCTGGCACTTAGGTTGATGAACCAAGTGATATTGGTCGATGTATAGTAGACCGGTATCGGATCCAATTTCATAATTACCCAAATGGTCACGTGAAGCTGTAAAATGTCATTAATCATGATGACTGTGCGCATTAAGTTACGTTTAAAAGCTTTCGGTTGTGTTCTGTGGTTGCCTCTGAAGGATAGATTATAGGTAATCTGATCTGTGCCACAAATTTTATTATTTCAATTTATTAAATGATAATAGCCGTTAGCATAATATAAATCTCAAGACCTGTAAAATGGTCTATAACTTATCTCGCTCTAAATCTGAGAGCTTTATAATTTTATTGTATATATGTGTATATCTATAAATGAAGTCTGCCAAGATTAATATAATTGAATATCATCACGGAATTATCGCCAAACACCAGAATTTACTATGAATTGTATATCAAACTGCTTGGCTTACATACGTGAAGTGCATTGTGTGTGGATGGTGCCAAACTGACCCCATGAAATGCCCTTTCGAACGATAATACTAAATACGGAATATATTTGAAAAGAATAAATCCAGGAGATAAAATTCTTGTTCTTAATGACACATGAACATAGTTTATAAAAACGGTCAAATGTGTATAGCTATGCTTTTACAAAATATGCAACACATGTAAGGTAGCGTATCAATACCAATAAGACGAAGTATATTTGTACCCAAGGGTGGTAAATGTGGCTAATTCGACGTAAATTTAATATTAAGTTTAATATTGGTACACGTTTTAAATGTCGTACCGTTAAGAATACAGAAATGAAAATTCTTTGAAAATATACATATTAATAACAGATTTTGTTTGATTGATTGTTTTAGATTTTCTGCTTTTTCACATTCATTAAAGGACAATTATAAGTATGTTTTTAGAAAAGGCTAAGCTTAACGTTTACCCACTTACGTAACTACTCTTTCTGCAGCAACCAGGCTAGTGGCCAATTTGAAGTTGATGTACAGGAATGAAGAAAAATTTGATCGTAAAAATCAAATTCATTGGTATTCTAATGTAGTGCTATATTTTTTTTTTAGTGTTGTTGTTGTTTGTAAAGCTTATTGTTGCTATTTAATTGGAAACTAAGTAACTCTAAAATGGCCTCTACAAGTATTGATTAGTGTTTAATACTAGTCTTCTTTTTTAAATCAGCCTTTTATAGGAATGCATGAGGAATATAATGTACGCGTGTGTATGCAGATGTAGGAGTATCCCTGTGTGCTCGTCAGAGAGAGAAAAGACGAGATAAAACATCTCTTGTCTCAATATTCAACGATGCAATAATCGGAAAGTGTTCATTAAGAGACTACTACACAGTGATCTTTTATCCTTGGGAAAATGTTGTCGAAAATTAGTCTAGTCTTCTCAGATATTGGATCATGGGGTGAGAAGAGAAGAAATTTAAAAAAAAAATGAAATTTTAGGCGCATCTCACTATTATGACCCGTTTCTACAAACCATGATTCGTTTAGTTACCATTCCATTTATTCTATGGCTTTAATTCTGTATTAACAATATGTGTATCAACTATTTATCTATACCACAGGTATCGACAGTTTCAACGCTGTTCGAATAGACTAAGAAACGGTGTTATATAGCATTAATGTTATTGTAAACATTAAACAATAAAATGTACATTTTCACAAATACTCCTTTTTCCTCTGGAAATTAATTAGCTAATTTTAGAAAACCACTCGTACTTCTTATTTCCTCTTATCTTTATCTGCAGATCAGTAAATACCATAAGCTCCCGACCCAACCTAGCTTTAATTTCCGATAGTAATCACATTAATTTCTCACACTTTTCAAGCGATTCTAATGATTAATTATTAAAAAGAACGTACATAAATATTTATAAATGTATTACAATAAGAAATTTGGATGTGTGAGAGACAAAACCAAGTAGAAGCATAACCATAACAACGTTAACGTTCTGTGGTTGATGAGTTAGTAAGTGCGGTAACTGGTCACAAATACTAACGGACGGGACTTCAACGAATTGTACTTTGGTGCGTTGGACAACCATATTGGCCCGAATTCACAAAGTTTGTCTGAAGCTTGGTCTGAAGCGCTTCGAAGCGCGTCATATGACGCACATAAACCTAGTAGTGTGGTACGGTATGTCACTGAAACAGCTCCCGTAGGACTTTTGTGCCAAAATTGATTTTTTGGCATTTTTGGATTGATATGGGTCCAAGCTATCAGAAATTGATGGGGTTCAAATTTTCCCGACCCTCAACCCCTCTCTAGGGGGGGGGGGGTAGTTTCCTATCATGAGACCCCCTAAAATTGGGTGTGTCATTCATCTAATGACTGGTTTCATAAAACTTGAGTTGTTTTCTAGAACTATGGTTATCCCTCAACAGCGAGAAAGGTAATTTGAAGACTTTCAGTTGGATAAACCCTCCAACCAACCCATCCCCACCCCTACCCCACCCCCGTCAGCCCAATTTGCGTACCTTTGTCATTGTTCGGCCAGCTGTTTTAAGGTGTAGTACTTTTATTACCATTATCATATATATTTACTAGCCCATTTCCAAACACAAAGAGACAGAAACAAACATACAGACAACCTACATGTATACACATCTACCTCCCCCCCCCCCCCCACACACACGCACACACACACACACGCTCATGCACACACGCACACCCTTCCTCCCACACGCACATATTTACACACACCCAAACATTCACAGGCAAGTGCGCTCGCGCGCACAAAGCGCGCACACATTCCTACATAATATTATGCTGCTCTGTGATCATTGTTTCTAGCTCTTCTGTGGTAAAAGTTGTTTTGTTCCTTGGTCTTCGCAAGTTTGACAGAATAAAGACCCCTCTTTTGCAGTATATTGCCTGATTTTCCAAGGTAAGCATAACATATAGCCAATGGCAAATCTAGATTTTAAAATTTTATGTGATGTGGGTCTTCATTATTGGTTAGAGAAGAAGAAAATAAATTGCAAAAACAAGAGAGAACTTTATTACTCTTGATCAATCAACTTAGATAGTTAAATTGACAAATTTGTAAACATTGTATGCATTGATATATATATATATATATATATATATATTATATATACATGTATATTATATAAGATCATGAACCTATTACTGAAGGACATTCAACGTTATTCTTTCTTTGATCCAATGAGATCTACCGCCTTCTGATTATGTGCATCTTAATGAGAACATTCAGCTGTTTTAACAATACGACTGCTCAAGCAAACAAAGGAGCAGTATCCCTCTCTTGGGTTTTCTCTTCCTGATTTTGTCAAGAAGGGTGTGAACATCTGGTTTGCCATTGACAACATTGATATCTTGGAAGACACACCCACAGGGCAAGGAACCTTTCACGGGACAGTGGTTGTAATCAACCAACAGGCTGTAGATGGAGAGCCAGTGAATCAACCACGTGTCATACCCGAGAAACTTTCTTCGCAAGACCTTCTAGCATTTGAGATGAATGTGCTTCCAGGGCCAGACATCAGAACTAGCCCGCTGAGATTTCAGGCCTACAAGATAGGAAACAAAATCTCATTTATCAAGAATTCACTCATACCTGGGCTCTTGTGTACTACCTTACAACAGAGGACAACGGAGAAATCATCCGAACTGAACCTCAGCTGCACGATGAAGAAGCCCAGCGCAGTGAAGAGATGCCAAGTGATGCAGAGTCTACAAATGATGAGGAAAATGAGCCTTCTAGCAAGAAGGAGGAAGCTGGGTCTTCAAAGGACAGAGAGGAAACAAACTCTGTCGTGATCATCAAAAAGCAGGTGAAGAAATCAGATAAACTAGCAAAGAATGATGTTCTTCCAACATATGGGCTGCAACTAGGTCCTCATTCTTGTCTCAATCCTCTCCCGCTAGCACGCCTACAAACACAGCGGTGGTTGCCCCATTATTCAAGACATCGCCAACTGCTTATGGGACCCTCTATACTGTTCTTCGGTTATCCCAGGGAATATCTGCGACTGTTGTTGGCCCTCACAGAAAGACATTGATAACGCTAGATCTCGATCTTTACTCCCGAGCGTTGAAGATTCAGCAGTCGGTAGGAAACGCCAGCTGGAGCTCTCCACATTGCTTTCGCTGCCTTACAAAACCATCGATGGTAGCGGTCTTGATACGTGTGCTATCGAATGTGGTGCGTACACCTCAGCATCTCTTCGCAGGATCTTTGGTGGTAAAGCTTATAAGCGTGGCCTTGAATTCCACATTACTGCAAGCCTTGCAATCATGATGTTGCGTTTTGATGCCATACTATCGGATCTTCCCAAGTGTCCAATTCGCATCCAGTACAATTCTCTCAAAGAAAAACTTCATGGACGTGACCCGGAGATGGTGGAGATCTATGAAGAAATCCAATCCTGGTACTCAAGCAATGTCCAACCGCTTGAAGAAGCTGAAGACCTTGGCGAGTTTGCCCAGTTCTTGACCCGGTATCTTAACCAGGTGGAGAGTCTTCTATATCTCATTAGTTCATGTCGATCAGGGGACGGGGAGGGCTACTTGTCATCACTAGAAGACCTCACCAAGTACTTTTTACTCGTGATCTCCTGAACTATGCTCGCCTGATGCCAGTCCATTTCGCTCAAATGAATGCCCTAGAATAGGATGATCCAGAAACATGGAATGTCCTCAAGTCTGGAGACTTTGTGGTGGCAAAGTCAGAGATACCCTTTTCTCTTCTCTTCACTGATCAGGCTCTAGAGCAAGAAATCAAGAAACTAAAGGGGAATGGTGGGATGGTTAGACTCACAAGAAATGAAGCCGCTCTGGACCGACTAGTCACTACCACACCTCACCTTGCTGCTCTGGTAAATCATTACTTCAATGACTTCCCAAAAGCTACTGGAGCTTCGGTGAGGAAGGAGCATCATCAGCTCTCAGGAGACATTGCAGTGAGGTCAAAGAAGAATGCTCTGAAACTACGCCACCTAATCGAGCTGCACTGCGGATATCCTTTCAAGGAGAAGACACAATTGAAGAATCTGGTTTCATCGGCATTTGTGTCAAATGAGGCGAAAAGTGACATTCTCCACTTTGCAGAAAAGGGCCAGAAGCGCTTTGGGGAGTTTGTATCTGATCGTTTGCTTTCATCATCAACCCTCTCGGTGTGGGACAAAATGAAGAAACTGAAGCTGAAATCCTTTTCGAACTGGATGGAGAAAAGGAAAGTGTGTGTTGGAGACAAGGTCATCAAGTTGCGGGAGGAACGTGAATTGCTGGGAAAATTCCTTATCATCCAAGGCAGCCGCCCAAGCTTAGTTCCTAAACTTGCGGAAACAATTGGTGAATATGAAATGTCAGTGGTTCCCCGTTCACTATGTGCTGTCGATGGTTCTTTGTACATCCCAACAGACAAAGCAAGTCTGATGCATGCAGTTAAAGATGCAAAGGCAGAACCTCCCGATGCTGTAAAACAGCCTGATGTCGTGGAGGATAATGATATTCAACTTCCCTACAGGTTGAAATGATGCAGAAAGAGGTTCCAGTTAGCGTAGAACATGAGATAACGCAGGTTCCTTCTGGAGCAGCCCAAAAACCTAACCTCTTGCATGATCTTCCTGTCAAGGTGCTAATAATTGACGTCATGGGTGTACTTCAAGGCATGGAAAAGACACTAGCTGCCATGCAAAATATGTCAGACCTGCAGAATGCATTCAACAGGCGCATCGAAGGGATGATGGCTAGCTATGATGAAGGTCGAGTTGTGTTTGATCGATATATGGAAGAGTCATTAAAGAACAAGACTCGACAAAAGAGGGCAACTACATCAGTAGAATACGAGATACACCCAGAAATGAAGCTCACAATGTCCATCAAGGAGCTTCTATCTTCATCGTCAACCAAGAAAAAGCTGACGTGCCTGTTAGGTCAGGGGCTGCTTGATAACTTTTCACAGAACACGGACAGCCCTTTCAAGCTAGTGGTTGTGTATGATACCTTCATCAAGGGACATGATTTTGAGGAGGTGCACACACATGAAGAGGCTGATACCCTGGTAATCAAGTCCTTGCCTCTACTGCTAGTGGTGCCTTGCAAGAAATTACTGTTTGGTCCCCTGACACTGATGTCCTCCTTCTCTTAATTCATCTAGCATCTTGTGGAAACAATGCAGTGCCCACTTCTCTACAATTTTCTACAGACAAGGGTACAAAGAAACGAGAAATAGTTGTGCTGGAGCGGGTTCAAGTCATTGGAAATAAAAAATGTCAAGGCCTCCTTGGACTTCATAATTTTTCTGGTGCTGACTGGGGAGGAAGTTTGTTGGGATATCCAAGAAGACATGGATCAATGCCTACTTAAAACTTGATGATGATGATCCTGCCATTATCTGCTTCAAAGAACTGGGCGAGGGTTCCATTCCAACTGAGCTTAGCAATGGAGAGCTTCCAACACAGGTGAAGGCACTAGAGCATTTCATATGTCGTTTTTACTGTTCATCAGGTCCAACAACCCTACCATCGCTCAGATGGGAACTGTTCCGATCAAAGAACCTGGAAGGTGAGATGTTACCTCCAACTCGTGCCGCAATACTACCTCACATCCTCCGTGACAATTACATCACGATGAGAGATCAATCATAAAGACTAACTACCCAGTGCTTCCTTCTATCGAAGAGAATGGATGGTATTCAGATAATCGAGGATGTCTTCCAATCAAGTGTCTTGCGCTCCCTGCACCACGGGCAGTACTTGAACTCATCAAATGTGGCTGCAAAGCAGGATGCAAGGGACGGTGTAGCTGCTCCAACAACGATTTGCCTTGCACTCCTCTCTGTAAATGCTATAGTGGAGACTGTGAAAACCGGACAAGGGAGGATGCTCCAGATAGTGACAGCGATTGACTTCTACTGGAAGTCTGATGAACTTTCCTGTTGTCATGGTAACCACGAAGTAGGTGGTTACCCCTTTCCCGATTTTATTTTATGTTTTGTTTATAACTGGAAAATGTTTCCAAATAATTCTTTGATTTAGATCAAGATTGTGTCATGTACAAGTATTTCGGAACAAAATAACTCAACTTGTTTCTTCGGGGCGGGGGGGGGGGGGGGACCATATCAACAAAACAAAATGCACATTTTCGTATTATTCTGCATTTGAAAAAAATATTACATATATAATTTGTCAACTTTCTGATTGACTGATGCAATTACAGTGCCTAGAAGTTGATATTTGAGAATTTTGTTATATTATCATCTGAAGGTGTTTGGCGCCATCTGGTGTTTAAGTAAGTTATTCATTTGATAGAATACTAAATTAGGGTTGATTTTTATATTAACAGCCTAAAATAACAGTGTTAATGACATGTGATGTTCCACAATTATTCCACTCTATAATAATACACAATAATGCAATTTCCACTTATTATTTCAAAATTCTAGCCCAAAAGAAAGAAGAAGAGCACATTTTTAGGAAATATTTCCCAGTTTTTAACAATTTTTCGCAAATTGCGCCCCCATAAGGTCAAAGTGAAACAGTTTTAAGACAAAATATCATTAAAAATGAATCCTTATATACCTCAAACAACTTCACAGTTAAATTGGCGAAAAAATATATGAATTAGGGTGGAAGACACCAAATTTCCCTATTGCGCTTTATATATGCAATGTTGGCGCCCAAAATGGACCCCCCAGGAAGTGAAGGAGGGGTCTGAAAATTTGAACCCCATCATTTTTGGCCAATTGGCACCCTTTTGAAGCCAAAACAGCAAAAAATTCAATTTTGGCAAAAAAATCCTACGGGATTACATACCATACCGCACTATAGGTTTGTCGACAAACCTCCTTTGTAAATTCGGACCATTAAGTTTTGTTGGGTTATACTAAAGTTGGGCCCTTTGTTTTCCTATGCCATCTTATTCCCCCCCCCCCCCAGCCACATAAACACACCAACAGATTCGTCTTCTTTATCAATTTTAATCTTTCCATTCAATCTTTTTTCCTTTGAAGGCTTAATTGTGTTTCCTAGCAATATGTATGGAAATTGATCGTAGATGGCGCGTGCAAGAATATGCCATATCGTATTATTGAGAGAGATTGCGGGCTATATAGATCAGCTATCATTCGCCTAACTATACCCTCTCATCTGTTCATTTTGCGAGTTCATATTTCAAATAATAACGCCTAATTACGATTAAACAAAAGTGCATTGTACTAGGACCGTCGTGAAGAACAGAGGGCGTTTACAACAAGATGTAGTATATTTCAATGAGGGGAAACAAGTCATTTTAAAAGGAGGGGACATACATACTCTTTTTGTTTTTATATCCTTTGTTCATTTTCTTTATATTTTGTTTCTGTTGAGTGTTGTGTAAGACTTTGTTGAAGGCCGGGGTATTGTAATGTACAACTTTCTCCTCGTTTTTGTTGCTATGCCTATAAATAAATTGCAATTGAAACGTTCATTAAACCGGGAGAAATCTTTTCACCCCAAGTACCCCCAGCCCCGATCCCGTTATTAAAGTCTGACATTCTTGCATCACATTATGTTAAAACTATCCTAATATGTGAGAATTCTGAAAGCCGTGCAAGTAACAATGAACATTTCCTGTTTATATCTAAGTCAAAGTCTGTAATTCACTGCTGTTTACAGCCACAAACAAAAACTAAAATAGAACGGGGAATTCCAATTGTACCCAGCGTAACACTTGTCGACTTGTAGGCTAGGTCGGTGCATTTGAGCATACTATACATGTACTCTGCAATCGGTGTATGGATCGAACTTGCTCATACAAGTAGACTCGTTACCATCATTTTTAAAAGTTTAAAACAAGTCTATAAGCAGCACACGATCATAGAGAGCGGATAGGAGACGAGCCAGAGTTTTAACTGCCCAATTCAGCAGATGAAACTACGTGTCTGAAAGAAGTGACATCAGCTAGCTGCCGAATGGCTTCAAGTTCAACATCATCACGAGTCTGGTAGGTCTAAGGGTCACGAGCTATTGTGTATTATATGAGCTGTGTAAGATTGGAGTGTATTCAAGTACATCTTTTTAATGTATAGTCGACGGATATCATAGTTTTCAGACATGATTTTTAAAGTCTAGCACGACTGAAGTGCCCGCCCCACCCCCGCGTTACCAGGTATTGCGCAGGGGTGGATCCAGCCGGCGGTGAGGGTGGAGGCAAAATTCGTGCGAAAATATTTTAGCGTCGAATCAGCGGGGGGGGGGGGGATAATATATATTTTTTTATCATATTGAGCATTTTGTTAAATTCACCCCCCCCCCCCCCATCCCCTCCCTCCTTGCGCAACAAACAAAAAGGGTAAATTGAGGTTACCATCTTCTTTTTAAAACTTTTTTGCCGGGGGTGGGGGCCCGTCTTTTTATTTAAAGGTAAAATTGAGGGTTTTTTAAACTTATTTTTTGTTTTTTTACTTTATTTTTGTCAGGGGTGGGGGCCCGGGCCCCCCGTGCCCCTATCGGTGATCCGCAATTGAGATTGTATCAGATTTATATACTACTAGTGGCGAACACCAGTGCTCTGCCTCATGGTATTTGGCCATTTATTTTTATTCGATATTTGCATGCATGGAAATTAGTCTCCTCTGTGTACTGTGAAGCCTATTAAAATTGCCTGTATTCGACATGGGATCTCTCTCTCTCTCTCTCTCACTCTCTCTCTCTCTCTCTCACACACTCATTTTGGAGACATTTACAAATATAGTGGTTCCTCTTCCTTTGAATGTAGTATCATTCACTGACGGTGCATTTGACGTGTCCTAGAATGAGTTCGCATTGTTCAATTCATTCGACGCCAATGATTGTACCATTTTACTCCAAAACATTTAATGGTTGTACACTTAATATGGTTCTAATGCCACTTGAGTTGCTAGTTGTTGCAAAAGAGGTAGGCTATTGTGCCCCCTAAATACAACAGTGTGTTCTGGGTAGAGTGGGTGACCTTTGCACCATCCTGATCGCAAATGGCAAAAAATAACAAACACACAAACAAAAAACAACAGAGAGAAATGGAATGATAGAGATCGAGAGGGTGGGAGAGATATGGGTGATAGAGATAGCATGAGAGAGAGAGAGAGAGAGAGAGAGAGAGGGAGAGGGAGGGAGAGAGAGAGAGAGAGAGAGTCGAATGAACACATTGCCAATTTTAGATTTACATAATTATACAGTCGATGCAGTTATATCAGTTTCAGACATTCACAGTTCACATGACTTCCTTACATTGTGGCCATTTTCTCTCAATTGATTTTCACCAGTCTGTTTCTCTAAATTGTTGTTTTACTGAAAATAGTGAGAATGTTGAAAGCCCAAAAGGAAATGCTTCAGTGATAACCGCATATTCCGTTTTTAACATATCAATCTGGATATGCGGTATCATAATTTTTTATGATATTGAAATAACAATTACTTGCTCATCATGAGATAACACGTAATGTCATGTTTAGATATTCGTCATTATTTTAACCATATTTTTTGTTTAATAATGTCCGTATAGGAAGAAAACACAAGTACAGTTAATTTATATCCAACAACCTTTTACAACATTCCATGTCTCAAAAACCTGGGTAACCAGTATATTATATAATTTCCAATGCACTACGTCACGGTCTCGTTTTTAGTTGTTATTAAACTACATGTATGATCTATGACTTTATTTTATGCATTTTATTGTATTTTACTGTCAATATGACAATATCAGTCTCCGGACTTTGGCCATATGTTGCCATCATGCACTACTGTAAAATATGTTGCTATATTTTTCGCTTGTGGAGTTGGTTCATTAAGCTTTTCCGTCTAAGCGTAGATATATGCTTACATATAGGAAGGAAGTCACTCATATGGTATTGCATTATGAAGTGGGGGTGTGAATCATGTGACTTTTACTCTGACTAATAAATTGGTTGGCAGAAAAGGGACGGTTTTTCTCATTTTCTTCATAATGAAGAGGTGCTGTGGTCTATGAATAAGTCACTACAAATCCCAAGGTACAGAGTTCAAGTCTCTGCCATTAAATTATCGATGCCCTTTGGCAAGTCAAGCTACATTTGCCACACTCGACGCAGGTGATGTAAATGGGTACCTATAGGATTATTCCTACTGTGAGTTAGTAACGGTTGCAGGAGTTGAATCTGAGGTAATAGGGTAATATTAATATTCAGAGCTCCATGGCAGTTCATGGGAACGTTGATTAATGTTATATGAGTTATGCGATTATTGTAATTCATCAAATTAAATGAAATAATCAGTCACATGATTTATGTAGGGGCTTGCCAAACTGTTAAGTGGCCAGGGAGAGCAGTGAAAGTGAAAGGAAAATTGTCATATAAGTCAAGCTGGATAAACAGTTGATGTTCATACAGCTGTAAGATTTTTGTTTAAATATGAGCTGCTACACCTGGGATTTATTAGGAGATTCCCTATAATTATCAATCTTGGTGGCTTTAGTAACCAGACTCTCTCTCTTTCTCTACCCTCAAAATATGCTTGCTACAAGCCAACGTTTGCCTCCCATTAATGGGGATAGTTTGGATGTGTTTGAGGGATTAAACATAATTTACGTGTCAAAAATGTCAAAAACAAAATGATGCCTACGTTCTTATGATTATATGGCAGTCGATATTTAAATATAAAATTCGGTCATTTTGTTCACGAAAAGATAGCCGGCTTAATAATTGTTAGGCCACAACACCACAGGAAGACAACTAGTTCCTGTGGATTGGATTGATTTGTGTAACAATGTTTAATTTCAGTCGGACCCGGGGAAGGCCCACCAAATGTGAGGGCCCTTGCGTAAATTATCCTTTGGCTATTATACGATCTATAATCTGCATATAAATTATGGGCCATTTTTTAGCCATTCAGTTGTGTGTGTGGTGTAGGCGTATGTTTTGTGCGTCGTTGTGTTTATGGCTGGGAGGGGGCGGGGGCATGTCCCCCCTCGTAGCAACGTCTCCAATTAGACTTAAATATTTTATTGTTCTGTACATCAAAGAAAATTGTGAGCTTTCTCGATCTTTTTGTGTCAGTTTGTAAGAGTATAATATCATAACATAGGCTAATATATACCGACTATTTTCTGCTATACACTGTAGGTTGTTCTCGATCGCTTCCAAGCACTTTCTTTCACACCGTGATCAAAAGAACAACAATCTAGTTATCTTAATCGAAACCATAAACATAGCGCATAGATGTGTACTGTACAATGTACTGAAAACAATTAATTATGAATATGATCTTGATGTTTTCCCTATTATGGTAACAGATATGTTTCATCGATGCAAATGGGCCTGTACGATACCAGGATGTTATTTTGAATATCTACATAATTTAACATTTACATTATAATATCGCGTTATGAATCACAGATATAATGGAAAGAAGAATGGCTTTGCGAGTAACACTACGGAGAGGGCTCGTGATTGTCATCATTGCCTTCATGACGACAATGGTCCGAACAGAGTCTGGTAAGTATTATGACATCATGATACCCCTATACCGCTAATACCTATACCTGTTCGAGAATAGACAGCGTGCAAAATAATAGTTGTATTGTATAATGTATTATTCAATCTGACGTCGTAGTCCATGCTTTTTCGGATAAACCTGATAACAACACGACAACGAAAATGTTTCACCTTTAGAGGAAACCGAAACAGTTCCTCACCATTCAATGACTGTTATGCTTCCTCTCTATGATTGATGTATTGTCATAAATGATATATTGAACGACAAATGTTTTTGTTTCCATTTGATCATCAGCGTTATCCAATCTCATTAAAGGGCATGATAGAAATACATTCTGTGAAATAATTCAGTAGCAAGGCTTAAACATGAATACGTGGCAAAGTTGACAAAGATGATCAACAACTAAATTATTAAAAACATTCACCAAGTTTTGTAATTTTTGAAGTACGTGAACATTAGTTTGGTCGGATTTAGGTTTCTTGATAATATGACATAGGCCTATTAAAGCTTGCATCTAACAGTACTCAACAGATGCTTTAATTTAACTTGTTCACCCTTTTTTCTTACGAAAAACAAACATAAAATATTAAATGTACAAGGGCATAGAACTTTTACTAACTGATTTCCATGTGTGCAAGTGAACGTAAACAGCAACAACAAACAACGTTCTAAAGCTCTTCAGAGACCGTGAAAAAGAGGATATGCATATAATTTAAGCAGAGTCGTGTTCTCAGTGCAGGAATGAGAATAAATAATACCAGAGATTTTAGTGAAGAAAACGAGAGAGAGAGAGAAAGTGATGTTGTACCATAGTCGAACACTTTTGTACATATGCCAGGCATGTGGCTAACTTGCATCGAATTCCCGTGATCGTAGAATTATTCCCAGGTGCATTCTTTAGGTTCGTTTTTTTTATCAAAACACCTCAATTATATAATATTTTTATTAGGGATTTTGTATTCCTTGGCCTTATCCGAGGTTTCATGATTTGTTTTTTAAACTGGCATTGCAAAGACCGTATAGGGTAATATACAAAACCGTGTTATCGTTTTGTACACTATACATGGCAATTGAAAGCATTTCTTACAAGTAAAGTAGTCAAACAGGCAGATTGCCCCCGGGTCGGTTCACTCGGTTCGGTACAAAGTTCATGTTCTTCACCGACAGAAGTCGTGTCACATGCTCCAGGAGGAGGGAAAAATTACGCTCATTTATTGTTGAATGGAACTGTACATTGCTTGTCTGCCACGCTCAAACAAGTTTTTTTGTCAAAATTGTATGCAGATCATGTGATTAAAATGTAAAGAAACTGTAGAAGCGTGTCGGATGGTGACAATGAACTGGGTTTTTTCAAAGCATATGCAAATAAAGAAATCTCTGTTTACCTTTCTCTCTCTCTGTGTTTCTCTTCCACTTTATATGTACATGTACAACAGTTAGAGCTATCTTGAAACACAACTTGGCAAGCTTGGTTTCACTGGGTCACAATATAGCGTATATTCTCTTGTGTTGTGCTTGTCCAACAAAACAATATTCGCAATATTGTGGCCAACTTGATCCAAGGTTGGCCCAAGTCAATAATTGCCTTGTACCAATTTTGGCTAATGAAACGAATGTGGGTGAAACCTTTTGCGCGTGGCATCTGCTTCTTTGATCAAAAGAGAAGGTTGAGTTCTGGGGAAAGGTTAAATAATTTGTGAGCGTTTTCATTGTTATGCCAATGTGGAAGTAGATCAGAGATAAAAATGTTCCCTTAAAAGGATAGCTCTTCAAATGCCTTCATATTCTAAATATGAGATGTATCAACATAAAAATGTTGGCCTCATTTTTACGCCACATGTTGGTGTAGTCCCATATACATCCTTCTGTGCAGAGTACTTATTCCTTTTACCACGACTGGGCCGAATTTATTATCATTGTGATGATTCCAGAACCTTACAGTACACACCAACATTTATATGCTACGTGATCCAGTGGTGGATCCAGGGGGCCGGGGTGCCCGCCCCCTCCCCCTTGCAAATTTTCGAGGGCAAACAAAAAAATGTGCTAAAAAAATCATCTGGACGGCCATGCATTATGGCTCAAGGCATGGGCACACAGAGGAATTTTTAATGTTGGGGACCGGGGTAAAGTGCAATGAATTATTGAAAATGTATTGCATTTTCTTTGTTTTTTATTTATAGAAACTACCCCCTACCCTAGCCCCCGCTGCGTTCAGTCATGGTTTAGTGACGCAATGGCCTCGTAACTGTGAGGCCCCAGGATCAAAACCGTGTCGATGTGCTATATTATTTCCCTTTGTGGGGCGTTAATCTTCATTAATAATAATAATACAGCATTTATTATGCGCCATCGATCTAGTCAACTATTCTGAGGCGCAGAGGGATAGAATTAGAATGAGATACATAGAGAAATGAGAAGGAGGGAATGCATAGATGTACATTCAACATATAATTACTGTCATTTATGACTTAGACGTATGTCCCCTAGCTGATAAACATGGAAGCATACACATGCTTTAGCAGTCACGCAAAACACAGATTGTCAAATAATTATTAATACAATCTGAGAATGTATACTATTATCTACATCTATTAGGAATAAATAATTTTTTAAGTAATTCCAGAAATTGGGGTAAAACAAAATATTACAACAATATGAGCGACAGTGTAGGAAATGTAAATATATTTTCTGATGGGTAGTGATAGACAGTTTTGATGTATTGACCAGGTGCGGATCCAGGGGAGGCGAGCGGGCCATGCCCCCCCCCCCTCCCCGCCCCCTGACAAAAAAACAGACGGGGCAAAAAAGTATTTAAAAAAAAAATTATGACCGAAATTGTTTTTATCTTTTCTTTTTGCTCAAGGGGGGGGGGGGATGTTCAGCGAAATATCGGCCGTCGCGATTTTCGAATTTCCAGGGGCAAAAAATAGAAGAAGAAAAACTAGTGTCACCCCCCCCCCCCCCCCCCCCAGAGTTTTAATGGAATACAAATACAATGAGACGAGAAATTCATAAGAAAATCAAAGGAAGAGATAAGATGGAACAACCCAGCAATTTCCAGTTATTCATCATAAACGTCTTAAGTCTTATTCAAATAGGAAACGGTAACCCGCGGCGGTTTTTGGACTTGGAAAGAAGTCTTTAATAATGGCAACTGCCCGAAATAAAAGCCTCGGTCACAAATGCCATGACGAACGGCTTCGAACGCCGTACGAACGATCTTCAGACAATGGAAATTCGGGAAGACAATGGAAAAACAGGGAGATTCGTACGAAATTAATATTCGTACGAACCTGTGTGACCGAAGCAAAAGGTCCTACGCAATGCGCATTCGTTTATCTTATTGTTATAAGATACAAAAATGTGAAGCGCTTTATATACAGCTTCGTTGTTATGAAATTTAAAAAAACGCGGTGTACCGCTTCATATCTGGACGAGACTTTAATATAGTGAGATTCATCTGTCATTTATATGATTTTGTCAAATATTCATGGGAACCATTGTTTTCTTTGTACAGGTGTTTCGGGCGATGTACTAGATGATGTCGTGTACACTGATTTACACAAAACTGTACACAAGGGAGACAGCGTTGTACTGACATGTCGATTTCGTGGGACACCTTTAGCTGTCTATTGGAAGAAAGGAGATGACCCAAGAACAGCACCAAACCTTGTCTCATGGATTCCAACCGATAATGTGACTGGATTATGTGAAGGTGTAAGGCCATGCCAGATCATGGAGATGAATGAAGATCGTTCTTTGGTCATCAAGGAAGTCAGCATAGCAGAACAAGGTCGATATATATGTAGAGTATCAAGCTACAGGGGGATACTAATACACAACTTTACGGACATCAGAGTATTTTGTGAGTAATGCATTTAGCCCGCCGCACATTTTACGCCTCTCCAGCGATCCGACTTTCGTAAAAAGGGCTGTTTTATTAGACATTGAGATCTAAACAACTACTTTTCTCTTTAATTACGTTCTAAATAACGATAAGAACAACAACACAAATGTATGTGCAGTTAACTCTTCAAGTCAGAATAAAAGTCAAATCGGCTTTAAAATACAATCACATTACTGGTCAGACGGCACTGCGATTCTGAGCCGATTTAGCTTTACCTCTTCCAAGAGAACATAACATCTCTTGAAATTCATATTTATCTAATACATTGTATATTGAAATCTGTAATAATAAAGATTTTTAAAAATTGTTTAATGTTCACTTTAAGTGCTTTTAATTGCATATTCTTCCAGAATCGGATAATAATCAAATTGTGCTGAGATTTTGACTTTTTAAAAGCCATAAATATAGTTGTCAGTCAGGCTCGATTAACGACAATAGGCAGATCCATTGGACCAAAATTGGCGGCCCCTTTCATTCAATCCTAATTTAATGTATATTCATTTGCGTAATCGCAACGCTCCCTAATTTGTTCATTTTAAACTTTACTACTCTATAGAAGCTCTGTTTAATCTGATATGTTTTAATCGTTTCTTGAATCATTATAAAGAGAGAAGAATTAATACAGGGAAAATAGGTACCCATTATGTCATTTCATATCGTATCAATTTCCTAGCGTGCGAAGTTAAAACTAAATCATGTTAAAAACTGCTGCAGATATTTATTTAGGAAAATTACCTGTTTATATTACCTCTGTCTCAGGAAAATATTAATGATTGGCAACGTTGTTTCTGATTATACTTTAGCTCCTCCTATGGAACCCTTTCCTGTCATCAATGAATGTCAAATGATCTCTCCAAAGAACACTAAAACCGCCTGCACTACTTCAACAAGCCATTCAGTGGAGATAAGCTGCACTGCTTCAGGTTACTATCCAGATATAGATCTTTACTTTCTACATGGATCCACAAGTCTTCACACGAAAAACACGATAGAAGTTACAAATCTTGACGGGACGAAAAACAAAACCATATACGCCAACGCTACAGTCAGTGATATCAGCTATGTTTGTTTCGCGTCTAATATTCCTGGATTGCAAGAACAGAGAACGGCAACTGTTTTAGTTAACCTAGCAGCTACCCCTACCCCAATGCCTACTGGACCAATAGTTCCGATTGACAAGACAGATGAAAGTGCTTTTAAAGTCGGTAAGAACTTGTGTATTATTCCATTTTATTATTTCAACAATCTGAAATAATAACAGAAAAACGGCATCCATATTGATATTGGGCGAATGAGGAATTGTTATCAAATGATTCAACACTGTTTAAAAGGGTCGAGAGGGATAAAAGAAAATGCAGAGAGCAATTATCAAACTTTTTTTTTGTTAAGAGAATCAAAGTTTTCACCAAAATCGAAATGTTTATCAAGGGTTTCATTTCAACTATACATGGCTGTTCAATGATTCAGCTATTGACACTGATTTTTATATTGGAGTAATAACTACAGCAGATGACTTTTTAAAGGCACAGATTATTGGTAAACTAAGTCCAACCGTCATTTTAGGGGGGAAACATTTGGAAAGGTTTGTAAGGGGTCAAAATGATGATTCTTACATAGATGCAGAATTTGTTTCTAACATGAATTGCTGTATAGCTCAAAACTATCTTTCCTAATTTAAGAAGACAATCGGATTTTATAAATAGTAAGGACAAACGTTTATGATTTTGTTTGGGTGTAATTTATGACCCTAAAACGTTGCCTCGAAATTCAAAATATTATTCTCAAAGCTCCTTCACAAATGTCACGGTAAAATGTGTCAGTTTTAAAGCATACGTGTACCACCTAGAATCAGTTTTGTATTAAAAAAGTAAATCACTCTTGCTTTTTTCACTAACATATGTTTTTGTATATTTGCAGTGATTGTCATCGTCCCATTATGTGCCTTCTTCGCAATAATCCTCATCATACGTAAGTTATTATTGTTTTTAACTAGACGCAATTCGCATAATGATTGCTTTGGTTTTGTTTGCCTTTATTTACGATCATAAAATAAGAAATACAAACATCATAACACATAAAGACACAAAACACTTAAATATTTACAAGAATTATCTAGACAAATAAATATATTTAAATTGAAATGTAGATGGACGGCTCACCCGCCTCATATTTCCCAACAAGTTCGATCTCTTCCCCTCGAGGTCCCTAAAAAACTACCTTATTAATTGATTAATTAATCATTAATGATGATGGTAATATAAACAAAAAAAATGAAACAGAGTGCGTGCATATGAATGATCATCATCATAACAACGGCAATTTATTCACTGGAGCTGCACAACTTACCCTTCCAACCGTCTTGCTAAATGTAATTTCACTTTTATTTAAGGGTCTATTTCATCAAATAAGATAACTTATAGTTCAGATTACAGTTTAAATTTGAGGCTACATATACACTGTCGCTCATAACGGTGGAATAGTTTTTTTTACCCCAATTTATGGAATTGTTTTAAAAATAATTTTAAAACAATAGATCTAGATAATAGTATGCATTCTCAAATTGTATTGAATAATAATTTGCCATTGTGTGTTTTGCGTGACTGCTAAAGCATGTGTATGCTACTATGCTTATCAACTAGGGGACCTACACCCTTAAGTCATATATGACAGCAATGGGGATTAATGCTCTACAAAAGGGCACTAATATAGCACATCGACACGTATTTGATCATGGGGTCTCACAGTTACGAGGCCATTGCTTTGTCACTGAACCATGACTGTACGCCGCGGGGGCTAGGGTAGGGGGCAGTTTCCATAAATACAAACAAAAGCAGAAAATGCAATAATTTTTCAATAATTTATTGCATTTTACCCCGGTTCCCAACATAAAAAAAATCCTCTGTGTGCCCATGCCTTGAGCCATAATGCATGGCCGTCCAGAGGATTTTTTTATGTTGGGGACCGGGGTAAAATGCAATAAATGATCAAACATTTATTGCATTTTCTGTTGTTTTTTTTAATTTATGGAAACTGCCCCCTACCCTAGCCCCCGCTGCGTACAGTCATGGTTCAGTGACAAAGCAATGGCCTGGTAACTGTGAGGCCCCAGGATCAAAACCGTGTCGATGTGCTATATTAGTGCCCTTTTGTGGGACATTAATCCTCATTACTGTCATTTATGACTTAAGGGCGTCGGTCCCCTAGTTGATAAGCATAGTAGCATACACATGCTTAAGCTGTCAAGCAGAACACACAATGACAAATTATTATTCAATAAAATCTGAGAATGTATACTATTATCTAGATCTATTATTTTTAAATTATTTTTAAAATAATTCCATAAATTGGAGTAAAACAAAAATATTCCAACTATATGAGCGACAGTGTATATTCAATATTTTCTAGGTATTCCTCTTTGCTTCTTTCTTAAGCAATCCAAAGTTTTCTCATTTTGATAGCGTAAGAAAAATAAAATAGCGCAGCAGTTGATGAATGGGGGGTGGTGGTGGTGTTATGATTACTAAAGTCTTAAATCTTCGATCTGAAGCATGAAGGATTTTGACTCCTTACATTTTTAGCTTTAATCCGGCTGTCCTTATGCTTTAAAAGCCACTTGATAGCACTTAAAAGAGTATATTTTAGAACAGCCATAGGTGCAGCACATGTTGATGGTATATTCAGCTAAGCCAGTATATCAACATTACTTGTCTAAATGAGTTTTTAATATTTGACACATTTTTTCATTGATTAATAATATGTATATATATATTCAATTTGGATGCGTCGTGTTTAGTAAATATAAATAACATCACAAATATGCATTTATCTCAAAGTAGCTGCTGTCTTCATTTGGAGAAGAAGAAAGGGAATTTATAAGCGGTTGAATTCAGATCAGAGATACAATGAAGGTAAATGTTTTCGCAATTCTCTCTTTCAATATCGCAGCGCATCATTTTAGTAGTCATGTAATGTAATAATAATAATGATGATAATAATAATAATAACAATAATAATAATAATTATATTCATTAGGAATTTATACACTTAGCTAAATACTAATTTTCTTATTAAGGTTTTTAAATTCTAATAATAACCTAGTCATTGGATTTAATAGCCAATCCGGAAATGATAATGCACACGCTCCGCTTTGTGGGATTTTTTTTCCGGCCAGGTACCATTTTACCCCAAAAAGATTACAAATAATTGGTCACCTTTTCTAGAAATCAGTATTCTCATCAAGCGCTTTGTACCGATTGACCCAATGGTTATTTAATGATTGGATGAATTTTCAGCTATATTTACCTAGTGTACAATGCTCCACTCCCTAATTTGGTTCTTATATCGAACTTGTATGTTACTTATACGAAACTAAAGGCATCCATAATTTTTTTCAGGGCCTGTTTCATATTTGGAACTTTGGGAGCTTGTCGAAATGTGCGTCATTATTGAAGCGGACGGTATCGTGAGCAAGTTGGTGGGAAATCCCGAAAGAGAATCAGAATATGAATTCGTACGCTCAAAGCTAGACATGTACAGCGAATTGATTGAATGGAAGGATAAATGCACTGGAGATGTCAGGACGCGGCTTTATGCAGCCATGGAGGATCCAAAGAAAATTAAAGGTGCATATTTGTGTCATGATATTATCGCAGGCAACCAAATAGAGTATCGAAATATTCGTTGGACGTCCAGGATACTGGTTCAAACTAAAGAGCCTGCACATGAGGTTCGTGGCTTAATGTTAAGCAATGGGCTGGAGCAGGGCAAATTCGGTGTTTGGGGCTCGTGTGATCACCACACTATTGCTTGGCACAAAATTGTTTTGAACCGGCTACCTTGACAACTTGGCCAGTATGACGCCACACTTCGGTACTCTATATGTACCATTTTCTGATGCCTTTATAGGATGGGCTTGAGTTTTGTTCAAATCGGGTCGACCATGAAGGGAGTTGGTTTGAGGTCTAAGTTTCTATGTGCAAAAAGTGATTTTGTTAGACCCAGGGCAGCGTTAACTGAATTAATAGAATATGGTACTCTCTGTTGATTCCTTTTTGATCAAATAGGCCTTTTTGTTGTGGGGAAAAGGGGAAAATTGAAATCTCATTACAGAACGATCAAACTTGTTATACTTATAAGAACATTTAAAGCTGTAGCATACACGTGCAGTAGGCCTAACCATCTCCGATCATTGTTGTTTTTTCGGTCAGATTTCCGTGCACTTACAGACAAGATGGTCTCTCTTGACGATCATGATTTGGAACACATTTGCTGGCACGTCCAGGGTTGCAAGAAGACAGTCAAGCCCGTATTACGAGCATTATATTCTTGCAACGACAACATTACCATGTTCCCAGGAGATAATGAAACTTCTGGAAACTCAAGAAGCGATGTTATTAAGAACGACTTACAATTGATGAAGACGTGGAAAGAGAAATCAAAGTCAGCGAACCCGGAAGGAGAAGGCGAAATACTGAAAACAAGGCAAGAATTTGAGTTTTAAATTAGGATAGCCCCAATATCTCCCAATGATACCAACTAAGGCGTGCACAAATCAAGAAATTATTTAAAATTGTGTACAACTGAAAAAATGACAATGGAAATGCAATACTCGCATTATATAAAATCAACACACAACAATTAGAAAGATAGAAAATGAGATACATGTAAACTGGCACTGATACCAATTCGCAACTATGATTAACCGACCAGGCAACCAACGTCCCGAGGGAAACTGCAAACAAGTCAGGATGCAGGTGATAGCTATGAACGGACACCAATGTATTCTGCAGGATCAGAAGATGTAGACCTGGGAGCAGAAACACTGCCACCAAACCAAATGGTTCAAGTTTGCTTGGCCTTAGAAGAAGCAGGGAGACGGGCAAATGAAAGTGATAAGCTAGTGTATCACCAACTGGCCAAGACGTTCTTCCAGAGTATGTATTCTTTTATATTTGCCAATCATGTTTACTAGTAGCAAGGAATTTTCTAATAGCAAAGGAAATATGCGGAATATAAGTATAATAGACGCTGCATTCCTTCTTTAATGTTCATGAGGAGCCAGACGTGCTGAAAAGGGATTTTTTTTTTTTTTGTATGTTTTTTTGGTTGGCACAGTTTCAAGTCTAAGAAATTTTTTTTAAATACATTAATAGTCAATTTAGTGCATCCCATAAAAAACAAAACCGAAAATTATCGATGTTTTATTAAAACTTAGACACAATTATATAAATTACAAATATTTGTAAAGCTTTGATCCTCTTTCATTTCATGCAATTCATATAATGCACTTTTCATGCATGAGAAAAATCACATTTCTAGAAAGATCATTTTTTTGCCCTTTTATATGACACCTTATTCAGGAAAAATTGAGCCAGAAAATAACAAAGTTGAAGTAATGTTTGCACTTCCATAATTTCCAGAATTTGTTTTCACTGGCTGCCCGCCGGAGCAACAAACAGATAATAACATAAGATTATGTCAGTCAAACAAAATACCAAACGGGTGTTTACTTCTTTCAAATATCTAGTTCAAGACGAGTACAAGAGCGAACTGACAGACAAGGTTTTAAAGGAGTATGCTCTCAGTATCACCGAACGACACTGCCAGATACTTGGAAACACCTTGAAACTTTCTGCAGACACCATAGCTACCAGGAATGAAGAAGACTTCAAGATGTTCAGGACAGACGACATGCTCAAAGCATGGGTGCTGGATCAAAAGTGCAGTAACTACGAAATCAGGCGCAGATTGAGACAAACGGCAGAACAGTGCAACCGTCAGGATATCGCAGGTATACTCTCGTGATGGAATCGTCTGATTGCTAAGGTGTCGTGGTATAGTGGTTCATTCACTTGACTTTAAATCCAAGGGTTGTGATTTTAAATCCACAATTGTCACCCTTCTCCCAGATCTAAACGGGTACCTTACAATTGCTTGTGTAATAATAATTGCAGGGTCCTCAGGAAAGTAAAGTTATCTTTTGTCTCGTTCTCGTTTCTGTTGGCATTCCCTTGTTTATATTTATATTTCATTTTTGTAGTTACGAATTTGTTTATTTAATTACTCATTATTCCCAACTATTATTTCTGGGGTACACAATTGTACATTGCTTTTGGGTGGACCCCTCTGTTTCCAATATGTTGTCGTAAAACAACTGATCAGTGTTTGCTTTCAATTTTTGTTATGATAGTGATGAACCCTTGGTTCATATAACTTTATTTCTTGGAATGATATTTACTATTTTCAAAAGGCATACTCCATCTTGAGGGTGATGGAAGACTCCGGATTAAAACGATTGTTTGTGTTTATCACTGCGATTCAGTCTTTTCTGCTTGTTCTACCTCATTTTAAACGTCATTAAGGTAATGCATTTTTCAAAAGCTTTGAAAATCTTGAAGATAGTTTCATTTCCCCAGGCTACCATCAGCTGTTTTACAAGAAATCGCGCAAAACATTTGTTTTGAGATGTTAGATGCAGCCGACATAGTTTGCATACAACGAGTCAACCTGTATCAAGCAATATTATACATATAGTAATACGAAAAAGTTAATGAACATGTTCCTCAGGAAAAAACAACATTGACGATGATGATGGTTACTAGAGGCCTGCCTGGGTAAACAACACTATTTGTTTTAATAAATGTTATAACATTTTTCCCCAGATAATTTCATCAGCAAAGAACAGAGTGAAGTCATGACATCAACCACGAAGCTGCCGTCATGTATAACGATTACAAATGAAAAACAGAGTCCTGGAGCCAGTGCGTCAGGACGCAGTGAGTATTCTTCACTTACCAAATCTGCCAGGGTAGTTATTGTATTTTTGGGGGTATCTATTAGAAAAACTTCATCCACATGGTACATGAATATTTTGTTTAAAGCCCCGCTGTACTAATTGTAGCTACTTGCTCCCTCTATATAGAAAACAATGCTAAATCGGTAACCATTTGTCCCCCATAATCCTCTTTTTCTTATGTTAATTGAGCTGAGTTGATGAGATAGCCACCTGCCAGTGACCACCCTGGGTGGTCTAATCCCTCCTAGCCGAACTAGTACAGACAGCCTTTAAACTATACATAGAAGGGAAAATTATTACAAATTATAAAACGAAAAATCATTTAAAGGACATATGGAGACAATATAACTAATTAAGTTAGTATTCATTTATGCATTACCTCGAATAAGGTTAAATGGTCACAAAATATCAACGGTTATTCCTATAAACAATTTGTTGATAATCGACCTGCTTGTGTAATACATGGATTAAGGCAAATGATACATAGGTGAATCTGATAGCAATTATAACGGAAATTACCATGTAACTTATTTTGCGGTAGAGTCCGAGTGGTCAAATACATATTCTCTGATTGTTGCTATAATTCATGTATCTTTTTATCGACCTCTTGCTTGGGGAAATAATTTTACCAATTTTCGATGTTTTTCGATTGAACATTTAAAGGTTAAGTATGTAGTATTGTGGTGTTTTACTCTACGTGGTAGGTTCGGAGGGCTGAGTGAGGATATTTCCCTGACTCTGTACCACGTTCGCTTGCAATCCTAAACATTTTGTGTGCAGTAAAATGCCCATATTTGTCCCCATCTCAAGGGAATTAGGTAGAAATTAACGGCCATCCTTTATTACTACCAACAATTTAACTTAAAACAGAATTATCAACGTTTAAAGGTAGTTTAACAGAAGAGAAAGTTACAATTAGGTTTTGCTCTAATAGGCTATAACTAATCTTGAAGTGTGAAAAAAGGCACTCATATATAATCCATAATGATGTGCTATGTTGACTAGAAGTATTCAACTTGTTATGACATTGGCTACGTATAAAATCATCCCTTTGAGTGCACCACGAAACCAATTCCCGGATAATAAAGAATTGAACTGAAATAGGTAAAAAGTTACTCAATCACAGAAAACACAAACACACATTCACGCACACTCATCCACGCACAACCACCTGCGCAAATGCTCTTGAATGCCGGAGCAATGATTATAACCGCCTAAGACTCGAAAGTTAGTTATAAGATGTTTTTCTATATTTGCGTTTTTTATCTTTTTGGAATAATTGCTGGGACTGCAGGAAGAGCAGGTGTAATTCTCACGTGGTTTGAATAAGACTCAATTATCGATATTTATTTCATATTTGGAATGAAAATGTGTAATTCCATCCTTCATTTTGACTTTTACTGCATAGAAAATGAATTAGGCAACGGCGCTTCTTCACAATCTGGGACACATTGCAGCCATGGAGGCTTCGATGACAAGCAAAGCAGTGTTTCTAAACCAGCTGCTAATATCGCAGAACCTGAAGTTGGTTTTGGTAAGTGGAAATTCCTTAATCCCTTTTTACACCTTAAAGGCGTATTCAACTCAAACCTATGTTTCTAGAAAGTATGCCGTTTTCCCTTGGTTAAAACTGTCGCTCATTCAAATTGTTTATGTCATTTAGTATGTACAAATGTATAAATTGAGCAACTTGTTGATATGGGCAAACACGAAATGGAAGGATATAAATGTAACTTTAACTTAAAATAGTAGAAAGAGGGGATTAACATTTGATCCATAAGATTAACATCCAATTGATTTTTCCTTGATTACATGTATGTCCCAATGTCCGAAGTGTAAGAATTATACAAAAAAAGAACTGCAGCTTTATATCATAGAATAGTTACTTGGGCACAAAAGGTTTTCTGATGACGACTCGAAGCACATTCCATTTCGATACATTGTTGAGGAAACTTGTTAATAGTATAAAGTTTGACAAAACAGGGCCTAGATTATTTGATATAAAGTTAACTGATGCATCAATATTTTTTTCCATACTATTGTAAGAACAGCTGACTTGTAATAACTTGTATTGTGGCAAAAACACAATTGTTATGAAGACATTGGAATTCATCGCATATCTTTCTTTCCAAAGGGGACAAGTTGATTCAAGATATTTAATTTAACTACAACCATAAACACATACAAACAATAATACAAATACAATATGGAATATCGAAAGGACCGATAGAAAAGCAAATGCTTGTGAGGAATGACCCATTTTATTATCTTGTATTTTTCTGCTGCACTTAGACACTGGCTTACTTGATACTTTTCACGGTACTATTCCCTGTACTATTCGTTGTATATAATATTCATAGTATTATTCCCTGTACTATTCCCTTTACTATGCCCTTTACTCTGCCCTGTAATTTTGGAAAAGGTTGTGGCAGTGCGTTTCACCGACCACTTCTCAGATAATAAATTGTTTAAACCCTTCCAATCTGCATATAGGAAGGGCCATGGGGTAGAAACTGCTCTTGTCCGAGTATCAAATTATATTATTCGTGCTGTTGATAACAAGAAGGCTGTTTTTCTGGTATTACTCGATATTTCAGCAGCTTTTGATACTGTAGACCATAAATTGGTACTAAACCGTTTCAAGTCTGTTTGCATAGGAGGGGTTGTGCTCGACTGGATCGCATCATATCTTGATAACAGATCAAAAGTTGTTAAAATCGGTGAAACTTTGTCATCTCCCGTTTGGTGTGCCGCAAGGGTCAGTCGTAGGGCCATTGTTTTTGATAAATTATTATAGTCCTCTTGCAAACATTACTCATAAACATCGCGTAAGCATTCATTTGCATTCAGATGATTATTGTACGTTTCCTTTGACCCATCTAGCCCTGCAAGTGAAATGTCTGCCAGGCATCGTCTACAGGGTACTATAGAAGATATGAGGTCATGGATGATCATTAATAGGTTGAAATTAAATGAGAGTACAACAGAGTTTTTTTATAGTTACTTCTAAGTCACAAAGTCATTTGATCAAGGGCCGTAATATACAGATTGGTAACTCCCAGATTCGGCCTGCTAATCAGTTCGAAATCTCGGTGTTATATTTGACTAGAACATATGCATGGATGCCCACGTGAAGAAGATTTTTCAATCAGTGTATTATAACATCCATAATGTTAATAGCATTCGAAAAGTCCTTGACCATAAGTCTGCTGCTATACGTATACATGCATTTGTTTTATCTCGATTATAAATATATTGGCAATGCTCTTCTTTTCAATATTACTTCACGCAATCTTGACAAACTTCAACATGCTCAGAATGCAGCTGCCAGTGTTTTATCAGGGACATCTAAATATGATCACGTTTCTCCTGTTTTCAAAAAGCTGCAATGGTTGCCAATCCGCAAGCGCATAGAATTCAAAATCCTTCTCCTCACATGGAAGGCTGTAAATGGATTGGCACCAAACAATTTACAAAACCTTGTAATGCCTTTATATACACCAGCTCGTAGTCTAAGATCATCACACAAGCATTCTTCTTAAGATCCCCAAGACGCGAGCAGTCTGTGTGTAAGGGCCTTCTCTAGCTGCAGCACCTTCTCTTTGGAATAATTTACCATTTTATAAGAGAATAATAACTTCCTTAGAGACCTATAAATCCAAGCTGAAATCTCATATTTTATAACAATACCTGTTCTTGGCACTTTGACACTCATCCAAACTCTCCTATTCTTTCTATTTTTCTTGTACGCCTCGAAATAGAAATGTCTAGATAGACGGCGCTATATAAATGTAAATTATTATTATTATTACTATTATTATTATTATTCCCTGCACTATTCCAGGAATTATTCAGGGTAGTATTCCTTGTACTATTACCTATACTATTTCCGTACGTGTACCGTCATACAGCTATCTGTTTACACGTAAAACGCGTCGGGCCAAGAATCGTTTTTTATTTGATTACTTGTAACGTAATTGCTTCGAAAATGCATGTGACAATCCTTGACAAGGCACTCTGGCGAGAAAAAAATAGTTTAAAATATCGTTAATTCTGTAGCATGCCAATCCTTCATGAAAAAAATGATGTCTTAAAAACGATCGCAATGACTTTAAAGAAATTCAAGCCAAAGCAGTTTCAATAGTGTTTTCAGTCATCCCGTTGAATATGTGCGATCATGACAGTGATATGTTATCAGAACATGATTGCAGTAGGCAAACTACTATCGTAATGAAATTGCTCTTGAGTTGCCTCTGCGAAATCTTTGCGATCGTATTTTTGATAAAAATGTATTTTTCTTACAGTCTCAGCTATATCACGT
This sequence comes from Strongylocentrotus purpuratus, assembly GCF_000002235.5. NCBI lineage: Eukaryota > Metazoa > Echinodermata > Echinoidea > Camarodonta > Strongylocentrotidae > Strongylocentrotus > Strongylocentrotus purpuratus. Next base: position 38,987,599 of record NW_022145594.1, read on the forward strand.
GACGAACTCGCTCGCATTGGTCGTTACACTGGGTCAGCAACTCTCCTTGCGTTCTGTAAGAAATATGGTGTGACAGAAGTCCGGGAGCAACAATCTCCAGCAGGAAAAGAACTGCCTTTCGAAACCGAAATGATAAATGTGCTGAAGTCAACGTTAGACTCCAAACATGAAAAATATCATACAGAAGGAAGGGTCCCCAAAGCAACCCCAAGAGAAATTCTAAGACAGCTTCTTCAGGATAAAGAACCACGCTACGGTAAGGTACTTAATCGTAATATGTCGAAGGCACCCTGTCGTCCCTGATGACTTGAAAAACTCGAAAAAGATCGTTTTAACGGCCAATGCCATTCCCCCTAAAAGAAATTTATATATTATAAGACAGAATAGATTGAGTTAATATAGTGTGAGCACAGTCTCCGGATAGAATATACTTATTGGGCTTTTTATGTTGAGTATTTGAATCTGACGGATGGCAATCGGGCCCTCTGACCTCTGAAATTAATCTTGTTAGTAGTTCATGGGAGGCACCCCTAATATTATTGTTCCCCCTAAATTATACATTTTAAAACAAGAAATTTGTGAAATATTAATAACAAAGTGAGCACATGATCGACTATCATTTTCAGTTATGCACTTGCCTCTACTACCGTCTTAAACATCTTCCTATATATTATATAAATTTATTATTAGAAAGCGGTTATCGATTTGTGACGTATGATAGGCAATCAGAACATATTTTAAGCGATTACGAATAAACTACAAATTACTTGTTTTAATTTTCTAGCCTGTCTTCTTGCCAGGAGAAACTCAGGGTGGGATATCTTCAATGTAGAGCTGATCGATTTAGCCTTTCGCCTCATCATGGCCGACGTTTACCCGTTTGCCAAAGCTCTCAACATAAGCGATCGAGTGCTTACCCATTACAAGCGAAACCTTGGACCTCACAATCTGAGGCTAGGCACTGCCAGGATCATGATGCAGGTGAACACTGATTACCGATCAAAAGAGGTTAAGACCACCGTGAACACTGATCACCGATTACAACTAGTTAAGGCCTTGAAACAGGCAGGGTATTCTGAAGAGGCAAGGGCACTATATTTTGGTGAGTGATAAATACACCGTTCACAGCTTTCTAAAGACACGAATGAGAAGGAAATACCTTCCCGTGGCATAAGAAGGGCGTTAGTATGCCTGCGTGTTTAAAGTACTTTGCGGAGGTATCGTAGTCGAGTATGAGGCGCCGTTTGTAAACCTATTATTTAGACAAATTATATGTTATATAACCATTATTTAACAAATAATAACCATTATTTACATATAATGCAAGTAAATGTACATTTTTATTTGTATATAATTATTAACACATTTTCATTATTTATAAATAATTACAATTCATACTTCATTATTTATAAATAATTACAATTCACATTTCCATTATTTATAAATAATGACAAAGTACGTTTCATTATTTATATATAATTGCCATTATTTATAAATAATTACAATTCACATTTTCATTATTTATATATAATGAAAAGCGTATTTCCATTATATAATATATAATGAAAAGCACATTTCCATTATATAATATATAATGAAAAGCGTATGTACATTATATAATATATTATGAAAAGCACATTTCCATTATATAATATATAATGAAAAGCACATTTCCATTATTTATATAAAATGAAAATCGTATTTCCATTATATAATATATAATGAAAATCGTATTTCCATTATATAATATATAATGAAAATTGTATTTCCATTATATAATATATAAAGAAAAGCACATTTCCATTATATAATATATAATGAAAAGCGTATTTCCATTATGTAATATATAATGAAAAGCACATTTTCATGATATAATATATAATGAAAAGCACATTTCCATTATATAATATATAATGAAAAGCACATTTCCATTATTTATATATAATGAAAATCGTATTTCCATTATATAATATATAATGAAAATTGTATTTCCATTATATAATATATAAAGAAAAGCGCATTTCCATTATATAATATATAATGAAAAGCGTATTTCCATTATATAATATATAATGAAAAGCACATTTCCATGATATAATATATAATGAAAAGCACATTTCCATTATATAATATATAATGAAAAGCACATTTCCATTACATGATATATAATGAAAACCGTATTTTCCTTATATAATATATAATGAAAAGCACACTTCCATTATATAATATATAATGAAAAGCGCATTTCCATTATATAATATATAATGAAAAGCGCATTTCCATTATATATTAAATAATGATTGTGTATGCAAATGTGAATGGTTGGTAACGCCCATAATATCAATATTCATGAGCTTGACTAGTATGACGTCACCCACACAGAGTGAGAGTTCGATTTTTTCTTGGAAAGTTTGACGGTGAGTACAGCTGTAATTACGTTAAAATCTCGTAAATTGAATCATATTTATAAACATATCTGGTGATAGTATGAATCTGCTGATTTGTCTGTACATTATGAAGTGGTTTAAAATGGTTATATCTGATGAATTTAGGAGTAATGTACACTCGAACTTTTGATTCTTTTGTTATCGTCGCGAGAAATATTTCGGCTCGATTGCCATCGTCACCTATTCACTCCTGACAGCTTGGCCCAAACTTTAGGCGAGACCATCTCTGAGTCTCTGATATCGACGGTGGTTCCGCTGAGATTGCATCTGGCTCCACTGTGGCACTGACCGCCTCTATATAGACTATATGGGGAATGTCAACAAATGTCAGTTTTATTAAAGAAATGACCCATATTAGACGGTTATTTCTGTCTAGCCTAGACCTTATATAGCTATAGCCTATAGATCTAGGCAGAGCTATTCAATAACTACTTTCATAGTTGGGTCAGAAGAAAGTTAATAATAGCTAACACTAAAGAGCATGCACAGTAGACAGAAATAACCGTCTGATATGGGTCATTTCTTTAATAAAACTGACATTAATTTTGTTGATAGAGGCGGTCAGCTATAGGAGCCAGATCATGCAATCTCAGCAGAACAACCGTCGATATCAGAGACTGAAGCTTTCGGTCTAGGTCACAGTTGACATGAGTTGTGAACAGGCGCCAAAATTTGGACCAGATACCGAGATAGTTAGACTTAGACGAGAGTAGAAAATGTGAGGCCTAGGCCTACAACAGACCAGTAAATAATTGGACTACCTGTGAATGTGATAACTGATACTCGTAGTCGTACAGAGTTTCGTAGCTGTCTAACAAATTAAAAAACGATCCCCCCAAAAAAATAATTATTCAGTCAGTATATAGTGGTGCCTGTGTGTTTCTTAAACTCTTTGTTGGCTTAGCCTTATTTGCCTCTAGGCTCTATCTTTGAATTTTTGTTTGCTGCTGTAAACATCAAGTTTTCTCTGTCATATAAAGATCTAGGTCCATATTTATTTTGCGTTTTTTTTCAATTTGATAGAATGAACAGTTACGAGACATGGATCTAGAGTAGATCAACGAGATCTGGATAAAGAAATTGAACATAAATTTCAATGTTAGATAATGAGGGAGGGCATTTTGGTAAAGAGAAAAATCCAAATTAAAATAGAACAGTTAATTCTGCAAATGCTCATCAATGTTTAAATGATCATTAATGTTTTAATTGATCATGCTCATTTCCTTTTATTCTAAGAATTAAATTCCCCCTCTCTTATACAGGAAAATGTACAGAGAGAGAGACTTGTCGCAGTTAATGCAGTACCACATGTTTGCTTTCTTGGAGTATGTGCTTGAAATAAGAATGTCCTGGAGAAGACAGACCACCACAAGAAAAGGTAAACATAGATACTTTTGATCTTATAACTTGATCTGTTTAATTTTTTCAAGTAAAAGGAAATTTTGAAATGAGTGAGGTCAAGGTCTAGCTGGAGGGGATGCAAAGGGCTGGTTTGCGAAGTATGTATTCATGGGATGGCTAAGTATGAATCCACATGTCTACTAACACGTTGCTGAAGTGTTTCTCTTTTTAGATTTAACATTTTAAGCTCATGTGCAGGGGGAAGGGGGGGTCCAATACATGAAAAGGAACAACAAGCAAAAAAATAAATAATAATTGACCTTCAAATTTTGCTGAAAAAGTAAACGTTGAAGACAACTAAAATATTAAATAGTGCTATTCATTTCAAATTATAATTGTGTTCCTGGGATTGAGAAGGAAGGCTTCCTGTTGAGAGATCGTGGGGTGCCTTGAGGTTCCAGTCTTGATGTTCTGCCCCTTACCTCAAAGCGATGACCTCTTGTGCCTGACAATATATGAGCAAAGCACAATGGACTGGTAATTCATAATGAATATTACAATGTTTTTTTTAAATCTGGTAAAGAAACAGATAAATTCATAGCATGTGAGCCTGCCATGGCATTCGGGTGACCCAACATTTGCTCCTGCAATGACTGCTCAAGGCTTCATTTGTCAAATGTGTAGGGTTACAATTGGGATTGAGGTTAGGTGTAGGGTTAGGTCTAGTGTTGGATCCAGGGATGAAGTTAAGTATTTGGATAATAGTGTAGGAAATTGATGTGGAGCAAATGTCTCGAGGAACAAGTGTCGTACAATCGGATTTTCCAGGTGCTGGTGGAGCTGTATGTATTGTTACTCATCATTGGCAGCTTAAAAATCTTCCTTTGTATTAGTAAACTAAAAATAAGCTGACCCCCAGTTTGTGAAACATGTACCTGATTTTTACGACATGCTCTATTGTTTAGTGGTTATGTTGTAACACAAAATGAATTCTTAATCTTAATCTTGGATCCATAGCTAAACATAATATTAACCCTAAAGCTAATATAAAACCCTATCACAACTTGAGCAATAACCCTCTATCTCAATGAAATAAAGCTTGTGTTAAACATTGGCAGACCCAAAGTCAGGTTATCCTAAATTCCTCTCTACATACTGCTATTGTACAAAGTTGATATTTAAGTACATCCCATTGCAAGTTCTAAAATTTCTGTAAAAACCTTACCCTGCTGCAAGATGATGGTGTGTGAAGTAAGTTGGCTCATAGTAGAGCATGAATTATTACCTATAATTCTCAACCAATACACCCTTGCCACCTGCAATCCATCTCACTTTCACAATATATTCTTTAAACAACATTTACCCAAGTTCAAAATTTTGATTAGTAATTAAGAAAGGCTACAAAAAATTGTATTATTTTTTCACACTCGTATAATAGAGGGGGAGGGGGGGCAGTCTAGCAGTACAAGATCTAATTACGACTATATCCTGTTGTCCTGGGGATAGATATATGTTTTCACAGCTTAAAGTTTAAGGTTGTCAATTTTATTGGGAGTAAATTATATACCATTTCTATGAATGCTAATTGCTATTCTTAAAATAATGATCGGAATGTTTGATTAGATCTTTTACTCAGACATTTAGTATATTAGTAATAAAATACATGTTTGGCAATATGGTATCCGGTCCAGAAAGATATAACAATTTACCAAATATCTCAATTAAAAGGCGGTTTCCCGGCAAAATTTGTATCATCACGTATTAGTCAAAACATATTCTTTCACAGTACGAATATACTCTACTCAGAGGACTGGAAGAAGAAGAAGATTGGTAATAAGAGCTTCCATTTCATTTTTTTGAGAGGGGGTCTTTACCTTTAATCACAATGTACATACAAGACATTTTTTATGTTAGAACAGAGATACATGTATGATGTGGGTATCAATGTTTTACTTTCATTCTCTTCTCTTTTCATTCAACAGACATACATGTACAGTATGGACTATGAAGTTCTTCTTAGCCTCTTCAATGAACTGCTGGAGCTGCGACTGGATATCGAAACCTTGGTATTATAAACCTCATAACCAGTGGCGGAGATATGTTGTTAGCCAGGAGGGGGGGGGGGTTGCAGACTAGAGGTAGCCCTCCTAGGGGGTGGGGGGTCAGTGCCCCCCCCCCCCCCACTTTTTCAAGTACCCCCAAAATGCCCCTTTTATGGCCTTTTCACATAGGTTAAGTGCCATATTACTTTGACAAGTTCCCCTATTAATTTGTAAAAGTGCTCCTTCCCCATTTCACCTCAGATAAGTGCCCCTTATCCTTCGACTAGTTTCCATTATTCTTTGCAACAGGTGTTCATTTTCCGTTCTCATAAGTGTAGGAGTAGAGGTTCGCTATTCATAATACAAAATGAGGGTCGCTATTCATAATAGGAGTAGAGGTTCGCTATTCACAATATGAAATGAGGGTCGCTATTCATAATAGGAATAGAGGGTCGCTATTCATAATACGAAATGAGGTTCGCTATTCATAATAGGAGTAGAGGGTCGCTATTCATAATACGAAATGAGGGTCGCTATTCATAATACGAAATGAGGGTCGCTATTCATAATACGAAATGAGGGTCCCTATTCATAATAGTAGTAGAGGTCGCTATTCATAATAGGAGTAGAGGTTCGCTTTTCATAATAGGAGTAGAGGTTCGCTACTCATAATACAGCATGAGGGTTGTTATTCATAAAATGAAATAGGCCTAAGCAATATCCAAAATGCTCATAACAAAGGGAAATATTGGACGGAGGACACCCCCAAGGCAACACATGGCCCTGAATAATTGTCTCGTTTTTAAGTAGGTATATTGGACTGGGCCAAATTTCTTATCATTTTGATGATTCCAGAACCTTGCAGTACACAAACGTTTCTTTCACAATGCAATCGATCACCAACGAATAGTCCGAATAGTCTTCTTTGTCTAATAAATAAATGAAATGGCAAAGCTTCCGCGGTTCACGCGAGAGGGGGAAAACTGAATTTAGACAAGAATTAGGAGTCGAGAACGGTACAACGAATCGTCTTCTTTCTCTATATTGATGCAATAAAACGTCAAAGCTTCCGCACTTCGCGTGGAAAAATGAATTCAGACATGGATTAAGAGTAGTGAACGGTACAACAAATCGTCTTCTTTCTCTAATATTTTAATGAAACGTCAAAGCTTCCGCGCTTCGCATGGGAGGGGGGATTTAAAAATAATTTAGCTCCTGGCCCCGGATTTATAGGGTTTAATTTGTAGACATTGGGACATTAGCATTAATATACTGGTATATAATATGTTAATATATAATTGGTGGCTATTTTTGTCGGTACTCGGTGGCCTCTTCGACCCCCCCCCCCCCCCCCCCCCCCACTGAAAAAGGTCTAGCGACGTCCCTGCCTACAACCCTCTTTTTGTCGCTTCCTTCCTTTGCTGAAGGTAAGGGACATGATAGATCAACACTCATACCCCCCAACCGCACCACCCCCCCCCCCCCTTGAAAAACGACAGGCTACGCCATCTATGAACTAATTGGACGAGATTTGTCGGTAATATGTACTTGTACCACAGAAATACTGCAGGGAGGGTAGGCCGAATGGTCGGACTGATGGGGGGGGGACGACTTTTTCTTTTCTTTTGTTCGGGGACATGTGGTCCCCTCCCGCCTACGCTACAGCCGTGTGGTGTCCTCTATCCATTATTTCGCTTTCTGATTAACATTTTTTCATTGCTTATTTCATTTTCATTTGTTATGAATAGCAACCCTTATCCCGTATTATGAATAGCGAACCTCTTCTCTGATTATGAATATCGGTCCTTATGAATGATGAACCTTATGAATAATGACCCTTTTCTCAAATTATGAAAAGCGGTCCTTATGACTAGCGGTCCTAAAAGGTACTGTGTCCCTTTTGCAGCCCACCTCAAATTCTGTAGAACTTTGCAGGAATTATGAATATGTCATGTATGTCCTATCTGTGAAATTTAAACGTTAGCAGTGTCCTCGTATTCAAATTATGCAAGGAAACCCGTTTACTTGCTAGACTTCACTGTCAGACACTATTGAGTGACTCACTGGCTTTTTTTCTTCTTTGGTAATAACATACATGAAAAGAGTTGTAAAGGGTACATGAGCATTTGTCTACATCAATAACCCACTTCTTGTGATGGCCAAGATTAAACTGATTGAATCTTTGCGCAGCATAAAACGTATGACCATTCGGTACAATTGTTTGAAAATCAAGACTATTACTTTTGGGCTCTATAGCCCTAAAGTCGATTTGACAACTAATAGTCATTATTTTCCCCCTTGAAGACATTTTGAAGCCCCACCTTGTTTAGGGAAGTTCTAAATTAGTATTATCTTTCAAATGCAGTTGGAATTTAACTTTTTCATTTTTTTGGCCTGCAAATGGGACATAGTACCTTTAATAATGGACCTTATGAATAGCGGACCTTATGAATAGCGGTCCTTATGAATAGCGACATTGACCCCTTTTCATCATTGATGAGTGTCCCATTTGTCTCTAATAACTGCCACTTGTATTTGACACATCCCCTTTTCCTTCCTAATAATCTTTTTTCTGATTATAAGTGCCCCTTACCCTTCTCATAATTACCCCTTTTCATCTCTAATAAGTGCCTTGTTTACTTTAACATGTGCCTCTTTTTCTTTTTCACCTCCAATAAATGCCCCCATTAAAGGGGTAATGTGCTCCGAAGCTGAATTTTTTTAAACTGGATTTGGTCAAACTCCCAATAGATAAATATCATTCACAATTCTCTTCAAGCATTACGTGTAACGTTGTAATCACCTTGCAAGCAGTATATGTTTAATTTGTAATCACCTTGAACATTAGGCCCTGTATTTCAGCTCAAATTGTTTAGTGATTGTGGACAGGCGAAGCAGGAAAATAGAAAATTTGGCCTTCATACACACAACCACACCGGTGACACCATGAAACGGAAACACTATTACAATGATTACCGGTACTGAAACATAGTTTTCAAACTACGAAGGAGAGGTAACCAGGAACCAAGGTATAATACAATGATGCAATTTTACCCATGTTGTAGTAGTACATGGTAGTAGTATGGATATCCCGCCTCTTCTTTTATGCACATCCTTTCCACTGCTATCGCAATTTTTTAAAAAGGGCCCAATGTCCGCATAACTAAGCAAGGTAGGAGTTCATTAGAAACATGATGTAAAATATTAAGTATATCACACCAAAGCATCTCAATCTGACAGCACGATGTGGAGAAAAGTTAATGGTGCAGATAAGTACAAAAGAAATATGTTCATCGGCGGTCTAAGTCAAGCAATCATTTATAAAACTGAGGCTTTGCCAAGGCATCCATTTTAAGTATGCATCTTTAGGGCAAATAAGATGTAGTCAAGTACTTAAGTTACCACCTGTCAGCCAAGATCAAACTTTTGGAATATCAATTTCTGTTTATTGATAATAATTATAACATTTGGGAATGGGCCTATGATCTGATTTATATATTGTATATAACGAGCAACTGTTAATAAAAAGTCTGATATACCTTGGTGCGTGTGTGGACCACGGACTAACCATCACAATAAAGGATGTTCTATACTATTGTACAGTATTATTGTTTCTCTGGAGAAAAAAAAATGCAATCATTGAGTCATAGGTAATTTTTTGTTTTTGTTTTAATGAAATCAGCATGTTTTCATAATGTTTTATAATAAAGGTGAAGGTCATGATACAATACATTCCATGGAGAGAAAAATACTGCTCAGATTTAGCATATATGCTTTGTTGAATTTTTTAAAGAAAAAAGTAATCTACGAATGGAAGTAGCAGATGAGGTCATTTGTGCTTAATATTTGGCCATCAATGTTATAATCTGTAAACGTATTAGTTTGTTGTAAGAAAATGAATAAATTGATGTTTATTATCTTATATACAGTATTCCCTTCATATTTTTTCTTTTTAGTGTGCATATAATTATGGTTGGATAAATTGAATCATATGTGGAAAAAATCTGGAAACAGAACGTGAGAGTTCAGAGAGAGACAGAGAGAGAGCAAAAGAGAAAGGGAAGGAAATGAGAGAACTATTTAATGGTGAGATATGTTGATGCCGTGAAAATTAGAAATTTATAATGCAGTGAGATAGCAAGAGAGAGAGGGAAAAAATCCATCTTATAAAGAAAGTGATGCGTTAATTGCCTCTCAGCTCGTGGGCGATGCTCTGCATCGTCATAGGGTCAACCCACCCCCCTTAGCAAAAAGCTAGTTCCGCCCCCTGATAGGCCCTGACAATGAAATCTGGAGAACATACAGATTCACAAGGGCTGGACTACTCGGTCTCGTGGATCAAATAATGAAATAATGGAAGTTATTATAAAGGAATATTTTTCTCTCTTGTTATAATTGGAAGAAAAAAACCTGTTAATTAGATTATATTATAAGATGATGACGTAGATCCTAATCAAATGATTGGTTGAAAGTGTACACGTGACCAGGCATTTATTTTGCCTAACGCGTAATTTGGGTAATGAACAGTAAAATCATGTTGTAAAACATCATTTTAAATAACAAATAAAACATAATCTTATAAAAGAATTAATACACAGCATTTTATTCGGGCCTTAGTAAAATTACCCACACTCGGTACCTTCAAAACAGTCCAAACACCCTCGGCTTCCGCCTCGCGAGTGTTAGACTGTTCCAAAGGTACCTTGAGTGAGTAATTCTCACTAATGCCCTCACTGCTGTGTATTTGTATATTACTTTTAGCTTCAACTGCTTGATATTAATATGCATGTGGGCACAAATAGCAGCAACTGCGGTACCGGTAAGTGATATCTACGGTACTCCTTGAGCTGCGGTAAATGATCTTATTGTATATGCCACTTACTGGTTTTCCATAGACCTGTGCACAAATCATATAATGCTATTTTAAAAAAAATCCAATCCTGGTGTACAAATTGAATATATTATGCCATTTTTTCCACTTAACTTCACGTTTTTCAATATCCGTGTCATTCAAACTAAACAGGCAAACATTCCCTGATGTCATTAAGTTTACATCAATCTATCTTGCTTCTCTCCTCATTATAAACAAGCCATCTTCATTGAAATTCACACCCTGAATTCCATTGAAGATAGACACCTCTCTTGCATTGTACATGAAATATCCATCCACTGATCCCCGCACGAAGTACCCTCAAATTTTAGCCACAGAAAGCTCACACTAACCCGTAACCGAAACCACCCTGAAATGATGGCAATATTTAAAAGATCAATTCATTTGTAATCAAGTGTGGATTTTAATTCATTTGATCCCTTGATAGTCTGGGTATACAGAAACAGGGTAGGAAGCAGCGTGTGGCGTGGAACCATAAGAACCAGTGAGGTTTCTTTTGGGACATAGTTAATATCAAATTACCAAGCTGAAACCTACCCTAATACCAGTCACATAAATCAATGCTTCACCGAGTATTTGTTGCGTTTTTCTCAATCATGACTTGTTGAGTTTTGTGCAGATATCGCGAGTAGTCCAAATCAGGAGGGTCACAAACTCCTTCTCAACATCCACTGTTACATCTTGATTCCTGAAGAGCCTTGTGATTTGAGATGAACTTGAGAGAAGTTCCCACGTTGTTTTGGAGTCACACGCCCCTTATGCTGACTGCTCCTCTTCAGCAACTACTACAGACAAGTCCACTTGCATATTTGTAACCAATTCCGATAAGCCAGCTGTTCATGAATAAAATGTTAATTGAAAGAAGAAAAACAAAATCCAATATTGTTACAAGCGCTTTTTCTTTTCTTTTTTTCTTTTTTTTTTCTTTCTTCTAGTAATCTTCAAAGTGCTATTAGTTTTATATAAATTCACAATTTGCTCGACGGGAGTAAACTCCTTATTTTCCATGCTTATTAGCCCAACGAGAGATCCCAGATTAAAATATTACTTCTCATTATGGTCTGAAATGAAACACCATATTGCCAAACATGTATTTTATTACTAATATACTACATGTCTGAGTAAAAGATCTAATCAAACATTCCGACCATTGCTTTAAGAATAGCAATTACCATTCATAGAAATGGCATAGAATTTACTCCCAATAAAATTGACATCCCTAAACTTTAAGCTGTGAAAACCTCATTTTGATTTGAGTGTAACTTTTGAGTTATTAACAACCAAAAGTTTCTGGTGATTTGTTTTTGTTTTACTTTTAGTACACAAACATATTTTTCTTTATCACACTTGCAGGTTCTGGGATATCTACCCCCATGACAACAGGATATAGTCGTAATTAGATCTTGTACTGCTACGCTGCCCCCCCCCCCCCCCCCGTCCCCCTCTATTATACGAGTGTGAAAAAATAATACAATTCTTTGTAGCCTTTCTTAATTACTAATCAAAATTTTGAACTTGGGTTAATGTTGTTTAAAGAATATATTGTGAAAGTGAGATGGATTGCAGGTGGCAAGGGTGTATTGGTTGAGAATTACAGGTAATAATTCATGCTCTACTATGAGCCAACTTACTTTACACACCATCATCTTGCAGCAGGGTAAGGTTTTTACAGAAATTTTAGAACTTGCAATGGGATGTACTTAAATATCAACTTTGTACAATAGCAGTATGTAGAGAGGAATTTAGGATAACCTGACTTTGGGTCTGCCAATGTTTAACACAAGCTTTATTTCATTGAGATAGAGGGTTATTGCTCAAGTTGTGATAGGGTTTTATATTAGCTTTAGGGTTAATATTACGTTTAGCTATGGATCCAGGATTAAGATTAAGAATTCATTTTGTGTTACAACATAACCACTAAACAATAGAGCATGTCGTAAAAGTCAGGTACATGTTTCACAAACTGGGGGTCAGCTTATTTTTAGTTTACTAATACAAAGGAAGATTTTTAACCCTATCTTAACTGGGCTATTTCAGACCAGGTTTTTACTGGGGGGGGGGTCAATTTGACCCCCCCCCCTAAGATCTCGGTCGTTTCAACGCTGATCGCCGCGAAAATTTGCATGCATGTCAAGTGAAGTGTATAGAATACTATGGTAATTTCAAATTTTTGAAAAATTCACTCATTTGCATATTTATGGTAATTTATGCAAATAAGGTCATTCAATCCACATTTCTGCCCATAAATCATAGATTATTCATATTTAAGTATTCTTTTTCACTATATATATTTATTAGACCATTTGGAATAATAATATAACACAAACAATTGGAAGAGCTAGGTTATTCCTTATGTTATCTCTTGTTTTTATAATTTCTTATGTATTTCATTGTTTTTTTAACTTATGTATTTTATTGTTTTTGTTGTTTTATTTCATTTATAACTACAATTCAACTATTTTGACCCCAAAACAAACATCTAAACTTTAAACAAGACTGAATAACCAATGTTTTATCTATTTTTAGGAAAAATGACTTTTACATATGTTTTGTACACAAATCACGAAAATGAGCGATTTTCGGGCTGACATGCAAAGACAAAGGTCACGTGACCTTGTAACCGTAGGTCCGATTTTCAAAAAAATTGTTTTAAAAGATGCGTAAGACTCGAAAGTAAAAAGTCATGAAAGGAAAATGTTATATCTGCCGCGGTTTCGGAGTAGTCTCGAAATTTCTACAGGGGGGGGGGGTCAAATTGACCCCCCCCCCCCCAGTTAACATAGGGTTAGGCTGCCAATGATGAGTAACAATACATACAGCTCCACCAGCACCTGGAAAATTCGATTGTACGACACTTGTTCCTCGAGACATTTGCTCCACATCAATTTCCTACACTATTATCCAAATACTTAACTTCATCCCTGGATCCAACACTAGACCTAACCCTACACCTAACCTCATTCCCAATTGTAACCCTACACATTTGACAAATGAAGCCTTGAGCAGTCATTGCAGGAGCAAATGTTGGGTCACCCGAATGCCATGGCAGGCTCACATGCTATGAATTTATCTGTTTCTTTACCAGATTTAAAAAAACATTGTAATATTCATTATGAATTACCAGTCCATTGTGCTTTGCTCCTATATTGTCGGGCACAAGAGGCCATCGCTTTGAGGTAAGGGGCAGAACATCAAGACTGGAACCTCAAGGCACCCCACGATCTCTCAACAGGAAGCCCTCCTTCACAATCCCTGGAACAAAATCATAATTTGAAATGAATAGCACTATTTAATATTTTAGTTGTCTTCAACGTTTACTTTTTCAGCAAAATTTGAAGGTCAATTATTATTTATTTTTTTGCTTGTTGTTCCTTTTCATGTATTGGACCCCCCCCCCCTTCCCCCCTGCACATGAGCTTAAAATGTTAATTCTAAAAAGAGAAACACTTCAGCAACGTGTTAGTAGACATGTGGATTCATACTTAGCCATCCCATGAATACATACTTCGCAAACCAGCCCTTTGCATTTCCCTCCAGCTAGACCTTGACCTCACTCATTTCAAAATTTCCTTTTACTTGAAAAAATTAAACAGATCAAGTTATAAGATCAAAAGTATCTATGTTTACCTTTTCTTGTGGTGGTCTGTCTTCTCCAGGACATTCTTATTTCAAGCACATACTCCAAGAAAGCAAGCATGTGGTACTGCATTAACTGCGACAAGTCTTTCTCTCTGTACATTTTCCTGTATAAGAGAGGGGGAATTTAATTCTTAGAATAAAAGGAAATGAGCATGATCAATTAAAACATTAATGATCATTTAAACATTGATGATCATTTGCAGAATTAACTGTTCTATTTTAATTTGGATTTTTCTCTTTACCAAAATGCCCTCCCTCATTATCTAACATTGAAATTCAATTTCTTTATCCAGATCTAGTTGATCTACTCTAGATCCATGTCTCGTAACTGTCCATTCGATCAAATTGAAAAAAACGCAAAATAAATATGGACCTAGATCTTTATATGACAGAGAAAACTTGATGTTTACAGCAGCAAACAAAAATTCAAAGATAGAGCCTAGAGGCAAATAAGGCTAAGCCAACAAAGAGTTTAAGAAACACACAGGCACCACTATATACTGACTGAATAATTATTTTTTTGGGGGGATCGTTTTTTAATTTGTTAGACAGCTACGAAACTCTGTACGACTACGAGTATCAGTTATCACATTCACAGGTAGTCCAATTATTTACTGGTCTGTTGTAGGCCTAGGCCTCACATTTTCTACTCTCGTCTAAGTCTAACTATCTCGGTATCTGGTCCAAATTTTGGCGCTTGTTCACAACTCATGTCAACTGTGACCTAGACCGAAAGCTTCAGTCTCTGATATCGACGGTTGTTCTGCTGAGATTGCATGATCTGGCTCCTCTAGCTGACCGCCTCTATCAACAAATGTCAGTTTTATTAAAGAAATGACCCATATCAGACGGTTATTTCTGTCTACTGTGCATGCTTTGTAGTGTTAGCTATTATTAACTTTCTTCTGACCCAACTATGAAAGTAGTTATTGAATAGCTCTGCCTAGATCTAAAGGCTATAGCTATATAAGGTCTAGGATAGACAGATATAACCGTCTGATATGGGTCATTTCTTTAATAAAACTGACATTTGTTGACATTCCCCATATAGTCTATATAGAGGCGGTCAGTGCCACAGTGGAGCCAGATGCAATCTCAGCGGAACCACCGTCGATATCAGAGACTCAGAGATGGTCTCGCCTAAAGTTTGGGCCAAGCTGTCAGGAGTGAATAGGTGACGATGGCAATCGAGCCGAAATATTTCTCGCGACGATAACAAAAGAATCAAAAGTTCGAGTGTACATTACTCCTAAATTCATCAGATATAACCATTTTAAACCACTTCATAATGTACAGACAAATCAGCAGATTCATACTATCACCAGATATGTTTATAAATATGATTCAATTTACGAGATTTTAACGTAATTACAGCTGTACTCACCGTCAAACTTTCAAAGAAAAAATCGAACTCTCACTCTGTGTGGGTGACGTCATACTAGTCAAGCTCATGAATATTCATATTATAGGCGCTACCAACCATTCACATTTGCATACACAATCATTATTTAATATATAATGGAAATGCGCTTTTCATTATATATTATATAATGGAAATGCGCTTTTCATTATATATGATATAATGGAAGTGTGCTTTTCATTATATATTATATAAGGGAAATACGGTTTTCATTATATATTATATAATGAAAATGTGCTTTTCATTATATATTATATAATGGAAGTGTACTTTTCATTATATATTATATAATGGAAATGTGCTTTTCATTATATATTATATAATGGAAGTGTGCTTTTCATTATATATTATATAAGGGAAATACGGTTTTCATTATATATTATATAATGGAAATGTGCTTTTCATTATATATTATATAATGGAAATGCGCTTTTCATTATATATTATATAAGGGAAATACGGTTTTCATTATATATTATATAATGGAAATGCGCTTTTCATTAAATATTATATAATGGAAATGCGCTTTTCATTATATATTATATAATGGAAGTGTGCTTTTCATTTATATATTATATAATGGAAATGTGCTTTTCATTATATATTATATAATGGAAATGCGCTTTTCATTATATATTATATAAGGGAAATACGGTTTTCTTTATTTATAAATAATGGAAATGTGCTTTTCATTATATATTATATAATGGAAATGTGCTTTTCATTATATATTATATAATGGACATACGCTTTTCATTATATATTATATAATGGAAATGTGCTTTTCATTATATATTATATAATGGAAATACGCTTTTCATTATATATAAATAATGAAAATGTGAATTGTAATTATTTATAAATAATGGCAATTATATATAAATAATGAAACGTACTTTGTCATTATTTATAAATAATGGAAATGTGAATTGTAATTATTTATAAATAATGAAGTATGAATTGTAATTATTTATAAATAATGAAAATGTGTTAAGAATTATACACAAATAAAAATGTACATTTACTTGCATTATATGTAAATAATGGTTATTATTTGTTAAATAATGGTTATATAACATATAATTTGTCCAAATAATAGGTTTACAAACGGCGCCTCATAGTCGAGTGGCTTAATCACAGGAAATGGTTTGCTTTTCTGGTTAACAAAAAAAATACGTTCGTAGGTACCCGCCCCGTCACGGGACTTGTGTCCTTGAACAAGGCTTTTATCTACATTGCTATTTTCTTCCCAGGTGGTAAATGGGTTTTTAATAAGTATGCGAATTGTGTTTGGATTATCATGTGTGCGTGCGTAAAAAACGACTTGCTCGATTATTCCTCATGGAGTGGAGAAAGTGCACTGTGATGTCCAGAATAGTGATTGAATCCAGCGAACGTGATTATATTAATACCCTAAGCACGTTGGTCAGTGAATGGTAAAGTGTTTTATAAGAAACATATATTAGTAGTTGTAGTAGTAATTGTATAAAATTATGTATAAAGCAAATTTCTGGATTGATTGCTCTACAAATGAAATACCTTGTTTTAAACATGGCAGGATTTTCACTTTTTATAGATTCATCAAACACCAAATTGGATGGAAACTATTGCATTTGAGTATTATCGTATCAAATAAGCATATTCATTAAATTGCCGACGATTTAATGCTTACTTCCTCCTAATTATCGCGATATTGCACGACCGCGTTCAGAAGAAATAATTAGGGACTTTTAGATTTGCACGTTTACAGCTTTGACTGCAACGTGTGACGTCATTTTAAGGCACTGCGCATGCGTCACGTCGTCTCAGTCGGCGATCGAGAATGCGTCGACCTTGATTTTTCTAAATCTAGTACAGTACTAGTATATGCCGCATGCGCATAAAATATACAGTTCCTCAGGTAGACAAAGGAACATCCCTTCCCTGCTATTATGTAAAAATGTGTAGAACAAGTGTCACATGCATATTCACCTGTTCTACACATTTTTACATAATAGCAGTGAAGGGATGTTCTACCACAGCAATAGGCCATTTTCGTAATGTAACCAAATTTTATGCATAGGTCTTTGTGAAGTGCCTCAATACAAACTATTTCATTCACCTGATAAGAATAATAGTATTTCAATAGACAGAATCCTAACTGCATACATTAGTTGTTGCCACGTTGGACAAACATTATGGCTTGACCTACTTAGCAACACTTAATATATGCAGTTGCATTCTGACTATTGAAATACTACTATTGCGATCAGGTGAATGAAATAATTTGTATTGAGGCACTTCACAAAGACCTATGCATTAAATTTGGTTACATTAAGAAAATGGCCTATTGTTGAGGGTAGAATGAGGAACTGTATATTTTGTCCTCTTTCTTTGTCTGTCATGTAATTCATAGTGTTACTTCCTGCATGCATGTATATCGTCGAGTGCAATCTAAAAGATTTCTAATTGTAGTCAACATGGGCAGTTGAGTACGTTGACACGCATGATCAGTCGGCGTACGTCGTGTTCTCGTCTACTCAATCTAAAAGTCCCTACTGTATCCAGAACAATGACGAATGGGGTGACGTCGGGGAGATCCTATACAAAATGTTGCCTTTAAACATGTTAAGTGTGCCCCCAAAATGGAGACAAAATAGCTTTCGTTTTTAATTTACCTATTGTATACCGAAAAAAAGTCTCCTCTCATGTACATTTGTGTGACACTGGTATATTTTATGTTTCATAATATAATCCGGCAAATCTTTAGCTGACAAGAAAATCTGGGGTGAATTAAAATCATAATCGTTTTTTTTTTACAAACGGGTATGTTACAGGATTCGAAATCGGGCTTGGAGACATGGTAGAAGTTGAGAATCGAGTTGACAAGGCACAACTGGCGAAACAACTAGGTGTTTCTGATGACGTCCAATCGACGGGCCCAGATAACCAAGGGAAGGATGATACGCTTCACCAGTCTGTACTTCTTAGATGGAGAGACACTGTTCGTTCTTCAACCTTCAACCATCGCTTGGTATTGGCCGATGCATTGTTCAGGATGGAGGAGGAACAACTCGCATTAGACATCATCTCAGGTGTGTAATTATGCCTTATTGAAGCTCATGGGTGAGGGGCACCTTGCCATTTTGGGGCATAATGTACAATATTTGATATGCTGTCATGAAGCTTGGGCGAGGAGCAACATGTGCTGAACATTATTTCAGGTATCTTTACACCTTCATGAAGAACTTTCACAATTACATTATTGTTTCTTTTCCATTTTTTTCCAGAGGACCAGTAGAAATGCCCCGGAAAATAAAATGTCAGAATTTCCCAACGAATAATTAAAATCTTTTCAAAAACTGATAAAACAAATATAACTAAGTGGAATAGAATTATGAAAATTTAAGTTAATGAAAGCACATTTAAACATGGAAGAACATAGCCACCCTGTATTCTCAAGATGGAAACATTTGTATATGATTTTTTTTTTGTCCTGCGTTGTCAGGAGTGTATAGAAAAAGAGCGATAGACAACCCAGTGTCAGAACGGCTAGCGGCTACCATTCCGGAGGGAGAATTGCTTACACTGAGTAATGTCCTGCGCCAAAAGATGAAGAATGGACAAAAATGCCAAGATGTTATAACCGCCTGGGTGGCTGAGAAGAAGTTAATCAATTTGTTTTCGAAGAGTCCCAAATTATTGAGCAACGAACTTCTTGATGCTGGATTCTATGCCTTTGCGCATGACATTATGGCAGGTATTGTTAAATTTGAAAGATAATTTTTCAGTTATAAAATCATTAAACATGAACATCGTCTACAAACCTGCCGTCTTTATCTTTCCAGGGCCTTTTTTTATGGGCAGTATTGATGAGATGTAGAGAAGCAGTGTTAAATTGACGGAAATTCAAATTTTCTGTGATTCTTCATACACTGTTGCTCATAACGGTGGAATATTTTTTTTTATCCCAATTTATGGAATTATTTTAAAAATAATTTAAAAATACTAGATCTAGATAATAGTATACAGTCTCAGATTTTATTGAATAATAATTTGCCAATATGTGTTTTGCGTGACTGCTAAAGCATGTATATTATGCTACTATGTTTATTAACTAGGGGACCTATGCCCTTAAGTCATAAATGACAGTAATGAGGATTAATGTCTCACAAAAGGGCACTTATATAGCACATCGACACGGTGTTGATCCTGGGGCCTCACAGTTACGAGGCCTTTGCTTTGTCACCGAACCATGACTGTACGCAGCGGGGGCTATGGTAGGGGGCAGTTTCCATAAATTAAAAAAAAAACAGAAAATGCAATAAATTTTCAATAATTTATTGCATTCTACCCCGGTCCCCAACATAAAAAAATCTTTTGTGTGCCCATGCCTTGAGCCATAATGCATGGCCGTCCAGTGGATTTTTTTATGTTGGGGACCGGGGTAGAATGCAATAAATTATTGAAAATTTATTGCATTTTCTGTTTTTTTTTAATTTATGGAAACTGCCCCCTACCATAGCCCCCGCTGCGTACAGTCATGGTTCAGTGACAAAGCAATGGCCTCGTAACTGTGAGGCCCCAGGATCAACACCGTGTCGATGTGCTATATCAGAGCCCTTTTGTGAGGCATTAATCCTCATTACTGTCCTTTATGACTTAAGGGCATAGGTCCCCTAGTTGATAAACATAGTAGCATAATATACATGCTTTAGCAGTCACGCAAAACACATATTGGCAAATTATTATTCAATAAAATCTGAGACTGTATACTATTATCTAGATCTAGTATTTTTAAATTATTTTTAAAATAATTCCATAAATTGGGATAAAAAAAAATATTCCACCGTTATGAGCAACAGTGTACGTTATCCGTATGAGCGAATGTCATATCTAATAAATTCAATCGGCGTGGTAATCGCCAGCACCTACTTAGTTAAAATAATCCTGTAGATTAAAGCATATAACTATATCATTTAAATATTCAAAGATATTCTAAACCAGTCGAAAGTATATTTGCAATAGTAAGGTATGTATTGTTCGTGCTTAGCTCAAACAATCGAATGTTTAAATGCAAATAAATATTTACTGCACATTATGCTCACATGTTAGAGTGTAATGTATATCAGGTGAATTATAATGCGGCTTATATGTTATTGATTAATACACCAGCTTCACCAAGAAATCTACAAATATGAACTAATTATCCCCAAATCCAGAAACTCATCTACCAGAATTATTTTAACAGTGGCTGCTTCGAATAAATGGAAAAACATCCTCCTAAATTAATGTCTTGCCACCTTAAAAAAGATCCTTTGAAACCTTGTTCTTCCCCTGGGAAATATAATGTCACATACGTACTTGTTGATTCTATGTATCTTGCGTTTGGTCTTTACATTCTGTTTTTTTTTTTTAGATATCATGGTACTTTTTTGTTTTTAGTACTACTAAATAAGTGTTTCATTCATTATTCTGGTTTTACCTGAAACATCTGGTATTCAATCATGGTTATTTTTCGCGATTTTTATCATCTCAATCATTCTAATAGGTGCTTGGAAAGAAGACAAGAAAACTGGACAGAAAGAGGGAACTGAAACTGGGAAGGCGGCAAATGAAGAGCTGCATCAAGAATGCATCCCCATTAACGAGCAAGGTAAAGAACTCTGTTCAAATCTAAAAATAGCTTAATCGACATATATATATATATATATATTCAATACCCTTCCACCAATAAGATAAATGCCTCAGATATATATGCGCCTTTGAATGATTTTAACATGAAGACGGTGCCTTATAAATACATTAAATCATCATCACCATCGCCATCACTATTCTCATCATCATTATCATCATAATCATCATCACAATATCCATCATCTTCATCGTCATCATCCTAACCACATAACAGGGTGATAAACTCATGTGAACCCTCGGACAGACTTATACTGTTTGGGTTAAATGTTCCAGTCACCTTTTGATTCTATTACCTATGAAGCATACCAGTCTCCTTAAAACGTAATTTCTTTTATTCAATTGATATCGGAAATTTCGCCACTACTGCCACATAATTATTATGTAATGCTCCCTTGTTAAATCTTTATATTTTGACCTAGTAAATTCACTTTGGGGTTCCGTAACTTGGAAACGTAATACGACAAAGACAGAGATGCAGATAGATGCATACACATACACGCACACAAGCAGACACCCATACATATATTTCTATATTTCGTCCTTTTGCCAAATGTTTATTTGATATAATTATCATGCACGCGGTAATATTTTGTATGGGTAACTTTTTACTTACCCATGACATTTTTGTATTTGTTGTTCGTCTTATAGGTAAGAAAGAGGGTAAAGAGGAAACGGAGGGTATGGACAAAGCCACAAACGGTGACAAGCTCGTAGACAACACTGGTAAAAAACGTAAAATAAACAAGACATTCTTTTTGCGCAAAAAACAAACATACAAACAAAATAATACAACTAACACGAGAGCCCCTCCCCCATAACCCCGTTCGATCTTCTTGGACCCCATCACTGTTCTTTTCCGTGTAACGACCCGTATTAGATATTTGAACCCAAGTTTTGTTTGTAAATATTAGTCTTCAACTTCTCAGACACTAGCTTTGTGAAGAAGTATTACAGCTGTTTTTTCGGAGTCAACTTTTTCAACTTTGACATTTTGTTTAAATACTGAATAGAGCTGAGAATGTGTACATTGGACTAGGCTTCACAAAAATGTTCCCGTTTTGTTTCAAGGAAGAAAGATTTGATTATGCCTGGCCAAGTAATAAGGTACATCATTGAAATTCCGTAGTATTGTCAGGAAGGTAAAGATATGATTTGAATATGTATTTTTAAATAATTTAGATAAGATATCAGTGAACTCGTTTACATGTTATAAACACTTAAAGCATCTGCAAGACTGACACAACCCTATAGCATTTCAAATTCCCAGTTAGAATTCAGAATATGCTTTTTCATTTTAATAATAATAATAGTGGATTCTTGTATAGCGTTCATGTCAGTCAGACTTGACACTCCTGGCGCTCCCGGTTATTTACCCAGGCTTTAGCACGGCTGCCTTACGGCTCTCTAGCATTTCAAGGAATTTATTCCTGCCAGGTACCCATTTACATCATAGTCATGTGCCGTAAAATGGACAATGTATTATCCGACAGTGTAGCAATTCAAGGATCCAAATTAGTTCCCAGTCTTTAATACAACTAACAGTGAGATCTATATAATTGCCCCTTATGACAATAAAATGTCATTACTGTAAGCCGATATTCTTTTCATGAAGGAAATAATAATATTCTCGTTGTTATATTTGCTCAACTTTCACAAGATATTAACAATATTCATCTGTAATGATATTGAAATGTAGCATTTCATCAGTACTTACAAATTATTTGATGATAGTTCACAAAGAATGTGGAAATTGCTTCTTCTTCTTTTGGTGATATATTTGATTTAAGTTAAGAGCGAACTCTGAATAAAGAGGAGAAAAATCCGCTGGGAAAGAATTGACAGACACTATCAACGAGGTTGCTGAGATATCCAAAGAAGAAAATCCTACTACTAAGGAAAAAGGTCATATTAAACCGTTTTACATAAGCGTAAATCTAGAATCATATAACCAGTGGAAAATGATAATATAGTTTACCAATATATAAATCATAGGAGGGTTTTTGTCGTTGCTCACTTCTAGATAAAAATATTATCATTGATCAAATTTGGAGAAATTAAGATAAAAAATTTCGTAAATAAAGTATACCTAGACCATGCAAGACAATTTTTATAGCACGAAAGAAGGTTTGACAAAATCGTACATTTATCATATTTTAATAGGTGCAAACCATGGGGAAGGATACGACAAAGCTTCGAAGGAAGAAGGAAGGATCAACGAAAATGGGACCGATGGAGAACAAAATAGTCTTGATGATGGTAAATATACGGAAAGGATTCCATAAACAAAATATATATATACATTCTCTTGGTGTAGAGGACCGAATGGCACCGCTTTTAGAAGTTACGTAACATGTTGTTGTTTGAATTACTCTTTTGTGATTTTATTCCATTATTTCTGAGAGTGCATTTGTTTCGAAAAAAAAGTGGCTATCGTGTTGCTTCCCAACAATGGTATTCGAATCACCTGACAGGGAGGTTACTTCGTATGAGTCCCACAAACATAGCAAAGAACAAAAAGGTCATATTTTGGTTATTAAGATCAGATAATTAAGTAGACTCATAGGAGAATATATTTATGATTTTTTTTTTTTTTTTTACCAACACAATGTCAGCAGTTTGCATGACTATATCAAACATGTAATATGAGACCGTTAGGGTACGAATCGTAGGTATACAGCAGAATATCATTGACTTAACTGTTATTATTTATCCCATGTATTAACTATTCTACTCTTATATCAGATTCAAAATATTCTTTCGTCAAGATTTGTTATTTTTATCCTCTTTTTTATTTCCAGATTGGGAACACGTTTCCAAGAAAGGTATTATATCTAAATTTTGTATTATATAAAAACATCATTCAGCAATTTAAAAAAAATGCATCTTTACACTTTCTCATTGTTTTTCTGCACGAAATATTTCATGATTTTATATATATTACAATTGTTTTCCTTTATATTCTCCATCAAAGGTTCATTCATTTATCATATGTATTACATTTTGATTATAAAATATTGTTCTTGTCCACTAGAATTAAATGAGAAATCATAATGCCCGTTTATGTTATACAATGAAGTTTTCCAATCATAAGTTGTTGTCATTTCATGTAGGAAGAATTACTTTTACAATTTTGTACTTTGTCAGTATTCAAATTAAGTCTTGAAAGAAAACTCACCTTCATTGGTATTTGATATTCGCTCTCAGTTTTATCTTTATTTGCCTCCAGTCACTCAAATTAATTCATAATTAACGGACTTAAATTGTGGTCATTAATTCGTATTTGCCTTTTTTATCTAAGGATGTGATTTTCCGAAAGAGATAAGATCTGGGCCCTGTTTCTTTAAAACTTGTTATCAGTAACAAATGCTAAATTTCTATGACATATTTGCTCTCGGCCAATCAAATGTCACTTTTTCAGTAGCTTAATTATAACAAATATTAAATTTTGTTATTGATATCAAGTTTCATTAAACAGGGCTCTTGGGGGTCACTCGACATTATTAAATACGGGATTGTTTGACTAAACTTGCTGACAAGGCTGTAATAGGAAATATTTGCCGGCACTATATGACTTTGTTCAAAAAATGTTGTAAAAGGGCAAAGGGGCAGGAGTTTTGCAGCTTTCCTCTTTTATTAGCGAGGCCTCTGAATAGTAAAACGGCAGGCACATTTCTTTGTCCTAACCTTCTTTCATTATCATATATGATCTTACTTATAGATGAAACGAAAGAGAAGAGCGGAGATGGAGCTGCAGAATCAAAAGAGAACACCACTGTAAACGTTGATACGATGGAGCAAGGTAACATTCTTTACGACATATATCAAATACATCATCAGTTATGATATAGGCCAACTAACCGTATTGTGTAAGGTTCATGAAATGTTTTGTTATGCATTATGCAAGTTCTTTTTTTTTAATGTTCATATTTTAAAAGAAGGTCATGGAGTAAATGGATTTTATGTTAAATATTTGCTCTAATATAGCTTTTCAAGACTCTATTTCATAAAACTTGTTATCAGTAAAAAGTTACACTAACTGTTATAAGCTACTAAAATGTTGGCATTTGATTGGCTGAGAGCAATTTGTCATATAACATAATTTTATAAAATGAAACCTTTTTCTGCAATCTATTAACCGTTGCACTCCTGAAAAGAGAGAGAGAGAGAAAGAGAGAGAGAGGGGGAAGGGGGAAGTGGTAGGGAGCTGTACTATTACTTATAAGTTTTTTTTATCTTATTGACTCAACATTATTGTACATGGTAGCGTAAATACTTATCTACATGCGGGGTTCAACCTGACTTCAAAATTGCTGCGTTGTCGTGACACATTTCTATTTTCTTCCGCAGGTAACACACCAGACGAGCGTAGGAGAGATGACAGTTCTGAAACCTCTCTTACAGACACTGCTGAACTGGATCATTGGGGAGAACCCATTGACGAAAGTCAGGGCATGGACCCAACGACGATAACGAGATATCAGGCTTTCATTTAACCACGTGACTTCATAATTCTTTAACCACATAGGTTTAATACATCGGGTAATAGACTAGGAGAGTCAAATGAGACTGGGAAACATGACAGATGAAAGTTCGAGAGTTTGTCTTCCACACACTCGTAAAATGGGCGATTGGGGAAAAGAACCCATTATTGTCAATACATGTACCCAGACCATGCAAGCAATATCGACTTCGAAACGAACCTGATAGAGAGAGTGGGGCAGGGAGAGGGGGAGGGGCATGATTTATCATAAACACGTTATCATTTCGATTGTTTGCATTACACTGGTTTTTAGGTATAGGCCTATCATATTAATTTCGAAACAAATTTTACTTTAATGAGGGAAACTCGGCATTATATTATAATAGAATATATTGTCATATTATTATATTCACACATTTTGATTGGTACGTACAAGTTTTTAGTGAAATTGCATATGGTTTTATCGTGTTGTACATATTCTTAAGATTAAGAAACATAATGCACAATATATATTTACCATAAGGCATGAGTTTATTGCAGCGGGAAACTTTTGTAACAAAGCAGCAGAATACATGTTTAAAATTACTGGTTCATCGTATTCTCGTAATATTGTTCTATTTAGTACACGCGTTATTAAAAAGATATCCACATTATGTTTAAGAGTATGTATGATGATATACGATTTTATTAATATGCGGCCTTTCGTTGATATTAGGTAATATTTATAACGAAACAAGGATCTTTATTTTGAAAAATACTCATATTTTCATGTAACACATATGTATACAGGACTATGTTTAAACTTGTATCTAAAATGTCTGTTATGATTATGTATTGTACTATCAAAAATATTTAAAAAATACAAATAAGTATACATGAATAAAACGAAAGAATGTATTATATAGGCCTATAGGTAGATATATAGGGGTTCCTATATTTTGAAATCTTAAATAATCTATTGGTGATGAATTCAAGCCTTGTTTTCATGTAAGCCTATTCTGTTTATCTCTTCTTTTTTTAATGGCGCTGAAATATACATGTATTTGATTTTTAAGTGAGAATTTGCCTTGTTTTCAAATATTTGTAGAACTTCAACATGATATACGAACATAAGGATCTGGTAAAACACCATAATTAATGCATGTTATTCAAGTGTTTGATGTTAAAATTTTGAAGTTATGTTTGAAATTAATTCATAGTACGCCATGTGTCAAAGTCTTAATTTCGGGCACATGTCTAAAGTACCTAAACAACTTAACTACATGAAAGTCATCATGTTTATTAAATAAAGACAAACATTTCTCCCCGCTTCAAATTAAAACCTTTCATTAAGTTCATTTCCAGAATGAAATTAAAGGTTGCCAGGTGGTGCTGGATTATTGAGAAGACAGACATGTCACCCAGTCAGACGGGGTTTAAAGCTCGCCTATGAAAGTTACTTCACTTAAAAAACTTGTATCTTACGTCACATTCTGATAGTGTAGATCAGGTTGTAGTTTGATGTATATAATATACAATGAAGTATCAAATATGTATATTATACTTGTATTTAACATTTATATCATGATTTTGTAATGTACTGTGAAATAGAGAGTTCTACAAACAAGTATATTCATGGATATAATGATATAATCTAATATGTCATTTTACTCTGCTGCTGCCTGCCTATATATATATGGAAAAAATATAACAGAGTTTGTATATTAAAGGCAATACAAGTTTTGGTATGGGGTTATAGATTTAGTTCAATTAAACATATTGGAAGCATATGCGAACCTACAATATTCAGTGATCGGTGTCGCGGTTGAAATCGAGTCTAAAGTTATGAAATTGTAAATAATAAATTCTTTATGTTGTATAGCTCCCTCTGAAGGTCAACATATTAGTTAAGCTATAAAACAATGTTTCTTGACTAAAATCGACCAAATAGCTCTTCCCGTTTCGAAAATTATATATCACAACTACATATCTGAGATTTTCATGGTCGCAGCTACCATTGTACGGCCGTAGGCGCTATTTGAAATTAATCAAAATTTACCGGGAGCATTTTTCTCTAAAGCAGAAGTGTTTTAGGGGCTAAATTTTCTAGTATTTATAATACATCCACAGGGGCATCCAAATATATCAAAATTGCAAAGAATCACTAGCCACACAATTTTCAAAATTTCCCAAAACTTTGTTTCTTAAACAATATATCGGTGCTGAACTAAAGCCCTCTTTTCATGTAAGCCTAATTAGTTTCTCTCTTCTTTTTGTAATCGCGTTCAAATATTTTTTTTAAGAATTGCATTGTGAGGAGTGATAAATGATGGTAGTTATTATGTTATTTACTTCACAAAGTTTTTGTTTTTCCTTTCCATTTTTTATGTCAACTACATGCTCTTTGTCCTAAAGCTATTTATTGTATGACTGTTTGTACTTATCCTTTAAACATTTTAACAATCAAATTTTAGGAACATCACATCAACGATTTTGTTAATAGACCTTTTGCCGTAGCAAGAACAAATATGTCAGATCATTAAAATTGTATTGAAACAGGTAAATTGACAGGCATAGGCATTTTCATCAAATTGAATTAAAAGCTAGCAATATGATGGGTCAATATATGATGTAACAGAAAACAAAGTCTGATTTATAATGTTAACACGATTTTGTAACATCAAAAATCAAATAAAAAGAAAGTTGTGTTTCGATTTTGATATATTTTCGTTTAATTAGTCACGTTTTTCTAACGATACTGAACTGATTAACTCTGCCCTAGCGTACTGTTAATTTCATAGTACCATCTCTTGGTTAACTTGCCCAAGTGCGTAACCTGACACCCAATTCTCACTTCCTAGAAAGAGAACTCGATGCGAGAACAAGCAGCGCAGCTCGAGAAGAAGTCCAGAATCTGGCCTATTTAATTTTGTTTTCCACCACACCTACGCTATTTTCCCTACCTACCTGCTACCAGCCGATGATGGCGTGATCATTAAGTTAGGATGCCCTTGGGCTGGTGAGCATAATTATGAGTTTGTTGATAACGCCATCTTCGACGGCTTGAATCAGGTGTGTAGGGAATTATAAAGGACAGGGCAGATTCTGGACTATTCGGGATGCAGCAAGTTACGGGGCCATAACGGTACAGTTGAACTAAGATGACTCTAGATGGATGTTGGGTTAGTGTTTGTAGTATAATGTGGCTTTAATGTACTGTTATAAATACTTTTTGGTGAAGGACTTTGTTTGCCTGGTATATTCATATATTGTCAGGAATATATATAATTGAAATAAATATGCTTGTAAATAAAAACGGAATCCTCTGACCTTGCTCTCGTGTGTTGAACATTATTGATTCTGAGGCCTATGCATAATAACATGATGGTTAATTGTAATTTATATCAAGGAGCTATGTCGGTCTCTACCGGCCTAGTGATATAAAACCTGTCAAATTAAGCCGACATGGTCAATTTTTCACATCCCAATATAGATAAACTACGTGGATGTACATAGTGACATTGCCGAACATCTTCTTTTTTTTTTGCCTGGATTGATATCACTTTTGGCATATATTAAGTAAAAGGCTGAAACAAAAAATATTGTGTTGTACACGTATCTTACACATAATGTGATGCAGGACCCTCACAGAGATTAAAATGATGGTATCATATTTGGGTTAACTGTACAAATTATTGTTTTCCTTTGTATTATCTACATTATAATAATTAATATAAGTATAACTATTATTAGTAGTCTTATTTTCGTTATTGCAATTAGTATTATAATCATTGTAATAATAATAATAATAATTAATAGTATTAATATTATAATATTATTAATATCAGTATAATTGCCGTTTTCACTTATCAATTTAAAATGAATCAAGTACAAATTGAGGGTCTACATCTACGTTTGATGGCGAGTCTACCCAACCAACATTACATTTGGGGGGAAGGAGGTAGAAATAGAGAATAATGAACAGGTGACCCCCTTTTCCCTTATGTTAGGTTGTCATATAATTGTTGAATCAATAGGTGGAGTGAAAACCAACATTCCTTATGCCCCTCCCCCCCCCCCCCCCGAGAAAATATTTATGAATCTGTCACTGATATAATTCTCCATCGCCATCACTACATTTAAATCCATTGGAATCACAGTTTAACATTTCGCGGTAATTTCACCATCATTTTTACGAAAGCGAAAGGAATTTTACAATTAACTAAAGCTATACGTGTCTACACACTGGCGCACTGGTGCATTTGTGTTTGTTGGGGTAAGGGTAGGATGGGGAAAGGAGATTACATGACGTTGTTCTTAAGGTTCATAATTCCGAAAAGTTCGAGGATTATTTTAATCTCAATAAACCAAAACAATTTTTAAAAAATCAGGGGGGATTGAATCCTTAATAGAACCGCTACAGTGTATACCTTTGAGTCATTTTGAAGGCCGTCTTTATCATAGGCTTCTAAAGTTTCATTTCCTTAAACATTGAGGAAAGACATTTAAAATATAGTAATGCGACCATGCAGAAAAGCAGTAATTGAATTCACTTGAACGTATTGCTAGGAGTCTCCTCACTAGAAAATCTATTTTTTTTAATTTTAAACAAAAATTTAGTTTAGGTATGTTATATAGTACGGTTTAAAGATACTATGATTCACCATTTTAGAACCAGTCTAGAATGCAACTATTCGCCATGATTACGCTCTATCACTTAACGTATAAATTTCAGGATAACTTTATAATGAACAAGATCTGAAGTTAGTTTATAACGTTTTCAGAAAGGAGTCGTTCACCCCAACGCGGGAAGTCGCGGCAAATATCTAAATGATGATTTAATTTTTGCTGTGTCCATAAGAAAGAATATAAAACGTCGGTGTTAATCCCATACCTTAATTTAAAATGCTAAGTACAAAACATTAAGATTTCTAACACGGTCGCTATGAAGCTGCTGTATTTATATTTAGAGTCTATAAAATGCGAGTTTGTATAGGTCTAAAATAAAATGCTTTTTCCTCTTTGCGAAAGTGGTGGAGTATAGTCGGTCCCCACCCAGCCATCCAAAGGAGTCCTTTTTGCTATGGGCCCCTTAGGTTTTAAAGTTTTACCATAATGTGGAAGACCGACTATGAGCAAGATGAGGGCGAGTAAGAAGTAGTGCAATAACCTAGATACTTGAGCCGAGAGTCTAACGTTGGACTGACATTTTTGACGAAGGAAAAGTCTATGTTAATCTTAAAAATTGCCTACTACTAAATGTGTGTATTATACTTACGTGGTACATATGTGAGAGCGTACCTAAAATTAGAATAGTACCTACTGCAGTTTACCTTGTGGGATCAATAAGTTGATTTAATTTGAACCAAAGAGAAATGAGTGCAGCAGATCAGTAAAAGTGTAAGCAAAATCTGATAAGGAATAGGAAAGTCTCCTAAATTTGCATATGTATGATTAACACAAACCCTTGATGAAATAGACCAAATCCTTCATCTACAACCACAAAATTGTGAGGGTGAGTGTGGAAGTAGTTGCCTTTCTCTTTCTCCCTTGCTGTCTCTATCTCCATCTCTCTCTTGATAAGGTGAGGGTCAAATGCAAAATGTCAAATACGAAACTTTTAAATGCATCATATCATCTATGTACAGTTAGTAAGTGCTTTATTTACATTTCCACTACAAACCATCAGAAATAATATCGTAACTTGTGTTCGGTATCATGCAATACAAATGATACATCTGACGAATGCAATACTTAACCCAAGCTGAATCGAGACAAATTTACAAAACACGCACGACCATCCGTAAACTAAAAAATAAAAGATGAAAGATTAACAAGCTTTGATTCAATGAACAAGCAAATTAAACTAATTTACTTAGATTTATACAAAGAATCACAGACTAAACTTTTGTTTAACTGCACATTTCTAAAACCAGACAATGGCCCCAAACTCACACCTTTATACAGAACGAGATATGTAAAGTGCATATTGACCATTAGAGAATATATATGCTTTACATGCAATGCCAAAAAAAATATGTCCAAGACGAGTCATAAAAGTTGAATTTATTGTAAATTCTAGGACAAACTGAGCCCTTTATTAGCATACATAATGAACTATAGCTTTAATGCTGGGAAATACTACTTACAGTACACCGACAAGGTACAATTATCTTTAAAACCATACTCAAGTTAAATATACACTTAGCAACTAAGGAAGGTGGACACTCCTTATTGTTCAAGTTTTTACATAAACGATCAATAAAGTATATTTCATATTTTTTTTTTACTTAATACTCTACTAATATCTATTAAAATCAAGTTTCGAAAGTTCACTTTTGGATGGGCAAATTTATTCAACCGTTTGAAGGTATGAATAACAAAATAGCAAAAATAGAGCAAGTTGCCGTTCAAATGTTATCGAGCATGTGCATCTGTAAAAAAATCTTGTTCTACAATTGAAACATTGAAACAAATAATGAGAAACAACGAGGATTTAGCTCTGGATGTCAATTGTTGTCTCAGGACTGCTGCTCCATGGGTCTGACAATTTTGGTCAATATGCTTGCCTTTTCCATCTGATATTACGGATGAGTCACATTATACGTCGAAAGCTTATTATATCATTTGAATATACAGATGGCCCATTTCTACAATTTTGTTTCAGAAAATCATTTATTGTTAAATGGCTATGCTTACCTATGCATGAGTGGTATGAATCGAATTGCACAGTATTTTAAAGAAAGAGTTTTACAACAAAAATGCACGTAATGTATATACATATTTCTATTGTTCAATTGTTAACAGGAAATTAAAATGTCCTGCCAATGAACATTTCTACTTAATGATCAACTTTTTCACTACATATGTCCGTCTAATGACGCTGTAAGGTATATATATATATATATATATATATATATTTATATGTATTAAACAAAACAAAATACACGGGTGTCATAAAAATAAACAATAGTCAAATACCATGATTATGATTGATTAGTGAAATAATAATTACACCCATTCCTCCCCTATTTTGTAAAATGATAGGTATTGAGCAATTGCAATAAGAAATACAATGAAAATGCTGTTATTGCCTTTTTCTCAACTTTTAATTCTTCCGTTTGAGTTGGCTTATTTCCAACTTGACATATTATCAACATAGATAAGAAATCATATAGAAACATTTCTATAATTCCGTTCGAGTTTTAGCGGTAGCATATTTCCAACTTGACATACTATTAACATAGATATAAAATCATACAAAAACCATTTACATATTTCCGTTCGAGTTTTTGCGGTAGCATATTTCCAACTTGACATATTATTACATAACATAGATATGAAATCATATAAAACCATTTCCATAATTATTTGTTTGCAATGGCGGAAGGCGACAGACTGCGATTCCACAAATATGGGAACCCGAGGGTCACGGGTCACGTGACCAGCTGGGAAGACGGTGCTCTACCCAGCAGGCCCAGTTTCCTGGGCCATTGGTTCCCTACACAAGATCTGGTAATCGCAGCCTGTCCCCACCGTCGGTTCATGGCGCTCTTGGCCATTCCTCTCCTTGAGGCATACTGGAAATGATTATAGTTCAGGAACGAAACAAAAGAACAAAACCCTCTCATTTCGGAATACTAAGACTTCCGGAACAGAAGCTCCAGCCAATAAGCCAAAACCGGCCGACCCTGTCAATAATGTAGTCCAACCAACCATCACAATAATCAAGCCCAACAAACCATCCATGTCAATAAACGAGCCCAACCAACCATCCATGTCAATAAGCAAGCCCAACCAACCATCCATGACAATAAGCAAGCCCAACCAACCATCCATGTCAATAACAAGCCCAACCAACCAACCATGTCAACAATCAAGCCCAACCAACCATCCATGTCAATAAGCAAGCCCAACCAACCATCCATGTCAATAAGCAAGCCCAACCAACCATCCATGTCAATAAGCAAGCCCAACCAACCATCCAAGTCAATAACAAGCCCAACCAACCATCCATGTCAATAATCAAGCCCAACCAACCAACCATGTCAATACAACAAGCCCAATTTCTTTCCTTCTTTCTTTTTTTTTTTTTCTTTTTTTTTTCCTTCCACAATCTGCATTGATGTCCATGAATGTTGTAGCCTTAAAAGAACAAAATCACACAGTGATTAACAGATTGTGTACCATTAAAAGAACAATAATGAAACATAATCAATTTGACAATCCCCCCCCAAAAAAAGAAAAACAAAACACAAAAAGCAACCTAGCAAATCTGATGTAGAAACCGAAGGAAAAAAAACAAAAAACAAAAAACAAAAAACAACAACAAACAAACAAACATGATGTCAATATCATAAAACAAGCCCAATTAACCATCAACCTTGTCCACTACTACAGCCCCATCGTGTCACTTATTCAAGCCCAAACTCTAAGGCAATGACATACGCAGAACTACCAGTCCGGGCAAGTACCACTCCGGTCTCCCTATATACACTTTCTCAATAAAGGACCGCCCCCTCCCCCTGACAACCTCCTACCCAATAATCATGAGCCTAATCCTGCCCGTCCACAAGTCAGCAAGGAATTGAGGGGAGGGAGGGAGGGAAAAACACGACCAACTCAAACGAAGTATTAGCTGAGAATGACCCATTGATTAGTAAAAATACACGTCGTGGGAAACACTTGCCTTGCGACCCCGATATGTATTACAAAAGCGCGCCTATCATTGATATTTACAAAACACGCGTGGTAAAGATTCGGCTTTGTGACCTCAATGTAGGCTACAAAGATGCGCCTATGTTTGATATTTGCCGACCTGCTGGGAAACATTCGGTTATTGACCTCAAAATCATTTTACAAAAGAGGCGCGCTATCGTGTGTAGTCACCGGCTTGCCGCATATTTCCGGCCTACACTATTGCATTCTATTACAATTGGGTTTATTTTGATAACATCAAAATAAACGTATTGCAATAAGAAATACAATGAAAATGCTGTTATTGCCTTTTTCTCAACTTTTAATTCTTCCGTTTGAGTTGGCTTATTTCCAACTTGACATATTATCAACATAGATAAGAAATCATATAGAAACATTTCTATAATTCCGTTCGAGTTTTAGCGGTAGCATATTTCCAACTTGACATACTATTAACATAGATATAAAATCATACAAAAACCATTTACATATTTCCGTTCGAGTTTTTGCGGTAGCATATTTCCAACTTGACATATTATTACATAACATAGATATGAAATCATATAAAACCATTTCCATAATTATTTGTTTGCAATGGCGGAAGGCGACAGACTGCGATTCCACAAATATGGGAACCCGAGGGTCACGGGTCACGTGACCAGCTGGGAAGACGGTGCTCTACCCAGCAGGCCCAGTTTCCTGGGCCATTGGTTCCCTACACAAGATCTGGTAATCGCAGCCTGTCCCCACCGTCGGTTCATGGCGCTCTTGGCCATTCCTCTCCTTGAGGCATACTGGAAATGATTATAGTTCAGGAACGAAACAAAAGAACAAACTCCAAATCCCAACAACCCAATTTTTTTTTTTTTTTTTTTTTTTTTTTTGCCTAGCGAAATAGAACCTGGGCATGTGGCAAAATTTATGCACGGCTAACAAAAATAACAAACAATCAACTTTGCGTTATTTTTGTGGCTTTATTAACATTTTGAGATGGACGCTTATTTTGCACATTTTGATTTCCTGGGTGTCATAACAAATAACACAGATATATTGAATCATAAAAAATGCTTACAAATGCGAGGCCCCCCGTCTATGAAATCGAGTGATGCCAAGGCTAAACTTATATACATTAAGTCATTATATCAGCCCCCCGCCTATAAAATCGAGTGATGCCTAAAGTTATAGAAAATAGATGTATATATATACCAGCCTCTCCGCCTGTAAGATCGGATGATGCCTAAGATTAAAGCGTGACACCCTGAGTTTGAAAATGTGTAGGTACAACTAGGTCCCCCCGCATTCAAATCGAATGGGGGCCGGAAAACTAAGAATTGACATGCGAACAAATTCGACTGAATATACATTGGCAACCCCCTCGCATGTAAAAATGAGTGGGGTCGAAAATTATTGGATGACAATCATCGATCAATAAACTTATCAGTACCATGTGATTAGTGATTTACCCATACAAAACCGGGTAGGGGCGAAACCCAATGGGAAAATTCCCCTACGGCCCACTGTCTTTGTGCACGACGCTTGATGTGCGACCAGGCCAAATGCCCCCGGCTCTGCATTAACTTCATAAATCACTGACCAATTTATTACATAAACCCTATCCGTACCTTTCATACCTGAAACCCTAAATCCTTTCCGTACTAATACGTATACCTTGGCTACTTCGAACCACCAAGCAATATTTAATTTATGCCACTAATATACTAAAAATACTTTTATTGGTGGAGATAATGGGGAGGTGGTGGGAATGTTTCAGACTCCGTACATTTTTCTTCTTGTCCATTCAAATGACAGCCATAACTAGAATGAAAGCCCCTTCGTGCTATTTGTAATTTGCTGGCGGTATTTTCCGCGCTTGCTTGATAAGCGTACATACGCTTGTACATTTCCTTCCAATGTAATACAAAGTATTACATTTCCTAGCGCGTGAATTTCCCTCAAAAATGTAAACAACCTCTTGACCTACATTTTGTCAGCCTGTCAATAAACCATTTTAAATCGTAATCTACTCTTTAAATTTCAATATACTCCTGATTGCCCGCAATAAAACAAAGGGCATGCACAAAATAAAGTTTCAAAGATTAAGAGCAAATCGAACCGCTGACGCAAAGTTCTCCACGAGAAGATCACATCCCTCATCAGACAGATGCACGCCATCTCTGTGAAAATACCAGTGTTCTTGGACATTGAAATTGTGGCCTATGAATGATCCACTACACATACGCCGGACCCTCCGTCTGGCATACTTGTTGACACCTTTCCGCACATCATTGATGACGACCTGCGACGTGACGTGTACATCATGACCATAGTAATACAGGCGAGTAAGATGCTTGAAAATGAAGTGTAGCATTGCGGCAACAATGACCGCGCTGTATTCAGTGCTTCATCCACCGCTTGTCGACAGTCCTTTGCAAAATAACGCCCCAAGTCGTTCGAGCCCGCATGGATGATTAGCTCCGATGGAGAAGGACCGAACCTCACTTGGCCCTGTAATTGACGCGGGAAATCGCGTATAGCGACGCCCCTCCTCGCCCGTGCCATGCCACCTCACAACCAGCGATTCCCAGGTCTCGACAGCCTCTGGTAAACGCCCGCTCACCAGCTCGCCTCACGAGAATGTCTCCGCACACCCAAACCCGGTGAGCCTGGGCACCTAATTGGAGAAAGATAAAAACCAAATCCCTTCCGAGTATGGCGTACCTTTTATGGGCTTATAGAACCAAAGGTTTCTAACATAATTACATAAGCGAAGCAAATTCAATTCTATATAGCATATTATCGCAGACGACCTTCGTCATTGCCTTGTTTTCGCTCACATTCTGCCCCATTAATATTCTCCTTTCCCTTATCCTTATCGTCAGGAAATCGCATTCGTTTTGCACGTAGTGTTTGTGATTCCTAGTTAGGTGCTTTCCTCATGTCTTTTTCCTTTCAAATTTCATAGGCATAGTCTCTAACATCTCATCAAGGTCACTACTTTCTTCGATTTTGGAAATCACCCATGCATGACCGTCCAGGCGCCATTTTGTCCGTTTCCGGTCCATTTTAAGGCCGTTATATCTTCCTTCCCATCCCCACTATCCTAGATCCTACAAACTTTTAACAAATTCCTCTAGATAGTCTGAGAGATGTCCTTTCATCTGCGACGGATGACTTGACCTTCACAATGCCATCTTCATACTCGAATTTCAAATCTAAAACCGACTCCTCCAATAAATCTCAAGTTCTTGAAAAATGGACCCCTAAACAATCTAAAACTGCCATAACTTTCTCATATAAATTCCGTTTTGTTTTTAAATCTCACAGTATCTTTATCTCATAATTGCACATAGCCGTGCCAAATTTCACGCTCCAATGGCTTTGCACAACATAAATAGCGCCCTCTAAAGTTTTAGGAATTGGCTTTCTCTCTGTGGCCGTATCTTCATAATGGCTTGGCAAACCCGTACCCTTTTTTGGATTTAGATACTTGAAGATATGTCCTTTCCAGCCATATACAAAATTATATATCCTAACACTGACCAAATTTGAGAAAAATTGCCTTCCAAATTCGCCATTTTCGAGAAAATTCCGAAATAACTTCAACTTACTCTAAAATAACGATCTTTATACCTACATCAATGAAACTTGGCAGACACATGTATCCATATACGTGACAACTGTCTGCCAAGTTTGGTAAAAGTCGAATACGTCAGCGCAAAGTTATCGCCAAAAATGATAAATTTACTATGCGTTACGTAATAGCGCCTTTAATGCGTGCAGTACATTGCGCGCAGATGACAACGGTGTCAAACTGACCGAAATGAAGTGCCCTTTCGAATGATACCAAGTATGGTATATGTTCACACAGAAAATTTTGAGTAAATCACATTTGAACAAGGGTCATTATACGAATTCCGCCGAGTTTCCGCCCAATAATATAACACGTATCGGCTATGGCGTCATTTTTTCAGACTGCTTTTCACCCCCTAAACGTCCCTTTTTTTTTCTTTTTTTTTCCTTGAAATTTTGCAGTGACATTCCGAGTTGCAATACGCAGGGCACCTCTTGGCCGGATTTTTAAAATTGGTCAAGGGGGTCATTGAAGACGCAATTTTTGTCCTATAAATCTATTTTACATCACGTGTTTCGATAGGATTACCATAGAACAAAAAAAAATTGTTTACAATAACAACCATGAAATTCTCTTTCCCATGATACCAAATACGTCAGATAAAGTGACATAAAGAGAGAGAAAAAACAAACAATTAAAGTCCGGTCATAATACAGATCCTGTACGTTTTCCGCCCATGCATTACACGCATTGTCTATGAGGCAAATCGGGTTCACGCTTCTGGACCCCAGAACGATCTTTATTTTACTTGAAATTTTACAGGCACATTCTAAGTGGCCAAGTGCAGAGCATCAAGAAGCCGGACTTTTTGTTTAAAAAATCGGTCAAGCATGACATTAAATGCTACTTCATACTCTGCGTAACTAGTCCGAGAGATGCTCTTTCGTTTGACATGTAAAAACAAGGCGTCATTGCACGCACATCGTTCTGACACGATTGCATTTCTAGTATCGTACCGAACTTGTTTAACATACTAAATATTGTACAACATCACTTGTCGAAACACGACTAACCCCAATTAAGTGCATGGTTATACGAAAATGAATAACATCCCACTGAGCTGGTTAAAATTATTGAAAACAAAGTAAGCAATCGTACTAACTCTCCATAATTATATCCACACCGTATACGTAGGCCCCTATCTCCTTTGCCTACAATCAACCCGACCTTGTCCAACCTATTAACGGACATAAAGTTTATATGTCTCACTGCGCCATCTCCCCTATCTCCTTAGGGAATGATATGTTTGCGGAATTAGAAGATGAGACTAGCCTGTGGCTAGGTAACTCACCGGGTGGAGGATGGACAATAGACGGTTGATTCGCCGTTTCTAGGGATTCTGTGATGTTGGCCCCCCCCCGTCGGAGTCTGGTCTCCTTGGCGCTCCCGCCCCGCCGAAGCGGCTGGGTTACTCCTCGAGCCGCGTCTCGTCACTCGAGAATGTGGAGCTGGCGTTGTCCCCCTGATCGGGTCACTGTTTTGAAGCGCTGGCTCTCTCCGCTTTCCTTTGCCCTTTCGTCCCGTAGACGCCTTAGACTTCCCCATCTTGTCGTCCACACAATACAGACGAGCCAGTTAGACGACTATGCCGCAATCCGAGCTCCGATGTAACTTCCTCCAATATTTAATTCCAGCTATCCAATACAATTACTCCTCTGTTCAATTCCAAATATCTAGTGTAACATTTTCTCTTTTTAGATCCAATTATCCAGTGTAACTCTTCCTCTGTTTAATTCCAGATATCCAGTGTAACTTTTCCACCGTTTAATCCTTATATCCCGTGTAGCTGTCTCTCTGTTCAATTCCGAATATCCAGCGTATTGGTGTGAAACCCAGTGATAATAGAAACAAACCGGTGCAGTCAGTTCAACAGCGACAACCTGTGTACAATTAGCATGTATAATTCTGAGTCCAATAAAACACGACCAACTCAAACGAAGTATTAGCTGAGAATGACCCATTGATTAGTAAAAATACACGTCGTGGGAAACACTTGCCTTGCGACCCCGATATGTATTACAAAAGCGCGCCTATCATTGATATTTACAAAACACGCGTGGTAAAGATTCGGCTTTGTGACCTCAATGTAGGCTACAAAGATGCGCCTATGTTTGATATTTGCCGACCTGCTGGGAAACATTCGGTTATTGACCTCAAAATCATTTTACAAAAGAGGCGCGCTATCGTGTGTAGTCACCGGCTTGCCGCATATTTCCGGCCTACACTATTGCATTCTATTACAATTGGGTTTATTTTGATAACATCAAAATAAACGTATTCTTTTGGAGGAATATTCTAACAGTGCATCTCCTCCTCCTTGTCTGTTTAACATTCGAAATACTTGCCATCGAAATTACGCATTACGAAGATAAAAATTTGTTTCAGAATTGATCTGAAACAAATATTTACTGCACAGGTTCAAAAGTTATTTTATAATACTTTGAAGCAAACATTTTAAATGAAATTCAAAAGCGTAATACAATATGAGTATAAATGCAGAGAAACGATGGGAGCATGTTGGGTTTTATAGTTGATAAGGTCTTGCAGCATTATAACAAATGGAATTGGGATGTCGGATAACTTGTAACACACACGTTCTCAACAGGTGAGCAAAGTTTGCTACTCATGCAAACCCAGCGGGTTCTGACTTTTATAGACTTGTAGACATGACAAAAAAGGTTTGGTGTATGTACTAATAATGCTTACAAACCCTACATTTGCATGTCCAGAATCTTTTGTTTTTTATCAGGAGGCCACATTCTCCGAAGACGCATAGTGTATCGGGCAGCTCCGTTGTACTGTATCAATTATGATTTCTTCTTATTCTTCTCCTCGTTTTTCCATTCTCCCCCCCCCCCCCTATCATCCGTCCCTTATTCTCAGTCGTTTTCTTCTTTTGTTTTGCCTTGGACTTAAAGCAGGCGGTGGAAGGTATACAAGATTCAAGATTTTATTAATACAGAAATATGTTTTCCATTGGTGTAATATGTGAAACATGAGACAAAAACATAGTGTCGTGTGCTGAAAGCCAGAAGGGCATCAAGACTCTGTAAAAAAAAAAGACGTCGGCTCTATTCGGATATGCCACTGTGGCTACGCCCTAGGTCATATATTTGTCTCAGAATATAACCTGTACTAAAACAAGGAACCACCCCTCAGTCGTAAATTCACACACACCGTGCTCAAATTTTGGAGTCCGTGACATGTTACACTACAAGTCGACCTTTCTGAGAGAGGCTTGCCTTCGAACGCTAGCCAGTACTGAGAAGGAGCGATGTGCAGTCTCTCCGAGATCTCGGCAATTAGGCATTTGACCTTATCCGTTGATCTGCATCTCTCGATGAGCGTCTTGCCGTTGGGAATCACGACCTGGATCTGAATTAGTTCTGATGTGATTCGGCCGCTCGTTGTACAGGTTTGGCCGCCGCACGGGCCGTAGTGGTTAGTGAAACCTTATTAAGGGGTAATAGAAGAAGTTGAAATAAATTGAAAGAAAAGTTTAAGTTGAAAGCCATCTGGATTCGTAACTTATCTGATAGGCATACCAATAATATACTAGTGTACGTTTTGATGGCATTTAAGAATACTTCATTGATTAAGTATGCCATCAAAAACTACACGTTTGCCAACAAATCCAGGCAAATGTTATCAAATATTATTAGATTGTTGATCGCGGAATATATCATGAGTGAGACGTAAATTGTCAAAATATCATCAACACTGCAACGAACATAATTTTGGTCTAATATTATTACTCTTCTTCACCCAAATTACATTCCTCTGCACGAAGTGCTTGTAAACACTTCATAAGTCATTTCCTCTATACAGGCACAATTTGGTAGGTTTCTGGTTCGTTTTAAGGCCTTTCAAAAAAAGTCACCCGCGCATGACCGTCTAAGCGCCATTTTTGCCTATTTCGGATCTATTTTTAGCCGTCTATTTCTAACTATTTCTAACTATCTATCTCCACTATCCTAGAAGCTAAAGACTTCTTACTTATTGTTAAATATACAGACATAATAGCATGCATATCGTTCTAACATGATTGCAGTTCTAGTTCGTTTCTGTATTACTCATCGCCAATATGATAGTCAT
The DNA here is from genome assembly GCF_000002235.5 of Strongylocentrotus purpuratus. Lineage (NCBI taxonomy): Eukaryota > Metazoa > Echinodermata > Echinoidea > Camarodonta > Strongylocentrotidae > Strongylocentrotus > Strongylocentrotus purpuratus. The sequence goes on from NW_022145594.1 coordinate 39,029,937, forward strand.
GCGAAATTTTGGTGTTGATTCTTAACCCTATTTAGCCCGGGCTATTTTGAAACTGCATAGCCCGGGGGGGGGGGGGGGCTTCTCAGGCCCCCCCCCCCCTATGATCTCGGCCGTGAAATGACCGATCGCCGCGAAAATTTGCATACATGTCAAGTGAAGTGTATAGATTACTATGGTAATTTCAATTTTTTGAAAAATTCACTCATTTGCATATTTATGGTAATTTATGCAAATAAGGTCATCAAATTCACATTTTTGCCCATAAATCAGACATTATTCATATTTAAGCATTCTTTCTCACTACATATATTTGTTAGACCATTTGGAATAATAATACAACACAAAAAATTGAAAAACCAGGGTTATTCTTTATGTTATCTATTGTTTTGATAATTTCTTATGTATTTCTTTGTTTTTTTAACTCATGTATTTTTATTGTTTTTGTTGTTTTATTTCATTTCCAACTATAATTCAACTATTTTGACCCCAAAATAAACACCTCAACTATAAACAAGACCAAATAACCAATGTTTTATCTCTTTATTTGAAAAAAATGAGATTTCCATATGTTTTGTACACAAATCACAAAAATGAGCGATTTTCGGGCTGACATGCAAAGACAAAAGGTCATGTGACTTTGTAATGGTAGGTCCGATTTTCGAAAAATTTCTTTCAAAAGATGCGCAAGACTCGAAAGAAAAAAGTCACAAAATTTCAGTGCAAGATTTTCTTGCGTTAAAAAATTATCGCGAAAAATGTCGAGGGGGGGGGGCTTCTCAAGCCCCCCCCCCCCGGGCTAAATAGGGTTAAGACGATAACACCTCCATGTAACTTGCTCTCATACTTGCGTTGAATTCGCTTGCAACGAGAAGGGGAAAAGTGGACCTTCACGGAATTAATATCGATTTCCCTATATACCGAATATGAATATTGTATTCCTCTGATTGGTCCGAACTGCTTGCCACATATTCGGTACTGATTGTTGGGCATATGTTGATCTTGCATCTATGCAAGGATGCTATGATCGCGAATAGAGTTAACAACGGATACACGCGGTGAGACACGCATTGCTCAAAGATTGGTAAATTTCCTTTGAATTTATAAATAAATACATTTTAAGAGGCATTTGTGTAAAAATTCTTTCATAACAATCGACACTCAATATGCTGTAGATAAAACAAATAGTGACAGCCTATTTTCAGGTCACGATTAAAACTGATTTCGAGACTTTACTCTACCCCTCGAATTTAGAACTGTGCAGGAATTATGAATATGTCATGTATGTCCTATCTGTGGAATTTAAACATTAGCAGTGTCCTAATATTCAAATTATGCAAGGAAACCCGTTTACTTGCTAGACTTCACTGTTAGACACTATTGAGTGAGTGGCTGGCTTTTTCTTCTTTGGTAACAACATCCATAACATGAGCTTTAAAGGGTACATGAGCATATGTCAACATCTATAACCCAGTTCTTGTAATGGCCAAAACTAAACTGATTGAATCTTTGCACATCATAAAACATACGACCATTCGGTACAATGGTCTGAAAATCAGACTATTACACCCAAGGCTCTATAGCTCTTAAGTCGATTCGACAACTAATAGTCGTTATTTTCCCACTTAAAGACATTTTCAAGCCCCCCCCCCCCCCACTTTTTTTTTTTTAGGGAAGTTCTAAATTAGTATTATCTTTCAAATGCCATTGGAATTTAACCTTTTCATTTTTGTTGGCCTGCACATGGGACATAGTACCTTTAACAGGCATTTGTGTAAAAATTCTTACATAAGAATCGACACTTAATATGCTGTAGATAAAACAAATAGTGACTGCCTAGAGGTCACGATTAAAACTGGTCTCGAGACTTTACTCTGCCCCTCGACTTCGACTTGGTGCAGAGTACAGTTTCGACATTCCCTTGGGGGAAAGTTTTGACCGTGCCCCTAAAAGCAGTCAACATTGGTATACTACTACATACTAGAATGTGCGAGTGAAACCCTGTTTGTATGTCTCTTTCTTTCTTTTGTATACTAAACTGTGGTGAAAGTGACAAAAAGCTTCTTCTTGTTTTTAGAGCGATAGTGTGGTGAACATGCAATAAATAATGTTGGAATATCTGCAATGTTAGAGGATGCCAACTTACTGTCATTGGATACGCTCTTTTGCAGGAACTGTTGATCTTCTGTGAATGAATAAACACAAATATATTTGTGAGTAAATTTGCTCACGTGCATTTTATGTAGAAGGGCCCATAGAAGTGTCACAATAATATTAATAACTTTGACATTACATTGATTTGCTTTAGGGGGACAAGAAATGAACGCCCCCCCCCTTTTTTTTTTTTGTTAAATTCAACTATGCTTACCATAATTACACGCACACACAAAATGTGCCCCTTGAAATTCGCGATCCACATGGCACCTGAAAATATTATGAACTTTGTTTGTATGGAATTTGTCGAATCGTGTCCCCTTTCCCTTGTATTTCAAAACCAAGTGGAAATAGACACTGAATAAAAAAATTAAGCATCATTGTTTGAAATTAAACTCTACGAAACACATCAGAACATCGTTTGTGGTACTGATACCTACGCAATAACCTTTACTTGTTGCACAAGTATAACTCATTAGTAGATATAATTACATGGGCCTACGTTAAGAGATTCATTTAGTAGCGTGTAGAGTTCAATTTTACCTGTGGCTAAATTCGTAGAAAAATCTACAGGACGTTTGTAGTCAAGAGATTTACAATGCTTGGAATTAATTCAAAACGATTCTACACAACTCGAATTTATAATAAAATCTTAAATAACAAGCATTAACAAATGGTACAATTAGTTAACCAAAGTTTAAATCGTAGTTACAGATTGTATTATACATTTCGTAAAGGCACACACCTGCTTTGTCATGGCGGTTGTAACGTTTTCCTGTATTTCGCAGTCTGTGCCTGATTTCGTAGTTAGAATTCATTTGACTCAACAACCTAGAATTCGTCATACTGAGTTCATCTTTATTCCTAGCAGCAATGTCGTTTTCAGGAAGCACCAAGTTGTTCCCCTCTATTGGACTGGGTCGAGTGGGGAAAGTGAGAGTAAACTCCTCCAATGCCCCGTCTGCCAGTTCAATCTTGGACTCATCTTGAACTAAAATATAAAACGCCAAAATATCTTCATGTATATCTACTAACTTTTTATTTATGATTTATGATTATAACTAAAGCAATATTCAGATTGCACGCGTAAAACATGCAAACAAGATCACTTTGTGTTTGCTTAGGATCCATAAATCAATTCTATTTCCGGAATGTCTTAATATCCAGTGCTCTACAATTTTTTAATTTGAAAATGAAGAAAGTGTATAACGCTTATTTTTTCCCATAACTTAATTTTCGTTAATGTTATCATTTGCTTCCTTTAACTTAAATTTAGACATGCGAACATTAAACTTATCCATAGTAGTTACATGTCAGAATGCTAACCAGGAAAAATAAATAACAGTACATTTTCTGCTGACTGTGTTTACTCTCTCTACTCTCGTAATTAAGGATAAGACTTCAATAGCATAAAATGCTCGTTATATGCTATATCATCACATGCTTTAACAAAAATCTACACAAAAGTAATTACCTTAAACCTTTAACCTTGGCAATTAATAATAATCTTTCTTTGGGCAGCTCCTAGAAGCTTACTCGGGATTATCATGCCGTGTGTCAGCGTGAGGTGTAAAGCAGGGCTCCCACTTTTTTGCCGAGTTGTATTACCGAGTTAAGGCTATAGTTGTGCGAGTTATCCCGAGTTACAAGAAGAGCTGTTCGCGAGTTATTGCGAGTGCCTCTTTAAGGCAACTCACGACAACTCGCCATAACTCGCTAATACAACTCGGCTATAAGTGGGAGCCCTGATTATTAAACGGTGCTGTAAATAATAGGTTTTTTCATCGATGTAGGTCTAAAGGTCTATATGCAAATTTAATCAGAAATTCCAGGTAAAAACAAGGAAGTATATCCAACTTTTGCAAAATGACTTGCCAATTAGGCGACAAATTGGACTATGGTGTTCGTCTACCGTCCTCTCTGCTTCCTCTAAAGTTGTTACATTTAGTTGTACCTCTCCTGCACCAGAATCCAATAGTGTCATGACAACATCGTCATCATCGTCATCACTGTTTCCTGTGGTTGATTCTGTAATACGATTTTGGCGCATTTGTGGCACTTGTGGTGTTGTTTAGTATTCAATAGAAAAGGAATGTAAAATTAAGAAGAACAAAAGGACATGTGAATGAAAAGTAGGAAATGAATACCTTTAATTATTTTTTGATTATCATGAAATCCAAGTTTCTTAATAGCAAGAAAAAGCAATCTAAAATTTACAGACGACCTCTCCTTTAATACACACCATCCTCTATAGAGGTATTCCTTTCCCAAGTTTTTTTCTGGATTTCCCACCAACTTCCTAATAATATCATTAATTTTGGCAATATTGCCCTCAACGAAAAGTTTCCAAAGCTCCACATGTGACACGGGCTCTGTATTAAACGATGGAGTCCAATAACATAAAATAAAATCGATTTATGTTTTATAAAATAACTGGTGATTGTTGCTGAAAAGCATTACATTTTCGACAAGTTGTAATTTTCCACGTCAGCTTCTATTAGACATAATTCATGCGGTGCGCACATGAACAGATGTTGGTGATTGTTCGTAGTAGCTCTAGTAATAGTAGTAATAGTGGTAGAAGTCAGTGTAGTACCAGTGGTAAGAGCAGCAGTAGCCACAGTAATAGAAAAATAAGAAAGAAAGAAAGAAGAAGAAGAATACGGGTAAAATAAGTAGCCTAAGTTTTTGTCATCCATATTAACACCTTTTGTTTTCACTCGATTCCAGAACTGTGCAATTTTTGTTTGTCCTTAATATGCAGGAAATTGCAAATGTCCAAGTTAATCTATATAGTCATATTCTGATTCATGTCGGTCAATGGTCACTTTGTCGGATTTTATGTAAATTCGTCTCACCTGATAATCTGCTGCAGAACTAAATGACCGAATTCTTGTTTTTGCAATTAGTTGGAAAAACATTATACATTCAAACTAGTGGGATAGTTCAGACACTCAGCCTTACAGCAGTCATATTTGAAACCTGGATACATTTTCCTTGTATTTGATGTGTGTTACAAAGCTTTCATTTTCATTGGATATTGTTCTTTCTTCTTAAAAAATTAACAGAGTATGTTGGTGATGTAGATGTTGTGTGTTAAAAGACAATATATTAAACCAACATCATACAAATGACATAAGACATATGTCATATTAAATGGTTAAAGCAAGTCTTGAAATCGCAACGCGAGCGGTTCGTGATTAAGATTTTAAAAACATGGTCGTACTATAAATAGTTTTTTAACTCACCTTGTTGTCGGCTGCGCCTAGCAATGATAGCTCGTAGAATAACCACAACCAAGACTGTGATGACTATTAGTGGAACAACTGTATTGCAAATAGTTTAGGAAATAGTAATTAATACTTTCGGTAAAGTCACAATAGGGAAGATGTGCAAGACATGTCCATTTCAACTTCCGTGTAATTGATATTCAACCAAGTGCAGTAAATTTCAGTAATCCACGTTACAGTCGAGACGTCATTTCGATTGCATTAATCACCTAGGTTAATCAAGCCTTAGAAGGCTATATGACCATACGTACGTGCCCATTGCTAATTTCCATTCCACTTTTAGTATGATGTAACAACTTAAAAGATCGCACCAGTAACTGACGCCAGCAAAAAGGGATTTTATATTTGCACGCTGACATAGAGGACTGCTACGTGTGACGACCTTTTAAAACCTGAAAATGACGTCACTCGTAGCAGTCCACTATGTCGACGTGCAAATCTAAAAGTCCCTATTGACGTTTCTATTGTGACGGGCATATTGCACGAGCATGAATCATTTGTTTTATACCACAGATATACAAAACGTAAAGATAAGAACAAATCTATGGACTGCTTCTCGATTTAATGCCAACAGTACGGGCAGGTAATGCCATATATTATGTGTACTCTGTCAGCAGCCATTAGTCGGCAGTCAGCAGTTTTATCGAATGAGTCGTCACGAATCTTGGTACATTATATGGTATATACGAACATTATATTTTTTCTAAAATCGTATCCGGACACCTACTCCCTGGACATCCAACCCTGGATACCACCCCCAGTCAACTACCCCCTGGCACAACTACCTCCTGGGACAAGTACCCCCTAGGGCAACCACCCTCTAGGGCAACCACCCTCTAGGACGACTACCCCCAGGACAACTACCCCCAGACAACTACCCCAGACAACTATCCCCTAGGACAACTACCCCCTAGGAAAATTTACCCCCCGGACATCTTCCCCCAGACAACTTTCACCTAGGACAACTACCCCCGGACAACTACCGCGAACAACTACCCCGCAGACAACTACCCCCTAGGATAGTTGTCCCGGGGGTAGTTGTCCCAGAAGATGGTTGTCGTAGGGGGGGTATTTTTCTGGGGGTAGTTGTCCGGGTGGTAGTTGTCCGGGGTATTTGTACTTCGGATAAGAAGTCTGGGGGTAGTTGTCCGGGGGTAGTTGTCCTAGGATTAGTTTACGGGGGGGGGTAGTTGACGGGGGTGGTTATCCGGCGGGGGTGGATGCCCAGGGGATAGATGTCCTAGAATCTTCTAAAATAGGTCCCTAGTAGAGAGTAAAATGCATGGGAACAATGACCTAAGCCACAATTATATTATCATGGTTATCAACGCACACTTGATCATGTCTTGACCTTTTGTACTCTCCAAAAGCACCAATACCCTCGTCTCAACCGTGCATTGTCACCTATGCCGTGTGTTATCACTTCATGAAAGGAATTAATGGGGTAGTATGAAATAGTAATAAAGAGTAACATGGTGTCAACTGACCTATTACATTGCACATTTACCTATTTTTACTGCCAGTGTACTGTCAGCTCGATCTACCAAAGCAGTCGTTGGTGTTAATGATACGGATGCAGTCGTGGGTGTCAATGATACGGATGCGGCGCGTGGGCCTGAAACTCCTGGGATATCTGGTGCCACACACACGTATGGTTCTGGACGTGGAGAAGCTTGTATTGTGATTGATTTTTTTTTTCCTCCCATCTCCAGCTGACGTTTCCTCAGAATGTATGGCAGGGATGTATTGAGAGCCACAAAGAAAGAACATGTCTATGTCTGGGAAGTACCCCGAGGCAGTGCAGGAGATGTTGATCGGGTTCTCGGTAGTTGATATTATGCAAGTCTGATTAAACTTCATTTCAGGTGACATCAGACATTCGTTGATAAATGGGTATGGTTTATTCGGGGGAGCTTCAATGAAAATAAAGGAAGTCTAATTTAAAGGGATAGTTGAGTGTTTATAATAATAATAATAATAATAGCAATAATAATAATAATAATTATTGCAGAGGGTGCTACCTAAAACAATTACTTTGTGAGATAATGAAAAGCTGAGTGTCAAATTAGAAAAAATATACAATTTAAATGATAAAATCATCTTTGTTTGATCAAAATCGATTCAGTGACGGCTGAAAAAAGTCATAAATATACCCATTTCTTAAATTTGTGGGGCACCACAAATATTCAGTAATTTTGAACCAGCTGTTGATAAAATAGATAGCGCCTCATGCGTTCTTTTCCAGCCAATGCCAATATTGGCTTTTTGGGGGGCTTTTTCGTGTTGGTTATAATACGCACAACCAGACGGCCCGTGTATTTTTTTATTATTAATTAGTTAATTAATTAATGGTCATCGTTTTTTTTGGGGGGAAGTGGATCTGAATCCGTATGATAGTATTAAATTTAAATTCACAGATGTTGGGGTCCAAAATTACCTTCATAGTAATGTTAGGTTCTAAAAGGGCACTAGAAATGTTGTAAATAAGAATAAGACTAATAACCAAGCATTTTGAAGGCATTTGCGCTTTAGGCCCAGTTTTTTGTTTACAGTTGTAAAGTAATTAAAACAATAGATTAATAAGAATAGGCTCTTTCGAGGATGAAGGAAAATCCTTTTTTACATTATTATTCGCATTGATTATATTTGAAAGTTCGTCACCTCATTTTTTTAGTAACACGTAAATTGTTTTTAAGATATTGTTTATCATTCCTGCTGATAAAATAGAATAATTTGGCCTCAGGATGATTTATACTTACAAAACAAACTGATTTCCGTAAAATTGTGTATCACATCCCCCGTGTAGCTTTTAACCCTGCAGATATATCGTCCTTGTTCTGCTATGCTGACTTCCTTAATGACCAAATAGTGTTCTTCATTCATCTCCATTATCTTACATAGCTTTTCAAGTTCACATTTTCCTGTCACAGGGTCTCCTGTAGTCCATGAGACTAGGGTTAGTGCTCTTTGTGGATCATCTCCTTTCAACCAGTTAACAGCTAATGGTGTCCCACGAAACTGACATTTTAGAGCTACGCTCTCCCCAATTCGTACATGTCTGTGTAGATCAGTATACACAACATCATCAGGAACATCGCAAGCAACACCTGAATGAAAAAATATGGAATCAATGATCAAACTTCTGAAACTTCGGAAAGTACCACTTTGCGGAAGCATATTAAGCAACGTTGAAAGGCAATTTGAAGCTAAACTCTATAGGTTTCTAATGCTGGCTCAATTTGGACAATACATTTTGGGTATTATTTTTTAATCGGCAAAGAATAAAACAGTAAGTTTACTGCATGATTTTCAAAGAGTTAGCATTATTTATGAGTAGATAAATCGTTTATCATGGAACATGAGACTGACATTGCCAAAGGGTTTACTAGACCAACAGCCCACAAAATCAACAACATAAAGAAAGGAAGACTGCGAAATGACGGTCTAGTCGGCTGTCTATCTCATAGGCCGTCTATCAGGTGAACTTTTCGAAAACGAACTAGAAGTTCCAAGAGACGTAAAGGAGTAAAGATGGTTTGTATTTTTTAACCAAATAAAAATAATAATAATAATAAAATTAGAACCAAAATTGAATCACAAAGAAATTATATCCCATTCAAAGAGAAGGAAAGTTAACTTTCCGTGGAGCCTGCATGTAACTTGTCAAAGTGGTGGTGATGCAGATTCTGCCCTCCCCCCAAACAAACCATTTTGCTCATTGCGCCACTGCCCCTGGAATGTTTGCCCCCCCCCCCCACGCCCAATCTGCTTCCGGCGCGCCTGCCCGATGTCAACAAGGTTCGATCTGGTCGAAGAAGAACTGTCAGGTCGAAAGAGAATATGGCAATAGTAATACGTATCATCCAAAAGAAACCACAAGTACCCGTAAGGAGGAATGAATTAGGGATATGAAAGCCATTGTTCCATCACATCGACAAGAGATGAGGTATGTGGTACCCCTACATAATACTGTGTCGACATCAACTGAGGCCCAGAAACCTGCCGCGCCGACTGCAGTAAGTTCCAGGTGGCTTCAGGTCATGGCTAGCGATTTGTTGAAAACTTTGTGATTGGCGACACGCCTTCATTTCTCATGGATGACCCTGTCAAAGGTGACAATAGGGACGTTTAGATTGAGTGGACGAAAACGACCTGAACGTCCACTCAATCTTAAAGTCCCTAATGTTCGCAAGTATGCCCCTTTTACTCTTTCACAATTTGCAAAGAGGAGTCGTGGGCGAGTGGATATGTCACTGGACTGTGGATCACAAGGTCCTCGGTTCAAGTCCCACCACGGCACTTATGTCCTTTGGCAAGACATTGATTTACATTTGCCACTCTCCACAAAGGTGTTAAATGGGTACCCGGTAGGATGCGAAAGCCAATGTGCTTATATTAGCAAGTGTGTGCTTGTAAAAAATGACGCCTGGCTGGAGTGCTCCCAAGGGAGTGGAGAATGTACATACATTGTGTGCGGGTAAGCATGAATCCGATGACCGGGGTAATAATATATTTCTGTAAAGCGCGTTGAGAGGGCCTTCGTTTCTGTAAAGCGCTATATAAAAACTAGCTATTATTATTATTAGAGAAAGTTTAATTTTGGTGTGGTCTCTGCAGCAAGGCTTACATCGAAAGGGTGCAGTGCGACGCGGTGTCGTGAGTTCAACGCACCCATTCGATAAAAGGCCCCCCGCTTTTCTCGAAAGGGTGCGTTGAGAACGGAGGACCGTCTTAGCACACCCTTTCGAGAAAAGAGGGGTCTTTTCTCGAAAGGGTGCGTCGCCTAGTCTTTCACATCAGTCGTTCAAAATGTTTAAGGAATAGAAATGTCGTTATATAAAAATTGAAATAATCAAAATTGAAACTACTTTTGGCGTAGCCTTGCAGATCAGGCATTTATAAGAATTAATCAGTAAATAAAAAGAAACACAATGAATAAGATGGTTCCTTGCATGGGTCTGTGGCACTCTGTGCTGATCCTATAAAAGCTCCACCCCCCCCCCCCCTCTCTCTCTCTCTCTGTCTCTCAGGCGTTGCAATTTTCCCGCCAACAAGTTGTGTGTCGGGGGGGGGGAATGGCCCTTGCCCCCCCCCCCTCCCCCCGCCCCCGCTAAAAAAAAGAGCGAAGGAAGGAAAAAGGAAAGAGGAGAGCGAAAAGGGAACAAAACAGATGAAGAAGAAAAGAAAAGGGTGGAAAGAAGGCAAGATCAGTAACGGTTAATCCCGCCAACAACGTGTGGATCGGGGTGTGGGGGTGGGGGTGGTTGCAGGGAGGGGTGGGTTTTTCTTTCCCTCCTCCGCAAGCGAAATCTTTGACGTTTCATTTTAAATCTTAGAGAAATGAGACGATTCGTTGTCTCTTAATCCTTGTCTGAATTCAGTTCCCCACCCCGCCCCTACCGCGCAAGCTTTTATATTTCATGAAGTCATTAGAAAAAGTACCGTTCTCGACTCTTAATTCTCGTCTGAACTCAGTTCCCCCCTCACGCGTCAAGCGCGAAAGCTTTTACATTTCATTAAATTATTAGAGAAAGAAGACGATCATTCTACCGTTCTCGACTGTTAATTCTTGTCTGAATTCAGTCCCCCCCCCCCCCTCCCGCGTGAAGCGTTGAAGCTTTTACGTTTACGAGAAAGAAGACGATTCGTAATACTTGTCTAAATTTCAAAAATGTTCTTTATCTGCTCCTTTTTTCCCACGTCCTCTTCCTTTTTTCTCCTCTCTTTTTTGTTTTTTTGGCCGGCGTTCTGGGGGAACCGCGTCCTCCGAGGGGTTTTAGGCATTTGATTACGGTCAGATGAACATACTTTTATACTTTATTTATTTTGTGACAATGGCAGGACATTAAATGGCGTGAGGTCCAGCGGGCGGAGCTCAGGGATTTTAGGCATTAAATTACCGTCAGATTAGCATCCAGGGTTCCGCCTTAGGGCCCTAGGCAGGGTCCAGGGGGCAGAGCCCCGGAAGCTGAGGGTTTTTAGGGATTTAATCACGGTCACATGAGCATACACTTTCAAACATGTAGTGAGCAATCTTTGCTCCTTTTGCAATAAACACGAAGAAACCTATGAGCATCTGTTTTTTTACCTGTGAAAAGGTAGCAAATATTTGGAAGGACTGCGGTGACTTTTTTCCTTTATCAGCGTTAAAAAATCTACATTGGCAAGAAATTCATATCGGGATAAAAAGATCCAATGTGGGAGAAGAACAACTGTTAAATCACATTATTCTTTTAACAAAACATATGATTTTTAAATATAGTTCAACTAAAAATAGACCCCCAATTCCTCAAGAAATTAAAAAAAGAATTATAGAAAATAGGCAAGAAGAAAAGGAATTAGCGGGGGAGAGAGGCACTTTAACACTTCACTTCAGAATATGGGACAACTTCCACAGTTAAGGACGGCGAGGCAAATACTTCTTTCTCAGACTCTTTCTCAGACATTTTTTTTTTTTAAATATATAATTTGGTCTTTAGGAAAAGGAAGAGACAGGATATCCAACAAATATGTAGATGTGAATGCTCGGGCAGGGAGGGGGGATTTGTTAAGCTTTGGAATGAAGGGGGGAAGGGGGATATGTCAGTTTGTATGTGTGTCTGAGTATGTGAGCGTGTGTGGTGTGTCTGTCTGTCTGTAGGTAACTCTTTGATTTATAATATTCGTTTAGTATAATTAAATGTAAACATTATGTACTGTGTATTCAACTATCTTATGTATTTTTTTGAGAAATGTACAATTTTCTTTATATTTTGATATATGTAAATCAATGAAGCTGTATGTTTGTTTGTTATATATTTTGTACTGAATGAATACAATAAAACAATACTACAAAAACAACAAAAAATATTTTGATACCTCATTATTTTGTGAGACTGGCAGTTAACTATTTTTTCTTTCTTGCTCTCTTTCTTCCTATTTCCCTTCAATATACTTTTTTCAAAATATTTTTTTTTTTTTTTTTTTTTTTTTTTGGGGGGGGGGGCTCGAGGCTTCCGATCCCCGCCGTTCTACGGGCCCTGACATGTAGGCAACTCAAAAAAAGCATATTTCTTGCCTGACTGCAAATATTCCAACAAATGCATGAACAAGTATAATCAACTAAAAAGTGAGGAAAAATCTCGGAAATTATATCATTTCAGCATTATTTGTAAATCACCGTTATGGAATTAAACATGAACCACGTTTATATGTTATTCTCCCCATGCAAGTCCCCCTCCCCTATCAGTACGCCAGTCCCCCATCCCCCCCCCCCCCCCTTCCCCGATCTACACTTTGTTTGCGGGGAAAATTGCAAATGACCTCCCCTACCTTTCTTCTTTCTCTTTTTTTCTTTCCCTTTCTCTCCTCTTTCCCTTCCCTTCCTTCTCTCTCTCTCTCTCTCTTTTAGGTTTGCTGGGGATAGGGGAGGCAAGGGCCTTTCGGCCCCCACGCGATCCACATGTTGTTGGCGGGATTAACCGCAACTGATCTCCCTTTCTTTTTACACTTTTCTTTTCTTTTCTTCTTTCTCTTTTTTGTTCCTTTTTCGCTCTCCTCTTTCCTTTTTCCTTCATTCTCTCTTTTTTTAGCGGGTGCGGGGGGGGGGAGGGGAGGCAAGGAAGACAAGGGCCATTTGGCCCCCTCCCGACCCACAACTTGTTGGCGGGGAAATTTCAACTGATATCCCCCTCCTTTTCTTTTCGTCTTCCTCTATTTCTTTCCCTTTATCTGCTCTTTTCCTTTTTTCTTTCCCTTTCCTTCCTTCTCTCTTATTTGTTTTATGGGGGGGGGGAGGCAACAGCCTGCGACGCAGGACCTTTTCGCCCATGATCTCGATCCTTCTTCCCCCTTTTCTTTTCTTCTTTCTTTCCCTTTCTATCCTTTTTCCCTTTCCCTTCTTTTTCTTCTCTCTCTCTTTTTTTTTCGGGGGGGGGGGTTGAGCAAGGCCTGCTCGACCCCCCTTGCATCCGTGCCTGAGAGACAGAGAGGGGGGGTGGAGCTTTTATAGGATCAGCACAGAGTGCCACAGACCCATGCAAGGAACCATCTTATTCATTGTGTTTCTTTTTATTTACTGATTAATTCTTATAAATGCCTGATCTGCAAGACTACGCAAAAAGTAGTTTCAATTTTGATTATTTCAATTTATATAACGGCATTTCTATTCCTTAAACATTTTAAACGACTGAAGTGAAAGACTAGTCGACTCACCCTTTCGAGAAAATACCCCCCCCCCCCTCTATTCTCGAAAGGGTGTGTTAAGACGGTCCTCCGTTCTCAACGCACCCTTTCGAGAAAAGCGGGGGGGGGGCTTTTATCGAATGGGTGCAAGGAACTCACCACACCGCGCCGCGCCGCACCGCCCCCTTTTGATGTAAGCCTGCAGCAATGTTTAATTTGGTCCAGTTTTTCCAATGGCAACTTGGATAGAGAGGCCTATCAAGCCCCGTCTTAATAGGCCTGTCCTCACTATCTCGAAATATCCAGCTATTGGAACTTTCCCGATCGCAAACTATCCAGCTAATTTGCGTCTTCATCAGACCAAAGTAGCAATAAGAAGGATATTTTTGTTAGGATTGTCATCCCAAGATATATTGGGATAGTTTGCAAAATATCCTACTATTTGGCAAAATATCCAGCTATTTGTCCCGTGCGTCTTCACTAGACCGAAGATTCGCAATACACGCTAACGCTGAGCAAAATATCTCGAGCTAGTTTCTCAAGGTCGAGTTTCAAGTTTCAAGGTCGATCTCGAGATAGTGCAGACGCGATTTGCTACTTCGGGATTATTTCCGAAATAGCGGGCTATTTGGCAATCTCGAGATGATGAAGACTTGCCTAATATAACTTTTTCGATCTCACCCGAGCAAGGGTGTCAATTTGTATCCGTGGTTGGGGGGATGATAGGTGCCAAAATATTTTCGGCAATGGATCAAAGCAACCAAGAGGTAGAAGCGTGTGGCAGGTTGCACCCCATCCCCAAGCGCGTAGCACGCTCCCTAGGGGGTTGGGTGCAGGGAGGGAGGAGTTTCCCCCCTCCCCCGAGAAGCAGACGATTTCGCAGACGATTTCGGTAAAATGAAATGTATTATTACTGATTCGCAAACTTTCGCACACACCTATGACTTTATAAAACAATTAGAAGGCCATGATCTGTATCAGCCCTGTGCGTTGTAACTCTGGAATATTATGAGGAAATAAGGAGAAACGGGATTTTAAATCGCAACCAAAAAATCCAAAAATAACCTCTATCTGGTAATATCTACATATTTTTCAAAATGAAATACATGTACAGTACACGGAACAACAATTTCCGATTATAAGCCAGAGTTGCACATCTATTTTCCATGATTTAGGCGAGTTAGTATCTCCTGCGCATGTAGATTAACATGTGTAAAATCACTATCTTGATTCTGTCCCGGCTTTCTGGCGGTGACCATAATGAGATCAAAGTGAAGAAACATGTAGGGAATGTTATTGAGACGACATTGACGGATACAATCACAATGAATTCGTTAAGAAAGCATGAATGTCCATCCGTAATAGGTCAATGATTAAACCCTAACGCCCACAAGAATTATGAAAAACTCTACTGGCGTATACGAAAGGGCTAGGGGTAACATTACAAAATACAAAATCATTTTCGTAAAACGAACAGGGCAATACAAACATCATACTTTTGAAATGTATTGGGAATATTCATTATTGTGTATGTTTGTTGCTGTAGACAGTAGTGTTTGTGGTTGTTATACGTGATGTAAGTCTGTTTGGTTAGACTGAATGGAAGCTACTAAGCTTTGGTCATTATTATAACCATTAGTAGTTTATAAAAACGAATGCGTGACCCTAATAATCAAGCGTCATGTGAGAAGTGCTTTAACTTTACAACTGTAGCGAGCACACTAAGTGCTATCAGGCATAGATTACATGATATGCAGAGCAACCGTATACATCGAGCCGCCATTGTTATTCATGTGATGACATGGAACCGAATGGCATTTTATCAAAGAATGAAGTCAGCAGCTAAAAATACGTTTTGGGATTTCCCACATTGGCGCTTCATGTTTTAAACGCTACAATACATACATTGCTACGACTGGAAGCGTGTCAGAATGTACTGATGCTGTCAACCATTCTGTAGCTACGGCGACATCGATAATTTAAAAAAAAATATGCAAATGATATTATATGCAAAATTATCAAAGCTCTGCGTGTGCTAATTTATAGGCCTCATTGGTCCCTTCGGCTCAGAACTTGTTCTTGGCACCCATTTCTTTTGCACCGAAATGACCACTAGCATTTCTTTTTATTTATTTGTAACTAAAAACTGTAATAGTTAATGAAATTGACATTCTTCAAATTGCACTTGTTATGTTCCGCTTACAGAAACCGACAACTACATTTATACGTTTCAGTCTTGCAGATGTTTTCAGCACTTAATTTTTGTTTAGTGTTTCTGATTATTTCAATAAGTTCTTTGTAAGTGTAGGCCCTTATCAAGCATATAAAAGATGTTTAATCATAGGGATAATATAACAGTTCTTGCAAATCTATGTGAAAAAATGGTCTTTCTTTATACTTAGATATTGAATTGAAGTTTTGTATATTTGTCAAATCTATGAACGTATTAAATAGCCATGGTGAGATTCAACGCATATTTTTTTTAAATAAATCGCAGGAAGTGTCATAACGCCATAAGTACATATTTGCAATGTATCTTTTACTACAGGTATTTTTCCAAATGCGTTAAAAGTTATTCCAATTTCCCCAAAAAAGACGATTAGTCTCTAGTTTAAAATTACCCACCTGTTTCCATCTTTTCGAGTATTTCGAAGTTCTTACAAAGACTCGTTTACAATTTAGACTGTATGACTTTTAAAACAAAATATAAATAGCTCTACCAAGATAGATATTGTTTAACAACATTCCAATCAAATGAATTAGCATTATTGCTATTATTTGATATAGTGCCAAATTACTTAGCTGGTCGTAATCATTGTATTGGTGTATTCATAGATTTCAGCAAGGTATTTGACTCTTAAACATTCAATGCTTATACGTACATGAAATATCGTGGATTGGGGGATGTTGCAATACTATGGTTTGAAAAATTATTTCAGAATTATAAATCAATAATGTGCATTTTGCTTCAACTGAATCAAAATTAATGTCTTTAGAATGCACGGTACAAAATGGTGTGATCCTTAGCCAGTTGTTATATTTGATATATTTAAATTTCATTCGCTGATGACACCAATGTGTTTTATTCCAGCTCAGATGTTCAAACCCTTTTTAAGCTTAATCCATACTGAATTACCGAAATTATCCAGATGGATTAAAGCCAGATGACAATCCCTTATTTCAAAACAGGAAAAGCAATTTAGAAAATTACTGAATGGCGATTTAGCGATGGTATGGGCCGGTATTCATTAAGGAGGAAAACGCCATTGCTGGTGCCGGATGGGAACGCCAACGCCCTTGTGTATCGATACATCCTGGAGATTCAATATATGGACAACAGCGTTTCTATATCACTACTGGGTCTTAATATATAGATAATTTGCATCTCAAGTGCATTAAACTTACCCTGTATCGAGCAAACATGAAGTATCATGCATACATTGCATGACATGCAGAGCAACTGTATAAATCGGGCCGCCATTGTTATTCCTGTACTGACAAGGATCCGAATTGCATTTTATCAAAGATTGAAGTCAACAGCTATCGATGCGGTTTGGGAATTCCCAAATTGGCGTTTTAGATTTCAATTCCTACAATACACGCATTGCGACAAGAGGGCGCGCGTTAAAGTGTACTGATGTTGTTAACTGTTATGTAGCAACAGCGTAGAGCGATAAGTGGTATAAGACAGTGGCGTACGAAGGAATTTTTTCAAGGGGGGGGGGGGGGGGTTAACATTTTTAAATCGTCCAGAAAAATTCACAACGCCTCAGTCAGCCGCTGAATAAGCGGGGGGGGTGGGGGGTGGTAATAGCACATTTTTTTTAAAGGTTTTTTTAGGGGCGCCTGGAATTGCAAAATTTGTAATTTGGCCGATCGATATTTCGTTCAGTGAGGGGGAGGGGGGTAAGGTCACTTTTTTGGGTCATCCTTTTGCACACAAAAATAAAACTTTTTTTTTCAATTTTTTTTATTATTTTTTATTTTGTTATTATAATTTTGTTTAGGGGGGTGTTAATCAAAAAATCACACACATAAACAAAATTGAGAGGAGGGTTCAACCCCCCCCCCCCCCTATGCGTACGCGTCTTACCTAAGGGGATGATTTAACCAAACCGCCCACAAGAATAGAGACAAGCATGACTAATACTTAAAGGTACTATGTCCCTTTTGCAGCCAACCTCAAATTCTGTAGAACTGTGCAGGAATTATGAATATGTCATGTTTGTCCTATCTGTGAAATTTAAACGTTAGCAGTGTCCTCATATTCAAATTATGCAAGGAAACCCGTTTACTTGCTAGACTTCACTGTCAGACACTACTGACTGGCTTTTTTTCTTCTTTGGTAATAACATACATGAAAAGAGTTGTAAAGGGTACATGAGCATTTGTCTACATCAATAACCCACTTCTTGTGATGGCCAAGATTAAACTGATTGAATCTTTGAGCAGCATAAAACGTATGACCATTCGGTACAATTTTCTGAAAATCAAGACTATTACTTTTGGGCTCTATAGCCCTAAAGTAGATTTGACAACTAATAGTCGTTATTTTCCCATTTGAAGACATTTTCAAGCCCCACCTTTTTTAGGGAAGTTCTAAATTAGTATTATCTTTCAAATGCAGTTGGAATTTAACTTTTTCATTTTTTGGGCCTGCAAATGGGACATAGTACCTTTAAAGGATGGTAATATATTTCTTTACTAGAGCAAAACAAAATACACTGTATGCGATATTGTATTTTGGATGTATAAGGCTGTACTCACACTAGCATACACGAATGGTTGGGGAGGGAGACATCCCACATAATGAATCATTTTCGTAATACAGACATTTATTGGTAATATAAATTGTTTTGTTGTATTTTTTATACTAGTTTGTAAGTTTGTTTCTGTTTTCCCACACCTGTCAGCGACTACCCCTGGGTCATTTTTGTTATCATTATAAGAATTTACAACGAATGCATGACTTTAGTATTCAAAATTCAACCAGAAGTACGTTCACTTTATTAGTCATTCGTTAGACAGATGAGTTCACGTACTTAACCTTTCTTTCAGGATATAATATTATTGTAAGCTAAATTTAAACACATTTATTCCAGGATAGCCGAAAATCTAGCAAAATAAGCGACTAAAAAAAGTGAGATGAGTAATTTACTGTTGGATGATTACGTTTAGCTTAAATATCTAGGCAAAACTGGTTCTGACTATTCATTATGAATATGAGGGACAAAGAAAGAGGACAAAATATACAGTTCCTCAGGTAGATAAAGGAACATCCCTTCCCTGCTATTATGTAAAAATGTGTATATTCACCTGTTCTACAGATTTTTACATAAATAGCAGTGAAGGGATGTTCTTTTGTCTACCACAGCAATTGTTGGGGGTAGAATGAGGAACTCTATATTTTGTCCTCTTTGTTTGTCCGTCATATTCCTAGTGATTGAACGTGTACATGGAATGTATAGCGAAAGAGAGAGAGAGAGAGAGAAGCAGAGATCTTTTGTTTGCATAATTATGTTTTGAAAGAGGAAAAAATACAAATTCATTGTCACCATCCGACACGCTTGTAGAGTTCCTTTACATTTCATTTACATGAAGTGCATACAATTGAGCGTGGCAGGCAAGCCATGCAGCCTCATTCAACCATGAATGAGCGGGTTGTTTTCCCGCCTCCTGGAGCATGTGTAATGACTTCTGTCGGTGAAGAACATGAACTTTGTACCGAACCGAGTGGGTCGATCCGGGGCGCGCAATCTGCTTGTTTAAATATTTTAATTGTAAGAAATGCTTACAAAAGTACAAACACAAAACACAGTCTTGTATAAGCCTATTCTGTAATCAAAGAAGAGGGCACCTGGGAATCATTCTATGATCAAAAGTAATCCCGCAAGTAACACACCCCGGGGGGTCACTCCCAACGTGACTGGCTACGCCCCCGCGTCCTTAAAGAGCGTATAAAGGGTGTCCTTTTCAGCCATACGGCGTCATTGACGTTTTGTTTTTCTTAAAAAGGAGTGTTTTTCAAGCACTGACCGCATAAAATCCTAAAAAGAATACATTTTTAGGATTACATGTTTCAACCCATTTGCCATACCAACACAATAAGGGTCATTTCAGAAAAGGTGGGAAACGCCATTAGGGGTCCATTTCAGAGGTTGATGCAACTTGTTGGACACGGGTGGGTAGTACTTGTGAATGAGAGTGACCCCCCCCCCCCCCCCCCCCCCCCCCCTTAGACACATGCCTGGCATAGACATGCATGTACAAAAGTGTCCCATTGTACATCTCTCTCTCTCTCTCTCTCTTTCGTTTTACCCAAGATAATGTGGTAGTATTTATTCTCCTATATTATGTTTATGTCTGAATGCAATGAACGACTCTGCTATATTCACATTCATTGTTTCGTTGTTCACGCTCTGTGAACGGATGCAGCTGTTTTTCACACACTCATTCGAGATTGAAGGCAGCCAATTCAAAGTGTGTGGAATTGCCATTTTGATGAGGGTATACAGATCACATTGTACACACACACTACCGCTATAACATTCACAGGCAATGTATGCATTGCGTGTCGTGTATATCAGGCATCAGCGCATCGATTGCTACCAATCAAAATTGTTCATACCCCCCCCCCCCCACTCAGTGTTATTTAGGGTACGCATATGCGTGTTCCCTCCTTTTGAAAACACCCCCTAAGTCTGGTGTGTAAAGTCAATTTTGTGTATGTACGAGCCAGACTTTGGTGCGTGAAAAGTACCGGCCTTTACCGGACATTTTGGTAACACGCATGCGGTCATTCCGACCCCGGAGTGGGGGGGGGGGATCCGGGGGATCATAATAATTGATCTAAATGCCTATAACTTGTTTCGTTTCAGCTCGTCCTAGTCTCAGATTTGTACAGTATCGTATTCGTTGTCCTATCATTGAACACATCCCTGCCTAATTACACGCACCAATAGTGATGCACGATGAAAGAAGCAATCTCTCAACATTTAATCGAAAAAGCCATCCCCGTTTCGTTTTTTTTTATCTGCATAATATATTGCAATAACGCGCACCTTTAAAAAAGAAAAATGAGTACTTCTACCCTAGCTACCCAAAAATGACACACTCTACCATTGACTGATGGAAATGTAAATCTTCGGAATTATTACTCTTCAGAATAACGACGTGAAATCTTATTCCCCACTCCCACACACACACACACACACACGCACACATGCCCATGCACTAGCACGCCAGTGTGTAGACAAACAAAGATGGGTTGGCATCACTTTTTGTGTGTCACTTTTACCTCCCTTCTCCCCTTTTTCTTGCCCAGGGTGGGGGGAAGCCCCTGGTACCCTTCTAGATTCGTCATCGAATGTAGATGACACCCAAAATGTATAGTTGATTCATATAAATGGATAAGTGACAACAAAAATAATTTTAATACCAATCATAATGATTATAATAATAGTAATAATAATTATATTATATCATAACCAAAAAAATAAAATTTTAGAACAATAACATTTATTTTTAAATAATAATAATAATAATAATAATAATAAAAATGATAATAGTTAATATGTCATATTAACCTTGAGTGGTCTTATTATTACTATCTCTCTTACTCTCTTATCTCTCTGATATGTAGGAAATGTGTACAAAACATTATTTTCGTTTAAGCCTTTTATTTTTAATTCGCAAAAAATGATATCAGCTTAACCCAGGCCAAAAATATGATTTTTTTTTTTTTTTTTTTTTTTGGGGGGGGGGGGTTTGGTTTTTTTTGCAATGTGACAATGTTTATAAATAAATGTAGTTTATTTCTATTCGCATGTCAAAACATTAAAGCTTAATCTGACAGGTTTTATACCATCTAGACCGGTAAACACCGACAGAGCTCCTTTATATAAATTACAATTAATTATCATGTTATCATGCATAGGCCTAAGAATCAATAAAGTTTAACACACGAGAGCAAGGTCTGAAAATTCCATTTTATTTTCAAACATATTTATTTAAATTATCTATGTTTCTGAAAAGATATGAATATCCCTTACAAACAAAGCCCTTCAGCAAAAAGTATGTTAAACAGTACATTAAAGGCCGTATTGAACTATAAGCACCAGAGCCATCTATATACAGAGGCATCTATCTACAGAGTTTGGCCAACTTGGTTTCACTGGGTCACAACATGGCGTATATTCATTTGTTTTGTGCTTGCCCAACAAAGCAGTAGTCGCACCAGTCAGTCAAACTCGAACCGGGTTGGCCAAACTCTGTGTATAGATGGCTCTGATAACGATACCGCGAAACTCCCTGTATGGAGCCATCGCAGGTCAGCTGTACCAGTATGGTCTCGTAACTCGCTGCTTCCCGAGCTGCGCTGTAGGTTCTTGCATCGAGTTCTCTTTCTACAAAGTGGGAATTATGATGACCATGTTGACGCGGAGATGGCATTAGGGACTTTTAGATTTGCACGTCGACTTAGTGGACTGGTACGTGTCACGTCCTTTTAAGGCACTGTGATGTCCTTTAAGGCACTTAAAGGACATCACACGTAGCAGTCCACTATGTCGACGTGCAAATCTAAACGTCCCTATAGTGCAATAAACAGTACGCTAGGGCAGAGAGTTAATCAGTTCTGTATCCCTTGAAAAGATCATTAAGAACTTCATATAAACTGACAAACTGAACAAAAAATCATACAAAATTAAAAAATATCAGGATCAAAACAAACCTTTTTTAACATTTGATTTCGGATGTTGCAAATATAGTTTAAACATTATGAACCATAATTGTTTCTGTAACACAACATTATTTACCCATCATATGGCTAGCTTTCAAAAAAAAAATTTATAAAAATGCCTCTATCTGTCACCAGTGCCAATATAATTTGTCTAGATAAAACCCTTCGTACGACCTTTTATTTACCGATCTGGAATATTTCTTCTTACTGCGGCAATAGGCCTAAACTAAAAGAGCATTGATGTGATGCCGCTAAAATTTGACTATTTAAACGTTAGAAGGATAAGTACGATTGGTCAAAATATTGATTGTGAAATATTGAAATATTCTGATTAAGAGCATGTAGTTATCATGAAATAGAAAGAAAACACACAACTTTGTCAAGTAGATAACAAAATTAGAAAAACTACCATCAATACTCCTGACAACCCAATTCTTGTTGACATCAAATATTTCCAATCGTAGTATATATATAAGCAAAATATTGATAATTAACTATATATTATGTACATCAAACTATAACCTCACCTACAATATCAGAACGTGAAGTAAAAAAAAAAAGTGTAGTAGCTGTCATAGATCAGTAGGGGGCATATTATAATACAATAAAATGTAATATAAAATAATAATTATAATAATATTACATTTATAAAGCCACCTCTCATTCGGTACAAAGCACATAAGAAATATAAATTAACAAAAATAGAGAACATTATCATACGAAGCTTATTTTAATTATAAAGAAAGAGGAATATTACAACAAATTAGAAAACAAATGTGTTTTCAGAGTATGGCAATTCTGAAGTACAGGGGTAAGGATTTTTAGTTTGTGGGGGCAATAACGGGAAAAGCCCTATCACCTATCAGTTTGCTGGTTCGAGGGATAGTTAGTTTTTCACTACATGCTGATCATGTATTATACTGTATACATGGATGTGAGCGAATGGAGTAGATCATCTAGGTATGCTGTTGCCTGATTATTAAGACACTTGTAAGTGAAAGTGAAGGTGTTATGTATGGTACTATTTTAAACACGAGGCCATTGACGATCAGTGATGAGAGGGGAGACATAGACAAATGTTTGGTTAACAATGGATGAGCCGTGCTGCTTTCCTTTGGGGGGGGGGGGGTCGAAGGGAGATAAGATCTTTAAAATACGCGAAATACGATGGAAAGTCTTCAATATATATTTAAGATAGGATTAAGTCTGAAAATAGACTTAGGAATGTTTTTATTTTGCATTGTGGTGAATGTTTCTCTTTATTTGATAAAGATGATGACTTTCTTGTGTTTAAGTTGTTTCGGTATCTTAAACAAAAATGAAGACTTTGACACGAGGCGTTCCATAAATTAACTGTAAACACAAACTTTAAATTGTTATGGTGGATTGCCCGATCCTTATTTTATCATGTGGAAGTTACACAAATATTTGAAAACAAGGCAAATTTTCACTTTCAAATACAAAATATTTAACCGCAATTACAAGAAAAAGAGAGAAACAAATTAGGCTTTAATTTCGGCACCGATATATTGTTTAAGATTTTTGTTAATATATAAACTCCTTTTACGTCTTTTTTTTCTTTTCATATATATATATATATATATATATATATAGGCAGGCAGCAGCAGAATATAATGACATATTAAAGTCTTTGATTATATTCATGAATATACTTATTTGTAGAACTCTCTATTTCACGGTACATTACAAAATCATGATAGAAATGTTAGATACAAGTATAATATACATACTGTTGATACTTGACTATATATTACATACATCAAACTACAACCTGATCTACACTATCAGAATGTGACGTAAGATACAAGTTTTTAGAAGTGAGGTAACTTTTATAGGCGAGCTTTAAACCCCGTCTGAATGGGAGGGGGATGTCTGTCTTCTCAATAATGCAGCATCACCTGGCATTATTCAATATCCTTCTGTAAATGAACTTAAAGAATGGCTTTATTTTGTAGCGTGGTGAGTTGTTTGTCTTTATTTAATAAACACGATGACTTTCTTGTGGTTAAGTTGTTAAGGTACTTTAGACATGTGCACGAAATGAAGACTTTGACACATGGCGTTCCATAAATTAATTTCAAACACAACTGAACTTCAAAATGTTAAAATCAAACACTAAATAACAAGTATTAATTTTGGTGTATTACCAGATCCTTTTGTTCGTATATCATGTTGAAGTTAAACAAATATTTGAAAACAAGGCAAATTCTCACTTAAAAATCCAATATATTTTAGCGCAATTAAAAAAAAAAAGAGATAAACAAAATAAGCTTACATGAAAACAAGGCTTAAGTTTGAGCACCAACAGATTTTTTAAGATTTCTAAATATAGGAACCCCTTTACGCTCTATTCCATCTATATATCTATCTATATATAATACATTCTTTGTTTTTATTCATGTATACTTATTTGTAGAACTATTTATTTTACAGTACGATACATAATCATAATAGAAATGTTAGATACAAGTATAAACAAAGTCTTATATACATATGTCTTACATGTAAGTATAAGTCTCTTTTAAAATAAAGATCCTTGTGTCATTATGAATATAACACAATTCAATGGAAGGCAGCTAATTAATAACAACATATAACATTTACTCTTAAATATAATGCAGATGCCTTTTTACCGCGTGTAGTATATAGAACAATATTATAAGAATACGAATGAATAAGCAATTTTCAAACATGTTTTCTGTTGCATTGGTACAAAAGTTTTAGCTGCAATAAACTCATGCATCATTGTAAATATAAATTGTGCATTATATTTATTTATCTTAGGACTATGTACAACATAATCACAACGACAATCAAAATATCAACCTTTAGGCAATTTCAATAAACTTGTCATGTATTAAAATGTGCAATTATGATATGATAATATAATCTAATATAAAATGATATTGACTTGCCTTTATTAATATTGATTATGTTTCGAAAATGAACATGCTATAACTAAATTACAGTGATATACAAACAATTGAGAAAATTCTGTGTTTATGATAAATCGTGTACCTCTTTCTTTCTTTATCGCAGGTCCGCAGTTAAATGAATGCATGGACTCTCGAAATCACTAAATGTTTTGATTATTACCAAATATAGCTTTTTGTCCCCAATTGCCCATTTTACGAGTGTGTGCAGACAAACTCCGAAATTGTCATCTCTTATGTTCCTCTCACTCCTATATGGCTCTTCTTGTCTATTACCCGATGTATTAAGCCTATGTGGGTTCGGAGATTGTGAAGTCACAAGATTAACTGAAAGCCTGGGTTCTTGAAATCGCTTTTACCTGAAGAGGAGTTTCGGAACTCTCCTCTCTCCTATGCTCGTCCGACCCATTGTGATGTGTTACCTGCGGAAGAAAATAGGAATGATTCACGAAACGCATCAATTTTGAGGTAAGGTTGAACCCCGCATGTAGATATGCATTTACGCGAGCCAAAAAGATATATGATATAAGAGTAAGCTCTCGCACGCCAGCTATTCTCCACTCCTGACGACGGATAGTCAACCTGTTCGAAACGTCAAGCCACTCATCCTCTCCAAGCGCTATAGTTCTCCTGAGAGCTATATGCTAAGAAAGATAACAAACAGTCCTTTTCATGACTACACTCCTCCAAGAAAGATTACCGAGTCAGAGTCCTTTTCAGGACTCCTCAAACCTCTCTCTCTCTCTCTCACATGGTGCACCCGCAAACCTACTGTATAATATAAGAGTGATAGAATAGCTCCCTAGCACCCCCCAACACACACACACACACACACACTTTTTCCACTCTCTCTCTCTCTCTCTCTCTCCAGGAGAGCAATAGTTAATACATTACAGAACAGGTTCCTGATTCTTAAAACTAAAAAAATGACTAATTTGCTCAAATGCCACAATATCAGTAGCTTATAAAAGTTATTGCAACTTGTTATTGATATCAAGTTTCATGAAACAAGGCCCTGAAGTGCAATAATACAGCATCAATTTATTGACATCAAATTCATTGACTTCATGACGTTCTTTCGAAACACGAAGATTTAAATGAAAATGTAATTGCATCATTCATAACAACATATTGCAAGAACCGTACACATGCCGTTAGTAGACCTATAACAAAGCTAAATCTGTATTGGTATGTCGTAAAGAAAGTTACCTTGCTCCATCGTGTCAACGTTTTCAGTAGTGTTCTCCCTTGATTCTGCAGCTCCATCTTTGCTCATCTCTTGCACCACATCTTAAGTTAGATCATATGTAATAATGAAAAGGAGAAGGTCAGTACAAAGAAATGTACCTGCCATTTTACTATTCAGAGGCCTCGCTTATAAACGAGGAAAGCTGCACCGGGAAAAACTCCTGCCCCTTTTCCTATTGCAACATTTTGTGGACAATTGCATACAGTGCCGGCAAATATATTCTGTTAGAGCCTTTCTGCTAACTTGTCAGCAAGTTTAACCAAACGATTCCATATTCATGTCCAGTGACGCTCAGGGCCCTGTTTCATAAAACTTGATATCAATAGAAATATTCAATATATGTTATAAGTTAGTGAAATCGTGACATTTGATTGTCCAAGAGCAACTTTGTCATAGAAATTTAGTATTTGTTACTGATAACAAGTTTTAATGAAACAGGGCCCAGGTCTTATCTCTTTCGGAAAATCACATCCTTAGATAAAAAGGCAAATACGAAATACTGACCACAATTTATGTTCGTTAATCATGAATAATTTTAATGAGTGTAGGCAAATAAAAGATAAAAAATGGAGAGCGAATATCAAATACCAACAAAAGTGATTTTTCTTTCAAGACTTACTTTGAGTACCGAAAAAGAAGTTTGAAATATAAAGGTAATTCTTCTTACATGAAATGACAATAAAAAATGCCTACAAAACTTCATTGTATAATATTATCGAGCATTATGATTTCCAATTCAATACCAGTGGACAAGAACAAGTTTTTATAGTCGAAATGTAATACATATGATGAATGAATGAACCTTTGATGAAGAATATGGAGGAAAACATTTTAATATAATGTAAAATCATGAAATATTTCGTGCAGAAAAATAATAAGAAAATGTAAAGATGCATATTTTTTTTAGTTGCTAATAAATAAAGTGTTTATATTATACAATATGTAGATATAATACCTTCCTTGGAAACGTGTTCCCAACCTGGAATTCAAAACAAAGGTTATAAATAACAACTCTTGACGAAATAATTCTTTTTATTCCGATAGAAATGTAGAATAGTTTAAACATGGGGTAGATATTAGCAGTCAAACCAATGATATTACGCTGTATACCTACTATTTGTACCCTAACAGTTTCATATTACATGTTTAATGTATTCATGCAACCTTCTAACATGGTGTTTAAAAAAAATCCAAATCAAATCAAATATATTTATGAAAATATCATTAATATATTTTCCCATGAGTCTACTTAAATATCTGATCTTAATAACCAAAATATGACCTATTTCTCGTTTGCTTTGTTTATGGGACTCATACGAAAAAAAACCTCCTTGTCAAGTGATTCAAATACCACTGTGGGTTATGAACACGATCGACAAAGATCAGCTGAAGGGCAATTCAATACCCGATTGTATGTCCCAAAGGAATCATGGTTAACCCCACTGCCATGTTCGAACATTTTATTGGGTGACGCACGATGCTATTGGAATTGCCTTCTTAGGATTATTTTTAGGAAGTACTTGCGATCGTGTTGTTTCAAAATTGTATTTTGGAAATAAAGCAATATTTGTCTTACAATATGGAGCTCACTGTGCTATTTTGTCCTCATTTTTTCAAATGATGATTAAAGGCTCGTTAAGATAAGACGTGGTGTACTTTAAACATTGGCGGTTCTTTTCACCATAACGTTAAGTGAAATATGCTTTACAATAATTGTGCGGGCAGTTGCCATTCATCTTAACCGTTAAAAAACCGAGGTAGCTTTTTTTGCGGCGGTTGACCGCTCCGCATCTAAAGAATACTTACAGATAGGAGTACTGGTACTCTCTATATATACACGAATGTAATCTGCTCTTGAAGGAGTCATTTTGAGGTGGAAATGCACTCTTAAGAGACTGATTCAAACTACAACTGGTTGCGTAACTTCTAAAGGGTTCTATCTACTGCTCTACAACCAAAGAGGTGTTTTTATCATTGAAGCCTGTTCATATATTTACCATCATCAAGACTAACTTGTTCTCCATCGGTCCCATTATTATTGAGGCTTGCTTCTTCCTCCGGAGCTTTGTCGCTTTCTTTCCCATGATTGGCATCTACAAAAACATAATAAAAGTACGATTATGCGAGCTTCGAGGCATTTTGTAAAGCTTTTATCGTGCTTATTCATCTTTGATTTCTCGTTAGGGAGCACCGTATGCATAGTTTGGGTCTACTATATTTACGATAACTGTTATTTTTATTTTAGATATGATAACGCCTTTATCTAGGGGTGAGCAACAACAAAACCCTCCTCTGCTTTATATTTTGGTAGATTTTATTATTTTTTTCCAATTTATATATGATTCCACATCTGTCTTCATGGTTATGTAAATCTGTTTTATTTTACCTTTTTTCTTATTACTAGGATTATCTTCTTCGGATATCTCAGCAACCACGTTGTTAGTGTCCTTCGCTTCTATTCCTGAAGATTTTATTTCCTCTCTGTTCTGACTTGTACCTATAAGAATTAGAATTCGCAAGTACGTTTTTCCGTCTTAGAGATTCGTTAAGTTTTAAAAAATGAAAACTAATTTACTTATATCTCATTTTGATATATATTTATATTTGCATTTTGTGTTTACATCAATACACGCTGTTATCTTCCACACTAGTGTTATCTTCATGAATCCCCTCTGAATCATTGTCTATTGCTACCAGCTCTAAATCCGCCCCCCCCCCCCCCCCCCCCAAGAAAAAAAAATACCCTTACTTGTGCCCGTCACAAAGGGAAACAAACTAAAGACTTTGGAATGAAATGCATATTAGGCTCATTCATATGTATTCTTACTCTCTTATCTTCTTTACCGGTATTTCTTACGAGTTTGTCACCGTTTGTGGCTGTCTCCATACCTTCTTTTTCCACTTTACCCTTCTTTTCACCAAGACCTACAAATATAAATTGATTTAAATAGAAGAATGCAACTATAAGGTTACACATTATGAAGTAACACGCGCATGATATATCAAATAACCATGCGGCAAAAGGATGAAATATATGAATACATGTATATGTATGGGTGTGTATGTGGGTGTGTGCGTGCGCGTGTAGACATGTCTATCTGTCTGTCTTTATCGTATTACGTTGTCAAGTGAAAGAATCCTAAAGTGAATTCGCTAGGTCAAAATATAAAATTTAACACGGGAGTATTATGTAACAATTATTATGTTGTAGTTGTGGGAAATTATCAAATATCAGTTGTATAAATTAGGTTTCAAGGAGACTGATATGCCTTACCAACCGGAAAGGTAACATAATCATATTGGTCAAGTAACTTTAATCCAATACACGTGTTGCTCAAGGATAGTGGAACATTCAAATCAAACAGTCAGGTGAACCACCTCATGTTATCACCGTGTTATATGGTAATGATGATAACGATGAAGATGAGGATGGTGACTATCATGACGAGGAGGATGGTGACATTGATGAGGATGGTGATGGTGATGATGATGTTTCACTGCATTTATAAGGTACAGTTTTCTGTTAAAATCATTCAAACCCGCAGATACATCTCAGGCATTTCCTTTTTTGGTGAAAGGGTATTTAAAGACCGTCAATACTACAGGGTCAACTCAGCTCTCAACTAACATAAGCAAAAGAGGATCATGGGGGACCACCGACAGGCACCGATTGGGGATTTTTTTTATATGGAGGGAGCAAGTAGCTAAAAGTAGGACAGTGGGGCTATGATATAAATATCGATATAACTATTTTTGTATATTTGAACATAGTTTTTTACCTTGCTTGTTAATGGGGGTGATTTGTTGATGCACCTCCTCCTCAATGGCCGCGTTCCCAGTCTCCGTTCCCTCTGTTTGTCCAGCTTTTTTGTCTAGGTTTCTTTCACCTACCAGAATACACATCGTGGAAATTAACTATGCGAACGATATTGAACCATGGAACTATAAATGGTAAGTTCCGTGATTGAACTCTTACAGATGTTACAGAAAAAACACAATATTTAATAAAACATTTATTTAGCACCTCTAAAAATAAAGACTACCATAACATCTACAAAACTACAGAATATAAAGAAAAAATAAGATTTTAAAAAATATGCTGTTCCGCGTTTCCGAAGCAGCCGATGTTAAACTTTTTTTCGATAGATACAAATCTGGATTGGGAATAGTTTATATTTGAAGGTTTTAGAGCAAAGCTGGTGAATTAAACATAAAACCTAGTAAGCCGCGTAAAGATTCACCTCATAAACCTTACACTTGAACATGGTTACATAGTGTGCAGTAAATACGTATTTAATAATAATAATAAAAACGTTACTTATAAAGCGCTTACCACCGAAGTCTCTAAGCGCTAATTTGCATTTAATCTTTCGATTAATTAAGCCTTGAGCACCATGCATGATGAAAATGTGCGCTATATAAATATCAAATAATATTATCATTATTGTTAAGCATGACTGTTTTTTACATGTCCTTGAATAATTTCATTATCTATTTGTACGCTTTAATCTATAAGATATTTATGAAGTGGGAGCTTGTCCTAGTAGGCAATACTGTGTATCATATCGTTAGCTTTAGTATAGACTGGGACCTAGTATGGTTCATTGAGGAACTCCAGAAAAAATTGCAATGCCAGTACGTGAAAAAATTCACTTGTATCTTAAGGAAGAGTGGATGGGATCAAAGAAGATTGAAGAGGAAGTATGGGGCTATGCTAGGGTTTGTTGTTTAGTTTTGTTTGTTTGTTCGTGTTTCCGCCAACAGTTAGAATGCCTTGTTTTTTTTCTTACCGTCTTTACCGGTGTTTTCTACGGAAGTGTCACCGTTTGGGGCTTTTTCCATATCTTCTTTTTCCTCCTTACCCTCTTTTTCACCTATATGACGAACAACAAATAACAAATCAAGAGATGATTAGGTCTACTCGTATAAATTGATACGAAAATAACATGGGCAAGTAAAAATTTACCCATAAAAGTATTACTGCGTGCATGATAATATATGAAAGAACCATTTGACAAAAGGACGAAATATATAAATATATCCATATAAATTATGTGTGTGCGTACGCGCTCGTGTGCGTGTGTGTTTGCGTGTGTGTGGATGTGATTGCGTCTATCTGTACATGGTATTTTATTCTAGGTTTTTGTGTGCAGTGGATTTTGAGAAAGCTTTCGACTCTGTATCTCATATTTATTTATTTCAAATATTTAAATTGTTCGGTTTTGGAGATTCATTTTGCTCTTGGGTAAAATTATTGTATAAATGGATAAGTAGTTGTGTTATGAACGGTGGTCACTCCACGGTGTATTTTGAAATAGAAAGGGGAGTAAGGCAAGGAGATTCATTATCGCCATATTTGTTTTTGGTTGCCATCGAAGTTTTGGCGCATGCAATAAGGAGGGACAACGGTATTAAAGGGATTACATTTGGAAAATCTGAAATTAGGCAAGTGTTATATGCAGATGAAAAGTGACAATATTTTTGAAGGATATTGATTCGGTTAGAAGGTTGCGATATATTTTTGAATCATTTGAACAAATTAGTGGTCTTAGAGTGAATAAAACAAAGACACATTTTATGTGGATGGATGAGGATGAGAACAAACCTGATGGGCCTTTATTTGGAAATTTGGTTAAGGAAATACATATTTTAGGGGTTAGTTGATTTGAATTATAATGAAATCTAAGTAAAATAAAAAAATTGGTTGTATGGTGGAAACAAAGAGATTTAACTATTATGGGTAAAATACATTTGTTAAAAACGTATGCGCTTTCAAAATTAAATTATATTTCATCTCTCGTTATTGTCCCTCATTGGGTATACAAAGAAGTTGCACAAATTTCATTTGAATTTATATGGAAGGGGAAAGATAGAATTAAGCGGGCAATAATGTATCAGGATTATGACTTTGGAGGATTAAGAATGATTAATTTTGAAATGTCTGTTAAAATACAGCGCATAATGTGGATAAAACGTCTTTTATATGGAGAGACAAATGTGGGATGGAAATTGTTTTGTGATCATTGCTTACAGTTTGTGGGTGGTAGATTTTTTTTTTTAAGTGATTATGAATTAAAAAAGATTAAACTCGTTTTAGATACTCCACCATACTATATGGAAATGTTGCAAGCATGGCAAGAGACAAGTAATTTAAGATATTTGGAGGGTTATATTAATCCAATTATTTTTAATAATCGGAACATATGTATAAATGGAAAAAGTATATTTGATAGATACTTGTTTGAAAGAGGGATTGTTCAACTGAATCACTTGGTTGAGAAAGGCCATGTTAAGTCTGTTAAATATTTTATGAACCTCGGTATGAAAGGTAATAATTTGCTTATGATTATTGATATTTATGATGCGATACCCAGGTTATGGAAGGATGATTCAGGGTTAATACAATTCCTCGAGGTTGATTTGATAAGCTTTAATACTTATTTCCATATTTCTAGTAAAAAAATACAGTTTGTGAATGTGGGTTCAAGATTTGCAAAATGATTATGATTTTATAGATAAAGAATTAAAATAAATGTTTGTTAGACCAAAAATTACTATACTCATTAGAAAACAACGAGAATTTCAATTTAAATTATTGCATGGAGCCATATACACTCATGAGCATCTTCATAGATTTGGTTGTGTAGGTGATAATTTATGTTCGTTTTGTAAGCAGGAATTAGAAACATACAAACATTTATTTTTATCTTGCGGGAGCGTTCAAAGGATTTAGCAGGCTTTAATACAACTTTTTGAGTTAGATGAAATTGAAGATTTAGAATGGCGAGGTATATGGGTTGAGTTGGTAGGTAGTTCATATAGAATAAAAATGTGTAATACTATCATTTTCATGGTGAAGTATGTTACATTTATGTCAAGATCGGGGGGGGGGCGAGTACCAACTTTAGAAAAGATGAAAAAAAAAAAACATTTGTAAGTATAGGGATGAGGAAAAAAAAATAGCAATTAAAATGGGAAAGCTGGGATCACATTTCTTAAAGTGGGAGAAGCTTAAGATTAATTAAGATTGTTTTCTTCTTCTCCATCGTGAGCCTGTTAAAAGGGTAACTCTATTTTGCGGCCTGGATAACTTATCTAGTATATTTTTCTTGAGTTGAGAATGTTAGCAGACATCCACTGAGTGAGTAGTATGTGTGTGTGGGGGTGGGTGGGTGAGTATGTGTGTGGGTGGGTGAGTATGTTTGTGGGAAGGAGGGGGGCAGGGAGGGGGCAGGATTGTTCCAGTAAAATTACCTCCAGATTTGTTTTATTTTTTTTTTTTGTATATAAGTGAATAACATTTACAATTGACATTTTATGTTTAGGCCACTTATACGTTTACTTTGTGATGGTGATGATGATGTTTCACAGCATTTTTTACGTGGGCATTCTCTTATTGGTGGAAGGGTGTTCAACATATATCGATAAAGCTATTGTTAGATTCGAACCGAGTTCTTTACCATGCTCGTTAATGGGGATGCCTTCTTGATGCAGCTCTTCAGTGGCCGCCTTCCCAGTTTTAGTTTCCTCTTTCTGTCCAGCTTTCTTGTCTTCTTTCCACGCACCTATGAGAATGATTGGAATGATAAAAATCGCGAAAATTAGCTATAAAAGCTGCATTGAACCAAGGATCTATAACGCAAAGTTTCCATGATTGAACTCTACCTGAGGGTGTTTCACAAAGATCCTAAGTTGATCTCCAAGTTGGATTTAAAAATTATTGAAAGCCGTTAGCATCATTGACAATATTTTGTAAATATTATTTCAAAAGGCATAAAATGTTGATTCAAATCATTCATATTTTCTATTATCTTGGGAGATTTCATGTTCTTGATGTGGAATTTATGAAAAGTCAAAAATACTTGAATTTTGCTTTTGAATGTATCTCATTATAGGGCTACAAAAGGGTCTCCATAACATCTAAGTCCAACTTAGAGTAAAGTTTGACTTAGAATCTTGTGAAACACCCCCAGATGTTACAGATAAAAAAAGAATAATGAATAAAACATTTAGATAGTAGCGCTTAAAACAAAGGGTGACATCACATCTACGAAACCACATATGATACATAGAATCAACAATTATGAATGTGACATTTAATTAAAAGAGGAATAAATATGTTTAGAAGGATCTTTTAAGAAAGTGGCAGGAGGTTTTTTCAAATTATTCGAAGCAGCCGCTGGTAATAAAGTTCTGGTAGATGAGAATCTGGACTTGGGGATAATTACTTTATGTTTATAGATTTCTGAGCGAAGCTGGTGTTTTTATCAATAAAACCTAAGCCGCATCATGACTCACATTATATACCTTACACCCTAACATGAACACCTATTTATTTGCATTTAAACATTCCATTGATTAAGCTAAGCAAAATAATTAAAAATCACAGAAACTTTGAATTTCTTTTCCCTACATCTCATCAATACTGCCCTTAAGAATAACAGGCCCTGAAAAGATGAAGATAGCAGATTTGTAGAAGATAGGTAGAATATGATTCATGTTACAAATTTAATGATTTTATAAGTGATAAACTATATTTCAATTTAACATTACCTGCCATAATCTCATGCGCAAAGGCATAGAATCCGGCACCAAGAAGTTCGTTGCTCAATTCTTTAGGACTCTTCGAAAACAAATTGATTAACTTCTTCTCAGCCACCCAGGCGGTTATAACATCTTGGCATTTTTGTCCATCCTTCACCTTTTGGTCCAAGAGTTTCCTCAATGAAGGCATTTCTGTCTCCGGAATTGTAGCTGATAGCCGGTCTGACACTTGGTTATCTATCGCTCTTTTTCTATACACTCCTGACAACGAAGAAAAACAAATCTGATAACATTTTTTTTTTCTATCTTACGTATACAGGGCAGCTATGTTCTTCTATATTTAAATGTGCCTTCGTTAACGTAAGTTTTCATAATTTGATCCCACTTAATATATATTTGTTTCATTAGTATTTGAATTAATTGTAATGACTCTCTGGGATATTCTGACATTTTAGTTTCAGGGAAAAAAGGGAATTCCACTTTTGCAATTATGTATAATGATATTTAAATCTCAAGAAACATTTTTTTGGTCAAATTTGGTATATGTGTTTACATCATCAAGGGCGTTTTTTCTTTCATTTCTTTTTATTTCCCTTGTATTTTTCAGTTCTGATTGTATAATTGTGAGCATACATTAAAACATACAACGAGAAATATAAACTTATAAACTTAGTTTAAACAGAAGTGGCTAGGGCTCCAAGACAAGCAAAATACATACATTATGAGGTTCTAGGTGATGCAAAAGCACCAGAAAGAGACGAGAAAATGATAGGTAGAGACTGAAGAGTGATTGGGAGAGAGCGATAGAAAGAGAGTGGTTAAAGTTACTTGCAAGAAGGAATTCAAGATGATTGCACACATCATTGCTAACAAAAAAGACATAAACATTCACGATTAAAGAATGTATTTGGAGAGCAGCATTCATTTCGCTGCTGCTTTGAATGCAATCTATGAGTGAATGTTCAATTCTAATGGTCCTCTGAAAAAATAGCAAAAATAGCAAAAAAAATGAAATAATTATAATTAAACAATTGGAAAAGTCCTTCATGAAGGTGTAAAGATAATGTTGCTCATCGCCCATGCTTCATGAAGGCAGAGAAAATCTTTTACATTATGCCAACATAAATTATGACAAGGTGCTCCTCGACTATGCTTCGAAAAAGCATAGAAAATATTGTACATGATGCCAACATAATGGCAAGTCATATTTTTATACCTGAGATGATATCTAGCGCGAGTTGCTCCTCGTCCATCCTGAACAACGCATCGGCCAATACCAAGCGATGGTTGAAGGTTGAAGAGCGAACAGTGTCTCTCCATCTAAGAAGTACGGATTGATGAAGTGTATCATCCTTCCCTTGGCTGTCTGGCTCAGTCGATTGGACGTCATCAGAAACACCAAGTTGTTTCGCCAGTTGTACTTTGTCAACACGATTTTGAACTTCTACCACGTCTCCAAAACTGATTTCAAATCCTGTAACATATACGAAAACCCGTTTATAGAAGAAAAATTACTATGATTTTAATTCACCCCATATTTTCTTGTTAACTAACAAAATACAAATTTAAAACATAAGCTATTTTTCTCCATCTTTTTTGGCACAATTGACATGTTCAATCAAGTAGTTCATTACCTCTATTTAAAATAATATTTTGAGGCCGATCTTTATCTCACAATCTTTAGAATTCCAAAGATGTTAAGATTTTGATAACTTTTAGCAACCTCATTGTTTCCGTTCATTGGGAGGGGGCTCGTTTAATCTCCCATCATTTTGTGTTATTTTTCTTTCTTGATATTGAGTTGTTTACCCCCCCCCCCCCCCCAAGGAAAAAACAAAACAAAACACACAACAACAACAAAAACAACAAATTCTAGTTTTCATGTATTGGCTGTCGGCCCTGGTTACTGTTGTTGTTATTTCAAATAATTTAGTAATGTATTCGTTTATCCATTTTTTGGTATTTAATTCTTATACTATTACGTAGTTCTGTGCTAAATGTGTGTTGTTTTGTATTAAATGTGATATTATGTACCTGTATAATGTACGGCTTCCTTGGAAAACAGACCATTACATTTATTTTTAGGCTTGACTGAAATCACCCTACTGAAATAAAACTTAATAAATAAATAAATAATTAAAGCAAAAAAATGTCCCCGACTTCACCCTATTCGTCATTATTATGGATATAATACTATCTACTGAACGATGTCGCGCATTATCGCGATAATTAGAAGGAAGAAAGTATTTAAATGCATGCAGGTCGATAAACATGTGCTCATTTGATATAAACCTACTTAAATGCAATTGTTACCATCAAGAAATATCTTAAAATATATATATTATCCTTTTAATTAGATTTAGTTTAATACCTATTTCAAAATAAAATATAATTTGTAAATTACCATAAGAGAGAAAGAAGGGGGAGGTGATGGGGGGAGAGGTGGTGGGGAGGGAGGGAG
Organism: Strongylocentrotus purpuratus; assembly: GCF_000002235.5. Classification (NCBI taxonomy): domain Eukaryota; kingdom Metazoa; phylum Echinodermata; class Echinoidea; order Camarodonta; family Strongylocentrotidae; genus Strongylocentrotus; species Strongylocentrotus purpuratus. The sequence goes on from NW_022145594.1 coordinate 39,067,489, forward strand.
GGGTAGAAAAAAATCCATGCGCAATACTCATTATTAGGTGGTCTGTCAACGACAGATCACCTATTGTTTTCGTCAGAATTTTCTTTCTTTATTATTAGGTGGTCTGTCAACGACAGATCACCTATTGTTTTCGTCAGAATTTTCTTTCTTTATTATTATTATTAGGTGGTCTGTCAATGACAGATCACCTATTGTTTTCGTCAGAATTTTCTTTATTTATTCGAAATCGAAATAGCTCTTCAGATAGTCAATTGACCCCAATTTTTATATCATAATTAGAAAAAGCATGAGTTAGAGATATGATTTCATGTGTCATTTGACCCTCAATTAACTCATGACGTCATCATAATGGCCTTCGAACTCAAAATTTCAATTTGCATATTATGACGTCAGCAGATGTTTGGAAAATTGATTGTATTTCTGTAAATATTGATCAATTTTCTTTCAAATTTTGATATGTTCTACCTGAGAATATTCTCTACAAATGCAGTTCTCACGATATTTCATTTTGACAATGGTATAATGGCGTATTTTTGCGATTAAAGGAGGCATGTCAATTTTTCACATTTTGCGTGTCTTCTCTATGGGACATGACTTTTTCTCAAAACTGGATTCTACATTCTCGTCTTTCGCGAGCCATATCTCCGTCGTTTTATCTTTGTTTACGCTGAGCTTTGAGTATGTTGTAGTTGAGACAATAAGCTATCACAGGTGTGTCCTTTATTTTTCGATCAGATCCCGGGATCATGCTCATATTTCACTTACAAAGTGGGATTTGAAAATTCCATTTTCCGTTTACGTGTAATCTCTATGGGAAATGATTTGGTATATCGGTAACGCACTTGACTTCCGACCTCGAGGTCCCTGGTTCGAGTCCGGGCGTCTCCAACAATTTTTTTCTTCACTTTTTTTTCTTTTTGACCTTTCACTGTACCATCTCCTTTGAATATTAAAACACGTACAATCGCAATTAATGTAATAAACAACCATATTTACTTTAATATTACCCTATTATCACTTGACCCATTACTTTTGGCGTGTAATCCTTATGGGAGATGACTTTTTCTCAAATCTGGATACTACATTATTGTCTTTTGCGAGCAACATCGCCGTTATTTCGGCTTGGTTTCTGTTGATTTTTGAGTATGTTGTAGCTGACACTATACGCTATCTAAATGTTCTCTAATTTTGTTAAGTCTAATGTCATCGTGGTCTGTTGATGATAATCATCAACATCATCATGATCATCATCATCATCATCATCGTCATCACCATTACTATCAAAATCATCATCATCATGATCATCATGATGATCATCATTGTTTACATGTCTATATAACTTCTCCCTTTCTCAATATAGTAAATATTATAATCTATCATAAGACTTGAAGACAGACCACCTAATTTCTAGTTTTGTTATTATATCCGTGTAATTATTTTATTCATTTGGACGCCTGAATCAACAAGCTAACATAAGCTTCCTACAGGTGCTTCCTTTTCCTTCTACTCATTTTCACAGTTTGTTTAAATTAATTTAACATAATGCCCATGATTTGTATATTTTAAACTGTCTGTACTTTATCATATGCATATATTTGGTCGCTTTTTAACGGAAATAAAGTATTTTGAATTGAATTTAATTTAATCTATTTTGATTTATAATGAGTCCATATAAAGATCAATCCTTGTCATGTTTAAGACAAGGGATAACGTTTATAGAGCAGTCAAACCAGAAGCAGGTTCCCGGAAACTTGCTGTATACATTATTGTATATTATAAGATGATGACGTAGATCCTAATCAAATGATTGGTTGAAAGCGTACACGTGACCAGGCATTTACTTTGCCTAACGCGTAATTTGGGTAATGACCGGTCATTACCGAGTGGTAATGACCGGTCATTACCACATCTAGCTAAAATTAGCGCAAAATAAGCGCTACACAAGTCAGAGGTCTAATATTAGACGCGCGGAAGGCAAGGTATGCCTCAATTTGCGCTTATTTTAAACCATGGGTAATTTAAATGAGAATTTAAACCATGAGTAAGATTTAGACCTCCTTTGTGAATTCGGGCCTTTGAGTTTGAGATGAGGGCGATTGATCAAATAACAAGGATCCACGTTATAATTTTATAAAACAAATAATACACATCATTTTGTTCGGGCATTAGTATAATTACCCACACTCGGTACCTTTGAAAGAGTCTAACACGCCCTCGGCTATCGCCTCGGGTGTGTTAGCCTTTTCCAAAGGTACCTTGTGTGAGTAATTCTTACTAATGCCCTCACTGCTGTGTATTATTTGTATACTAATAATAACAATAATATCAGTTAATTGTCCTAGGGGGTATTTTCAGGGGTGGAAGTAATTGTCCTAGGCGTGTAATTGTCCTCTGGGGGGTAATTTTTCCGGGGAGTAATTTTCCGAGGGGTAATTGTTCAGGGGGTAATTGTCCTGATACAGATTCGTTCACTATTCTGCACATCACAGTGCACTTCCTCTTCTTCCTCAACAATGATTAAGCCACTCGACTTCGAAACCTCCACAAAGTAGGTCTACTTTAAACACGCGCGCATGCTTACGCCGATTCTATGCCACAAGAAAATATTTTGTTTTCATTCGTGTCTTTGTAAAGATGTAAACATGGTAGAGAAAAATTAACACTTACCAAAATGCAGTGCCCTGGCCTCTTCAGAATACCCTGCCTGTTTCAAGGCTCTAACCAATTTGAATCGGTCATCAGTGTACACCTGCTTCATGATCTTGACAGTGTCTGGTGTCAGCTTGTGAGAACCAATGTTGCGTCTGTAAGAGGTAAGCACTTGATCGCTTATGTTGAGAGCAATGGCAAACGGGTAAACGTCGGCCATGATGAGGCGAAAGGCTAAATCGATGAGCTCTACATTGAAGATATCCTCTGCTGGTTTTCCCTTGGCAAGAAGGCAGGCTAGAAAAGATAATTCAAAACAAGTAGCATTTCTGTAATCGCTTGAAATATGACCTGGTTGCCTATCATAGTGGACAAATTAATAACCCCTTCCTAATGAAACTGGTAGAGACAAGTACATAAATGGACAAAGTCTATTCTGATGGTCGACATTGAGCTCTCTTTTTTATTTATATTTCACCATTTCTTGTTCTTAAATGTACTAATTAGGGTTAACAATAATATTAGGGGTGATTCCCATTAACTAATAAAGAGACCATTTTCAGAGGTCAGAGGCGCGGGATGCCATACGATATATCAGTCTATCAACATCGAAAGCTCATAAGTATATTCTAATAGGAGACTGTGTCATTTGTCATTTCAATATTATCTTGTTTCATAATATATTAAAGATTATTAGGGGGAACGGCATTGGCCGTTAAAAAAAGCTTTTTCGAAAGTCATCAAGGCCGACAGGGTGCCTTCGACATATTACGATAAAATGCCTTACCGTAGCGTGGGTGTTTATCCTGAAGAAGCTGTCTTAGAATTTCTCTTGGGGCTTCCTTGAGTTTCCATCCTTCTCTATATTTTTCACGTTCGGAGTCTAACGTTGGTTTCAGCACATTGATTATTTTGGTTTCGAAGGGTAGTTCTTTTCCTTCTGGAGATTGTTGTTCCGGGATTTCTGTCACACCGTATCTCTTACAGAACGCAAGTAGCATTGATGACCCAGCGTAACGACCAATGCGAGCGAGTTCGTCACGTGATATATCTGAGACTGTAAAGGGAAAATATTTTGCAAAACTAAATCGCAAAAACTTTCCTGAGGCGACTCAAGAGCAATTTCAAAACTGTATTATTATGCCTATTGAAATCATATGCGGATACAATATTTTTGTCATGATCACACACATTTAATAAAATGACGCTAAACACTATTAAAACTGCTTTAGGTTGTCTTTTGGAAAGTCTTTGCAATCGTGTTTTAAAGATGATGTTTCATGAAGGGTTGACATGCTGCAGAGTAAACGATGTTTCAAATATTTTGTTTTCCAGGTGATCTTTATCAAAATTTCCGTTAAACGATTCTTGACCCGACGCGTTTTACGTGTAAACAGAACGGAAATAGTACCGCTAATAGTACGTACAGGGAATAATTTAGGGAACAATAATTGGGCATAGTACAGGACATAGTACAGGGAATAGTAACGGGAATAGTATAGGGAATAATAAAGGGCATAGTACAGGGCATAGTACAGGGAATAGTGCAGATAATAGTAAAGGGAGTAGTACAGGGAATGGTACCGGGAATAGTATAGGGAGTAGTCCCAATGGTGTAAGCCAGTGTGAAGTCCAGTTTATAAGTGATGTAGACAGAACAGGATAAAACAACAGAAAGGTGGGCTATTCCTCATAATCATTTGCGATTCTATTGGTCCTTTCCATATACTATACTGTATTTTGTATTTTATACCTCTCTTTAGAAATCTAGCCATCTAATTAGTCGAAATTGGAGTTGTGATTTTAGCCATGCCCGCATAAACATTCTTCTGAAAGCCCTATCGGTTTACGTGTATAAAGTTCCTTTGTGCAAGCGCGGGTACCATACAGTGCAGTGTGTGTGCGAGTCCCCAAATGATCGTAACATTCAGGCAACCTTCCAGCGAAGATTAACAGACAGTGTTTCAGATTTTCTGTAATGTTTTAATCAATCTTTACTCAAGAAAAGAATACGGTGGGAGTTCTTAGTAGATTTTTTTCGAATTCGGAATATAAAAGATATATTGACTGCTTTGATATTCGAGGCCTACCTGTCTCTATACTGGCTCCCGGGGACGTTACACCCTGCTATGGCCCCGAGGCGCGCGAGGTCATACCAGGATATAGAGTCCCCTTGAGCCTATTAAGACAGCTCGACATCTCATAGTAGTCAATATATATATATATATATATAGTATTGTTTTTATGTGTTTATGGTTATGGTTAATAAAATATCTGGAACCAACCTGCCCCCTTCGAAAAGAAAGGTATATACCACGAACAACAATGTCTTCATCAAATTTATTTTATTGCTTTAAAACAAGGAATTAATTATCGTATGTACTTATTCCAGTAAAGAAAAAATATTAAAACATCAGTTAACTTTACACTAATATATATATTTATATATATGCCCTGTTTTATCAACTTGATATAAGTAACAGATAACAATAACTGTTATAAGCAACTGGAATCGTGGCATCTAATTGGCTGCTAGCTAATTTTTCATATAATTTTAGCACGGGTTATTCATAAAAAGTTTAATAAAACAGTACCCTGATGATATATATTGTTCGTGGCTTTATACAGTGCGACCCAGAAAAAACGAAACCGAGAATTATCATGAACAGTGAGTATTCAGTCACAACACATTCCTCAACAATGTATGAAAACAGAATGGCAATTTATATTTGGAGATGTAGAGCGATTTGGAATGCCAAAGGACACACTTTCTTGTCATAAAGAGGAAAAAACTATGGTATTTCTTTGATTCACAACCAGATTTTAAGAAAAACATGCTTCGCGTCATCAAAAAACCTATCGTGCCAAGAAAATTATTTTATGATATAGGCTGTAGTTTCTGTTTGATAAATCTTACGGTTTAGACATTAACAGGTACATTTAATCAAGGAAAATTCAATTGAATTCTAATATTATGAATGAGAATTTCAATTGTTTGTTCCCTCTTTTTATTCAATTAAGTCAAAGTAACATTTATTTTCTACTATTTCGATTTTCCCATATTAACGAAATACTCCAGGAATAAATTTGTTCAAACGTTAAGACCAAGGCAATTTATTAGAGCATCAGTTTTAAAATAAGGAAGACGGCATATATCCTAGAAACATAGATTTGAGTTGGATAAGCTTTTAAGGAGTAAGAAGGGATTGAAGAAATTCCACTTACCAAAACCATCTTCAAAGTCTGCGATGTTAGATGTTGGTTGGGCAACACTGCTTTGGATTTTGTTCAAGTCTCCATGGCTGCTATGTGGCGCAGATTGTGAAGAAGCGCTGTTGCCCGATTTATCTTCTATGGAATAAAATTCAAAATGTGTAAAGAAATTAAACATTTTCAGTCCAAGTATGAAATGACTAACAATAATCTGGTCTTTTTCGAGCAAAGTCAGCATTATACCTACTCATACATCTCAATACATCTCAATACATCTCGTCACCCTCGACTCTAAGGCTGTTATAACTATTGCTTCGGCATCATCATATAATCACGAGCATTTGCGCAGGTGGTTGTGTGTGGGTGAGTTGGTGTGCGTGTGTGTGTATATATTTGTGTGTTCTTTAATTGAATTATTGTTACTTATTTCAGTTAAATTCTTTATTTTACCGGAATGGGTTTGGTGTTTGATTCAAAGGAATGATTTACGTAGCCACATGACATAACCAGTTGATTACTTCCAGTCAACAAAGCAAATAATTATAGATGATATACGAGTACGGGGTTTTTTACATTTAAAAAATTAGTTATAGCCTGTTAAAGCAAGACCTGACTTTAATTTTCTCTTCTGTTAAAAAAAACCTTTGAATGTAGATAATGCATACAGCAAAACCCTACAATACTTGATATTTCACCTATAAATTTTCAATCGAAAAACACCGACAAATTGCTCAACCTTATTTTACCAAGCAAATGGTCGATAACAAGATACAAGGGGACATAAAATGAATTATGGCAACAATCAGAGAATTTTTTTCTGACCATTTGAACTGTACCCAAAAATAAGTAATCTTATTTGAGGTAATGCATGAATAAATACTTGATCAATTGTCTATATTGTTTCCATGTATCCTTCAAATAGTTTTCTTTTTCCATATTTGTAATAATTATCATGCCTATGTACAGTTTAAACAAAATATTCATGTACCATGTTAATTACGCTTTTCTAACAAATACCCCGAAAATACAATGACTACAGTGGCAGATTTGGTACGTGAGAGTACTCACTGCTTCCTGATGCACTGGCTCCATGACTCTGTTTTTCATTTGTAATCGTCAGGCAGACTGGCAGCTCCGTGATTGGTGTCATGACTTCACTCTGTTCTTTGCTGAAGAAATTGTCTGAGGAAGAATGTTATAACATTTATAATAATTGTGTTTACCCAGGGAGGCCTAATCATCACCACCATCATCGTCAATGCCGTCATTTCTGGGGAACCTGTTCATTAGCTTAAAGGGATCCTTTAAAAAAATCCTTGATTTAGCTCATGCTGCAATGATAATTATAAACCTTGAGGTCAGTCAGGAACCCCATGACTTTTACAAGCCTGTCTGATTAACAGGATATTTAAGATTGAAAGTCGAAATAAAATTTTGCGTTGCCAAACGGTTTCATTAACACTACAGTATATTGGGGAAAACGAGTATGGTGCCTTTTTTAAGGCACTTCTTGATTATTTTGAAGCGCAATGTTGTTAGGGCTTCAATATTACACCATATCACAGACACTGATAAGACGTAGGGCCGAGCAACTCAGATTTAACATTGTTAAACGATCCCCTTAATCGTATTGATATGTAAAAGCCTTGCTTGGTACAGGTTGACTCGTTGTATGTAAACTATGTCGGCTGCATCTAACAAGTCTACAGAAATTAAAGTTTGAAATGTACGTATATAATTTTGTTCAATTTTTGTATGGTACTTGAGGAAAGGCATGGGTAAATGAAACCAGCGAAATAGACTGAAGGAGTAATCGCAGTGATAAACACGGCCACTCTTTGTAATCGCATCACCATTAAAAATGTAAAATGAAAGCAAACACTACTCAGTCGTTTAAAAAATACTCTCTCTAAAATGAGTGATCACTGACGAGAAAATAGAAAGAGGGTAACCTGATCATGCGCTCTTTTCTTTTTTAGATAACACTCAAGAATAAATCGCATTTTCTTTTTGAACAAGTGATAATTGACGTGACTCCCGGGGAGAGCAAATAGATTAAAAAGGATGTATTCTTCATAACAATAATAATAATAATAATTTGATAGTTTTGTTTCCAAGGGAAGCAACATCAGCTTAATGTCGTTCTTCCTGAGTGCCCTGCCATTATTATTACCCAAGAAATTTTCGGGTACCCTTTTACACCAGGGTGAAGATTGACAAATATGGATTCAAACCCACAACCCTTGAATTCAAAGTCAATTGAATGAACCACGGTACCACCTTCGCAAACTGACCATACCGCCACGAGAGTATACCTGCGATATCCTGACGGTTGCACTCTTCTGCCGCTTGTCTCAATCTGCGCCTGATTTCGTAGTTACTGCACTTTTGATCGACCCCCCACGCCTTGAGCATGTCGTCTGTTCTGAACATTTTGAGGTCTTCTTCATTCCTGGTAGCTATGGTGTCTGCAGAAAGTTTCAAGGTTTTTCCAAGTCTCTGGCAGTGTCGTTCGGTGATACTGAGAGCAAACTCCTTTAAGACCTTGTCTGTCAGTTCGCTCTTGTGCTCCTTTTGAACTAAAATTTGATCAAAAGATGCGTTTAATATGTATTATTATATTTCGCATTTTAAGTGTATAATCATCGAGAGGGCTCATTTGATTCAAGGCTAAAGCCCAGTAGATTGGCAATGTCTCGTGCCTGGGCTGTCGGTCACCATTAGTTGTCTCATCCGCTTGATCTATTAGGGTTGTCACGTGGAACGTAGAAAACAGTGCTGTTCAACAATTCTTAATTTCATCACCATTATGTGTTTCTTATTAAGGGCTTTTAACATGAATTGTCACTGGCAGTATTATTATTACCCCGGTCACTAGATTAAATTGCTACTCTATACAGTACAGTGCATATTTTCCACTCACTAGGAAGGATTTCAACTGGTCGCCTTTCTACAGGCGCACACAATGCTAAGGCCCCCCCCCCCCCCAAAAAAAAAAAATAAATAAATAAATAAAAATATTGTATATCAGCCCAGAGAGGGAGAAGAAAAAAAAAGTTACAAAAAAAAAAAAAAAAGATTTCCGACCGACCGACCTATGTTTTTGCACCTAAAGGGCAATACAATATCTTTTTTTTAAAGGCCTTATCCAAATACAATGACGTTTTTAACTATTGGGTATTGGTTTAAAACCTGTTCGGAGGGGAACAATGTAGATAAAATGCCTAAAACGGGGCTCGAACTTTAATAAGCAAAATCATCTTACTCTTATAAAATGTCTTGGATAGTTGATGATACACCTGACCGTCGCCATCTCTATTCTTCTTTGCTGCTTTCTCTAAAGCACGACACAGTTTTATCATCTGATTCGAAGGCATTGATTGTGTATTTTTGCTTTCGAGGCCTATCTCTTGTGTCTCCGTACTAAATTTGACTGTCTCGTCACAATGTTCATCTTCATCTCCGTACGTCGTCGCGTCTCTCCATCTCTTCATTATTTGAAGGTCATCCCGAATTTCATCACACCTGGATGGTGCTGAGATGTGGCCATCATCTCCAGGTTTGGTACTTTTTGTGAATGACGAACCTACTATGGGTTTAACTGTCTCTCTACAGCTATGAACGTGCCAACAAATGTGCTCCAAGTCGTCATCAGAAACCGTATTGTCTGCGCTTCCCAAGAAATCTGAAAGAAGAAAAAGTATTTTTGTTAATGGAATTCACCACTTGACAGGGTTTTATTTTGGTATTTAAAATGTATATATTCTTCCCCTGCAATTCTGATTATACAGATTTGACGAACTCCTCAAGATCATTGGTATTTGCCAGAGAATAAACTGGGATCTCGTCAGAATTTCTGAATTCGTTCTCAACAAACAAGCAGGAATTTATAAGAAAATGTATTGTAATAAATTATATTCACAGTTGTCAACTCAAGTTTACAAATGTATATTCAAATAAGAAGAGGTACCTTCAAGTATCAGAATTTCATTTTCCAGATCATATTTCTCCATAGCGGAACTGAGCAAAATGGCCCTCCCAGATGAGCTCTCCTTCCATTCGCACAAGTATTTATAGAGATCAGCTTTCGTACATTCAGGCTCCAGTTCTCTTTTGGAATCGTCTATCAACTCGGCCACAATTAGACTCAAAGAAGATATGCTGAACTTCTCGACAAGTTTTTCCAGTTCGAAATAAGAAATAATTCCTATATGAAAAAGAAATCATAATTCCATCACAGGTCTTGGTGCACAATAGATATATGTAGTCATGTATATATCGTCATGTTTTGTGGATACAAATAACTCGACGTATGGTGGCCTTCCCTGGCAGATCTAGGGGCTACATCGGTAGCCGCTCCCCCCTTTAAACTCCAGTGGCTAATACAAAATGTGGTCCCGTTCAAATGTTCGATATATAGGGCTTCATAGGTGGGATATGGCATTCTAGTTTTGTATATTTGTTTGTTTTATTTGTTTTATTGTGTTTCTTTCTTTCTGCTGTGTACTTTTTAGTGGGTTTTTTTTATTAGTACCGTACCAAATTAATAACCCTTAGTGTGTGTGTGTGTGTGTGTGTGTGTACTTGCTAAATGTTATCTTTTTAGATTTTGGGATTGTTAATCTTTTTTCGAATTGAAATTGCCCCCTTCCTTCTTTTCGAATCCTGGATTTGCAGCTGATGATCTCGACCAGCCCTCTAAGTGCTCAAGATGTGTAAATCAATCGTTTAAAATTGTCGTTCAATCATTACATGGAAATCAACTATAGGCTTTTTCGATTCCATATGATATATCCCATAGAAATTACGTTAGTCTTATGTAATACGTCATTGCAATGGTCGCACATTTCATACGGGTAATGGGTAAGCTATTGGAATCACCTAAGCTTGATTTTTTTTCGTAAGCCTTTGCCATCTTGTTTATGCTCTTAACTTTGATAGAAAGTGATAACAATACTCACCTTTATTCTTAAGCTTTTTAGACTTTGGACGACGGTAACCCATCATCCAGACTCTTATGTTGAAGCCTTCAGTTAATATACCAAGGGGAGGGAGAAGTGAAAAAAGTAAGCGTTTTTTAAAACTCTTAACCTGCCTTGTTCGGACTCTAGCAAATATGTAAACAATTATAAAGTCAAACAAAATTTAAAGCTTCAATAGTGATTTACATTTTGGGGAGGCTGACTTTCTCTTCCATAATAGAACTGCATATGATTCCAAGCATTCCGTAGCTCCATCTATTTTAAATAAAATAAGAATTATACATACATACGTTAGCATTATGGTTTAATAATCATATAAAGAAATGTTGATATGTTTGTTTCTACTCACATTTTATGAAGATGAGGATGACCACGACGACCAAAACTATAATGAAAATTATCACCACTGCATGTAAAACAAAAGAAAATACATACAAATTGATATTTATATAGCGCCTTTACATTAACATGCTCAAAGCATTTAAAAATAAAAACAGAATAATTATATGCTCTCGAAGTGCATTACACTCTAAAAATAACAATTACAAAGAAAACAAATGAGTTTTTAGATTTCTCCTAAATGATGCGACTGAGGTGCAGGAACGAATGCTTAATGGGAGACTATTCCAAATAGTGGGACCAGAAAAAATTATATTTTGTTGACCCTTCTTCGAATTGATACGGGGGATTTGAAGAAGAAGGGGGTCTGACCTTGAACGTAATGAATATCTTGATTGCTGGATGGGACAAAACAGACTAGAAATATAAATTTAAATAAAGAGAGATTTAAAGATACTATGTCCCTTTTGCAGCAACCTCAAATGCTGTAGAACTTTGCAGGAATTATGAATATGTCATGTATGTCCTATCTGTGAAATTTAAACGTTAGCAGTGTCCTAATATTCAAATTATGCAAGGAAACCCGTTAACTTGCTAGACTTTACTGTCAGACACTTTTGAGTGACTGACTGGCTTTTTTCTTTCTTTGGTAATAACATACATAAAATGAGCTGTAAAGGATACATGAGCATTTGTCTACATCAATAACCCGTTTCTTGTAATGGCCAAAATTAAACTGATTGAATCTTTGCGCAGCATGAAACGTACAACCATGCGGTACAATGGTCTGAAAATCAAGCCATCAAACTATTACTTATTGGCTCTATAGCTCCTAAGTCGATTTGACAACTAATAGTCGTTATTTTCCAACTTAAAGACATTTTCAAGCCCCCCTTTTTTAAGGGGAGTTCTAAATTAGTATTATCTTTCAAATGCCGCTGGAAATTATTTTTTTCATTATTTGGCCTGCAAATTGGACATAGTACCTGTAACACCAAGAAACAGTAAACAATATATTTGTACTGATATTTCATTTTGAATTTTGTAGCCTCAGCCATCGGTTGACAAGTGTAATTATTGCAAAGCATGACTGTTTTTTCTCTTCTTTTATTATTTTGTGTTTTTTAAACGGGACCATTGACTTAAATAATGTCGGGGTCTTGAGATTAATTTGATATAGTTCTTAATCACTCATTATTTGCTAAACAGGTTTTTTTTAAAGACCATTTAATGTGGTAATCCTAAGCCATTTCGTTACATAATTTACTTGACAAAAATGGACTTGTTTTCTTGCTTTAATTTCTTCATATCTAACTCTTCAATAACGCAATGAGGGAGACAGATGGGGAACGGTAAACTCTCAGAGATTCGAAATTGAAACACGAAACGCTATCCATTGTTAAAAGCGGCACGCCAGGGGTTCTGTAATGCTATGTTATACTGTTCACATCTTTGAGCATGTCCTAGCTTCGCAATAGACAAAACAATCAACATTATTATTCATGATGTAGTATGAAATACGATCACATTACTCAGACATGTCCCACCTGGAATAACAATGGCCTTAATATTAATAGGCTCAGGAGCGAAGGCTGTGACATTCGTAGTCATGACAGAATCAGTGGTTGTTGCAATAAGTATTGGCGCTGCATTCACAGTGACGCTCATGGTTGCCTGTCTTCGTGTAGTCGCGGGCAGGATGGCGACACAGACGTAAGGATCAGCGCTTGGCGTTGCGTTGATAGCCACCATCACATTCTCTGTCACACCATCAGGGTTGGTTGATCTTTGGGGTGGCTGGAGGGGGACGGTTGTGCCCCCTAAGGTCCAAGACAGTGAGACCACACCTCTTGGCGCTCCCATTGTTCGGCATGTCAGTTTGGTAGAGTCCGCACCTGTCTCTTGCGTCAGGATGCATGATTTTGTTCCCCTGCCGCCATTTGCTTCTGTTGGGCATTGGTCTATAGTCGGGAAGGGGCTTTTGGGTAGAGCTGTGTAACAGATGAAGAAAAAGTAATTATGCAAAAGTGGGAAAACGTTGATATGCACTCCTTGTTCGGGATTTCAGTGTGGTGGAGTCCGCATTTGTCTCGAGTTGTGCATGGTTATGTTGCAGTTTAACCCACGTATATTGGGTAGTGGTAGATCATTGAGAAACATTGGGAACAAGAGCAAAAGTGGGAATATGTTAATATACACTTATAACAAAATCGAGTAAGCTTTGTACTACAAACTTCCTTTATGTTGGTATCAATATACAATAACATACACATTAAACCTGAACCATGAAGCACCAAGTGCCCCCCCCCCCCTACTCCGGGGTCGGAATGACCGCATGCGTGTTACCAAAATGTCCGGTAAAGGGATACTTTTTGTGCGACAAAGTCCGGCCCGAGAATTCTAAAAAAAGGGGGTGTATTTGACTTTTCACCCGGAGATTTCTTATAAAAGGGGGTGATTTTTTTTCTTTCTCTCATTTCTTTGGACTCCTGAGAAGTTATTCCGAATTTAGGGGGATACATCGAGCATTTTTCAGGATTTAGGGGGGTCTCGAAGGCAGGAAAAGCCCGCGAAAACCCTGCGAAAGGGGGGTTCGGAAATGTTGGCAGTCCTCAGATAGGGGGTGCTTTTCAAAAGAGGGAACAAGCATATATATGAGTGACATTATTTAGAAACTAAATAAATAGAATATTGGTTATTTAGATTTCTAAATATAACCGCCTTTTCTACGAAAATAATATCGTAGGAGAATCGTGTAGTGAGCGGCATGCTTTACTCACAAAATACCCTGATGTCCGTAAAGTTGTGTATTAGTATCCCCTTGATTGTAACTCTACAGATGTATCGTCCTTGTTCTGCTATGCTGACTTCTTTGATGACCAAAGAGTGATTTGTATTCATCTCCATGATCTGACATGGCCTTTCACCTTCACATAATCCTGTCACATTATCGGTTGGAATCCATGAGACAAGGTTTGGTGCTGTTTCTGGATCGTCTCCTTTCTTCCACCAGACAGCTAAAGGTTTCCCACGAAATCGACATGTCAGAACAACGCTGTCTCCCTCGTATACAGTTTTGTGTAAATCAGTGTACACAACATCATCTGGTACATCGCCAGAAACACCTGTATCAAGCAAACAATAGTTCCCATAGATATTTGACAAGATCATCTTAATGACAGATGAATCTCATTGTACTTAAAGGCTCGTCCAGATATTAAGCGGTAAACCGCGTTTTTGTTATTTTTATAACGAAGCTGTATGAAACGTTTCACATTTGTGTATCTTATAACATTAAGATAAGCAAATGCGCATTACGTAGGACCTTTGTTTCGGGCAGTTGTCATTCTTTAAGACGTTATTCCAACACCAAAAACCGCGCGGTTTACCGCTCCCTATTTGAACCAGACTTTAGACGTTCATGATGAATAACTGGAAATTGCTGAATTGTTCCATCTTAGCTCTTCCTTTGATGTTCTTATGATTTTCTCTTCTCACTTTATTTGCATTTCATTAAAACCCGTGCCCTGGTAACAGTAGAGCGACACGGAACATACAGAATACGTTATATATCTGGGCATTGGTCCTCTTTAAGCTACCAGGCAGAACACAATGACGGATGAGCCATGTGATGTGATTTACCAATGAAAGCAATTCATTTTCATGACAAAATATGAAATGTTTAATAGCCATGTCCAATGTGAATGTCTTCCTTTAGAAAGGAATAGCAATGCCATTGCAAGTGAAAGAAATGTGTGCTAAATAAAGCCATAACTTATTTATTATCAGGGGCGGATCTAGGGGTGGGGGTTAGGGGGTTTAAACACCCCCCTTTTTAAATTATTTTGTTTGTAGTGCTTTCCATTTATAAGTTTGCTGTCACGAATGACTGAGCAGCATGCTTTTCAAAAATTATTGTAAAATTTATCTTGTAAAAGGTTTCGGATGAATCAACGAATCTGGGTCAAAAACATTTATCTCATTCCAAAAATAAATTGCTTACCCATTTAGGCAGTTGAAAAGAAAATATGTAAATGTCGATTCGAACGTAAGAAAATTCTTATTAAAAGCGATATTTATGATATTCTCTTCTTTATGAATATTATAATTTTGGCTTTAACTACATCCCTTGTTTAAGATTAGCCATTTCATTGAGTGATACAAAATAGGTTAAGTTTATTTGGATAATATATTTTTATGAATGTCTACGTCCGATTCATTTTATAATAATAATCAAATAAGTTATTTGTTGCATTTGGGTTTGAAAACATATAAGTTTTCATTCTCTATTCGAGTTAAACATTAAAAATATTCAAATGTGCATCTTCTTGTTTTAAATCTTTATATATCAAATTAAAATCCAACTACTACATTCATCTGTAAATCTTGATTAACACCCCTTATTTCTTTTTTCTTCTTTTTTCTCTCTCTCTTTTTGCCCTTTTTCCAATATTTTTTCCTCCGTATTTGTATTATTACGTATCCATTAAGGGTAGTCATGCTATCAAGCTTTGCTTACTTTCTAAACCCTCCTGTTTGATGTTTTCGATTAGTTACAGCCAGTCTTACTTTATTCTACATATTTTATTTTGTCATGACTGTGCTAAATTTGCAATGTTTTGTTTTTTACATATTTGTAAAACTGCAAAAGAAAAAGAAAATCAAACAATAAATCTATCAAATCAAACGCCTTACGCTCCTTAGGCGTGTGAAATGGCACAGCGGATAGGTGGGCAGAGAGAACTTAAATGTGATGAGACCAGATGTTAATAAACTGTAAGATAGCTAAAGGTTGTCCTTTGGATTGAACCATGGTTCCGTAGGAGCCTAGATAAATTGTGTCATTTTAAACAATGAAGCACTGAAACACGAAGCATCATTTTACTTATAAAGGACTTAAAGATAAAGTTGAGTTCTGGTCTTACGATTGCATTGTGAAAGAAATGGTGAAAAATTGAGCAGAAAAGGTTACTCATGTAGCATATAAATATTGTTTTATACTGTGAGGTTCTGGAATCATCCAAATGATAAGAAATTTGGCCCAGTCTTGGTAAAAGGAAGAAGTACTCTACACAGAATGAAGTTAGGGTAATTATACTGCATTATTGTAGAGCGCTTAGAGACTTCTGATAAAGTAAGTGTTAGGCGCTATATAAGCAAGGATAATTATTAGTAGTATTATCATTTGGGACTACACCAACGTGTGGCATAACAATGAGGCCAACATTTTATGCCGACATCTCATATTTAGAATATAAAGGCATTTGAAGAGCCATGCATTTTAGGAAAAATGTTTCTCTGATCTACTTCAACACTTGCATAATAACAATGAAATCGCTCACAAATTATTTAGCTCTCCCCAGAACTCAACCTTCTTTTTCAATCAAATAAGATGCAAAATGTTTCACCCACATTCGTTTCATCAGCTCAAAATTGGTACAAGGAAATGTTGATTTGGGCAAACCCGGATCGAGTTGTCCACAATATTGCGAATATTGTTGTGTTGGACAAGCACACAACAAGAGAATAAATATGTTGCGACCAGGTGAAACCAAGCTTGCCTAGTTGGGTTTCAAGATAGCTCTTAGTCTTAACATTGTACATGTACATACAATATAAAGTGGAACAGAAACGGAGAGACAAAGATAGACAGAGATTTTTTATTTGCATATGCTAAACAAAAATTACCTAGTTCATTGTCACCATCCGAAACGCTTCTACAGTTTCTTTACATTTCATTCACATGAAGTGCATACAATTTCGACCAAACCTCGTTTGAACGTGGCAGACAAGCAATGTACAGTCTCTTTCAACAATGAATTTCCGGGATTTATCCCGCCTTTTGGAGCATGTGACATGACTTCTGTCGGTGAAGAACATGAACTTTGTACCGAACCGAGTTGGCTGGCCACCCATGCAGGGGCAATCTGCCTGTTCGACTACTTCACTTGTAAGAAATGCTTTAACACGGTTTTGTTTATTACCTTATGGTCTTTGCAATGTCAGTTTAAAAACAAAATCATGAAACCTCGGACAAGGCCAAGGAATACAAAATTCCTAATCGAAATAAAATATAATAAAGGTGTTTTGATCAAACGGACCTGAATAATGCACCTGGGAATCATTCTACGATCAAGGAAATTCGATGCAAGTAGGACACATGCCTGGTATATTTACCAAAGTGTTCCACTATGTTCCACTATGTTCCACTACGCTTTCTCTCTCTCTCTCTTTTTCTTCATTAAAATCTCTAGTATTATTTATCCTCGTTCCTGCCCCGAGGATACGACTCTGCTTTAATTATATGCATATCTATTGTGTTTTTTCACGGTCTCTGAAGAGCTTTGCAACGGTGTCGAATACTCATATACTTTATGAGTGATTTCTGAATTTCAACATACGAGACCACATGCTGTTTGTAACGTTCACTTGCACAAATGGAAATCATTTAGCAAAAGTCCTATACCCTTGAAAATATGATATTTTATGTGTGTTTTTCGTTACTAAAGAAGGAAAGGTGAACTTGTGAATTAAAGCATATGTTGAATACTTTTAGATGCAGGCATTAATATGTCATATTCTCAAGGAGCTCAAATCCGAACAAACTAATTTCCACATACTTCAAAAATTAGAGAGCTTGGTAAAGGTTTTTAATAATTTACTTTGCCACGTATTCATGTTTAATTTCACAGAATGTATTTATATCATGCCCTTAAGGAGATCGGATAATGCTGATGATCAAATGTTAACATAAACAATTGTTTAGTAGACAGTGGCGCATCTTTGAATTGACGTAAGGGGACAAGTGAGGTAGCGAAGCGAGCGAGAGTGAGGGTGTGGGAGGGAGTTGTCCCACTTCTACGGTGAGAGCTTTTGCATTTTGATGTTTGTAATCGTGCACGCTGTTGCATATTTACTAAGTTGAAATAATTATGTATTTGTGATGATGTATATGAAAAATCAATATAGTTCATTGCATCTTTAAATTCGTCAGACACTAATAAAAGCCGGGAGCAGCTTACAGACTTCATAAGCAGCCTGCAGGCCAATGTACTGCAATCGATGTAGGGCCTACTAAACGACGCCAAGAGCTGAGAAAAACGACGATCATATATAAATGCCGCGAAGAGTAATTGGTATTTGCATTTGATGATTGTCTTCTTTTGCTATTATTTAGGTCTAGAGTTGGCTTTTCTTTTAAGATACGCATACAAAACACAGTAAAAGCTTTAGCAATCTTGTGCAGCTCTTAGCGGCTTTTGTCTGCTTTTGTACTATTTTAGTAGGAGCGCTCACAAGCTAATGCATCGCTCACCCTCTGCAATCCCGTTTTTTCATTTTTTTTTTTATTACCCAGAAAATCAAATTACATTATATTTCAGCATTACAATGATTAAACATTTGGTTAATGGAGGTAATAAATAGAAAGATCTATGAAGGGTTGGCCCGGTTCGATATAGTTTATCATATTATATTACAATAAATCAGTCATAGAGAGGAATGACAATGATCATTGAATGATAAGCAAATATTTTGGTTTACACATAAGATGAAACAATTCCGTTGTCGTGTTATCATCAAAATATATTCCACAAAAGCAAGGAGAACAAAGTCAGATTTGATAATACATTTTACAATACAAGTATCAATTGGCACGCTGTTTATTGTGGAAATGTTGTTGGTATTATTGGATTACAGGGGTATAGCATCATAATACTTACCAGACTCTGTTTGGACCATGGTCGTCATGAAGGCAATGATGGCAATGACGAGCCCTGTTTTTAGTGTGATTCTCAAAGCCATTTTCGTTTCCTTAGTATCTGTCATATAATCATAAAGCGATATTATAATGCAGAAGTAACATTTTGTAGACGTTTTATTGTTTTAAATGCAACCCTGATATCGGAAAGGCCATTTACAAAAAATAACAGATATCCGTTAAGCAGGGCTCCCACTTAGCCGAGTTGGAGCCTCGAGTTGTGGCGAGCTGGCGCGAGCTTATGGCAAGCCGTTTTATCATTAATACATATTTCTTGATATCAAGAATTCAATTTTTGATATCACGAAATCGAGTTCTTGATATCACGAATTCAATTCTTGATATCACGAATTCAATTCTTGATATCAAGAATTACCATTGCTTTACAACGTAACATTATTTCTTGATATCAAGAAATGTGTAATAATGATCAAACGGCTTGCTATAAGCTCGCGCCAGCTCGCCACAACTCGAGGCTTCAACTCGGCTAAGTGGGTGCCCTGCTTTACAACAAGAAGACAAAAAGAGTTACAAATAATGAATCTAATCCAAATGAACTGATTGTCTTCCTGTGGTGTTGTTGTCTAGCAGACGAGTCGCCTATCTTTTCGTGAACAGAATAACGCTATGTTCTATATTAACATCGATTGACAAGCCAGCTATTGAGCCACCCACAATTAATAATTATAGGGAATCTCCTGATAAACCTCAAACGAAGGGATGCTGAATCCGCTTATAGTGACTCGGTAACATTGTTGAAGGTTGATGAAAAAATTGTGATATGAAATGTAAAAAATGCAAAAATGCAAAAAGTCCCGAAAAATTCTCAAACAACAATTAAGATATTTACGGTTTTCTTTAAAGGTGTCACTGTGCGACACCCTCTTACAGTGATTAACAGTGAATTCTCCCAACCATTCCTGAATTTTCCCAACCATTTTTCCATGAAAATAATTCATAAGACAGGCTTTAAAAAATCTGTCAACACTTAAATGTCTGGAATGGTATTTAGAGCCAATTCATTGCTTTGTGAAGATTTAAATTCACCTAAAATGTAATTATATTGTAATAATATAGTTAGAAGAATTAAGGAATCGATCAGAACATTTTTTTTCCCAATTGTTATCGTTAATAATAGTCTGTTTTCACTCAAACTTTCAGATTATCTTGATTTGTTCATCTAGCATTGAAGTCACTACCTTAGCACCATTTCCTCTCATCTGAACAATAATACAAAGTCCAGTTATGGCTGTAAGGATATCATGTGTCTATCAACTTTACTCACTCGCTAATTTGGCTTTCACTTTCACTATGTGGTGCCATGGAGCTTTGGATATTAATATTAGGTTCCATAACACATGCTCCGCCGACGATTGCTCCGCCGACATTTACTCCGCAAAACGCGACAATTGCTCCGCGACAGTTGCTCCGCCGACAATTGCTCCGGTGACAAATGCTCCTCGAACGACAGTTGCTCCACCGACAGTTGCTCCGCCGACAAATGCTCCGCCGACAATTGCTCCGCCGACATTTGCTCCGCCTGAAGCGACACTTGCTCCGGTGACAATGTTGATGATAATAATAATAACTAGATTTGTTGCTCCTCCCCAAAAGTACCCCGCAAAAGACAATGCTCCGCCGACAATTAAATTGCTCTCTGATCCAAAAGTGCGGCCTCGTGGAAGACATGAATGCTCCTCTGGCAATTAGTGCAATAAATGCTCAGCCGTTTTTTGCTATTCCCCATAATGTTTGATTTAAAAAAAACATCAAGTTTTAGCTCCTTATGCAAGTTCTCCAGCGAAAGATAATTACTCCGCTCAAAATCTGTTTCATTTATTACTCATTAGCCGATCCAAAGCTCAATGATCTCTCTTTCTCTCTCTCTCTTGCTCTTCCTTTTCCTTTTTACACCCTTTTCTTGTCTTCTTAGCTCTTTTCTTTCCTCTCATGCTATTAGTCTTCTTTCATTTTCATCACTTCTTCTTTTCTTCCCCTCTCGAGTTCTAGTTCTCTCGTGAAATTGTAACGTAATGTAGTACATGTAGTACATTCTTGTTTAGAATAGTATTTTCAATAATATCCAGTCCGTCTTCTATAGGTTTCTTTCCTTCAGTTAAGTGTATGTAGCTTTACTATATATATATTAGTGTGTAAAACACCCCGTCTCATTCGAGTACTTTGTTTTCACTGACTTTAAGGGACTCATGGAACTACCGGAAGAAGAGCAATTGGCTTATCGTGAAGAACTGACATCAAACTGCAACAAAATGATTTGTATAAATGGGAATAAGCAGAAAGGCTGCCATCTAATTTTCCCGTCTGAATGAGTTCTCTTCTTTACGTATAAGTGCCCTTCAAAGCTTATTTTGATCCCTCCCCTGTTGCTTTCTAGAACTTCCACGATGACCTAATACATTATATCAGGGGCGTCGCTAGACCTTTTTCAGTGGGGGGGGGGGGGGGTTGGTGTAGAGGCCAACGATTACCGACAAAACTAGCCACCAATTACCGACAAAATTAAGTGTCTCAATATCTACAAATAACCCTATAAACCCGGGGCCGAAGGCTAAATTGTTTTTCCTATGGACTATCATAGGTTCATATCATATCATAAGTTCTTGACAACAATAACAAAATGTGAGCTAGTGCTGTTCGGTGTGGCGTACACGTGGCAATCACATGGTAGATAAAATTATGATCATCGATACTGGGTCAAATAAATTAAAGAGGACTGAATTTGAACCCGGGCCATAGGCTACCCCCTCTCGTTCTCTCTCCCTCTCTCTCCCTCTTCGTCGCCTTACTTTTCCCTCTCTTACCTCCCTGTGCATTTTTATGCCTCGATAAACCAAAAAATAAACAATAAGATTCTTCCTCTTCCCGTCCTTCTTCCTAGTACATGTAGTAGGAGTAGTACTAGAAGCAGTATCACAATAATAATGACAACAATGATAATTATGGTTGGTGGTGTTACTAATGTTATTTTTGTAATTATTATGTTTGTTATTGTGATTATTATCCTTATCATGATTATTATCGTTAAGATAAGTTATTATTGTAATTATTATAATCATTATTATTGTTATCATTATGATGAATATGAACATGATGATTTTGATGACGATTAGTATAAGTATATAGTATTATTATAATTGTTATCATATCATTATTAACATCTGTATTATCAGCATAATCTACAATGGCAGTAGTGTAGTATAGTACATGTAGAATTAGGCCTTATAGTAGAGGTATCATTCTGATCATTATTATTCTGATTATCTTTTGCAATACGTCTAGACGATAAACTCATGACAATTGACAATTGTCACGAATCATTGTCTTTAAGTTTACCATTTAATGCATCTGGTTCGAATTTTGCTCAGGTATTTGGTACTGGATGATTTAAATGGTAGAAATTAACTTGTGTCCTATTCATTCTAGTCTTATTCATTTGCATTATGTTTTATTCATTCAAGTTCTAATGTTTCTGACTGTTTTCAAGACAATATCTTATGTGTCGATCATAGTTCAATGTAGCTTGATATCTCACGGTAATTTTGAGAGAAAAGCAATGCAAGCAATGATTTCTGAATTGTAGCGACTATCGCGTTCGCCTTTGCTGTTCTTCAATAATATTTGACAAGCAGTATTAATTAATTTTTCAAGGACTCATGATAAATTCGTTTAACAGTTGATTACCCTCGGTTGATTCTTTTGTTCGGATTATTTGGCGGGGAAAATAGAAGTGAATGTACTATTATTCTTATTTGTTCATCGTCTCTACGATGCTCTTTGAATCAAAAACAGCTTTTAGTGTTAGGCTTCCTGAAAGAAATTTCAATTGTTGTTAAGAAATTTTTGGTTGCACTCTGTAGATTATGATGATGTGTTTGATCTTTTTTCCAATACAAGATCAAACACATGATGAAAATCTACTGGCTGGATGCCAATAAGTTCTTGACAACAATAACAAAATGTGAGCTAGTGCTATTCGGTGTGGCGTACACATGGCAATTACATGGTAAATAAAATTATGATCATCAGTACTGGGTCAAATAAATTAAAGAGAACTGAATTTGAACCCGGGTCATAGGCTATCCCCTCTCGTTCTCTCTCCCTCTCTCTCCCTCTTCGTCGCCTTACTTTTTCCCTCTTTTACCTCACTGTGCATTTTTATGCCTCGATAATACAAAAAATAAACAATAAGATTCTTCCTCTCCCCCTCCTTCTTCCTAGTACATGTAGTAGGGGTAGTACTAGAAGCAGTATCACAATAATAATGACAACAATGATTATTATGGTTGGTGGTGTTACTAATGTTATTTTTGTAATTATCAGGTGGGATGTATATCGTACAGATCACCTTATAATTTCGTTAGAATTGCCTTTGTTTATTTATTTATTTATTATCAGGTGGGCTGTATATCGTACAGACCACCTTATAATTTCGTTAGATTTGCCTTTATTATCAGGTGGGCTGTATCTTATACAGACCACCTTATAATTTTGTTAAAATCGGCTTTATTATTCTTTATTGTTAGGTGGGCTGTATATCGTACAGATCACCTTATAATGTCGTTAGATTTGCCTTTATTACTTATTTATTCATCAGGTGGGCTGTATATCGTACAGACCACCTTATAATTTCGTTAGAATTGCCTTTATTATCAGGTGGGCTGTATCTTATACAGACCACCTTATAATTTTGTTAAAATCGGCTTTATTATTCTTTATTGTTAGGTGGGCTGTATATCGTACAGATCACCTTATAATGTCGTTAGATTTGCCTTTATTACTTATTTATTCATCAGGTGGGCTGTATATCGTACAGACCACCTTATAATTTCGTTAGAATTACCTTTATTTATTTACCAGGTGGGCTGTATATCGTACAGACCACCTTATAATTTCGTTAGAATTGTCTTTATTTATTTATCAGGTGGGCTGTATCTAATACAGACCACCTTATAATTTTGTTAAAATTGCCTTTATTATTAGGTGGGCTGTATCTAATACAGACCACCTTATAATTTTGTTAAAATTGCCTTTATTATCAGGTGGGCTGTATAGCGTACAGAACACTTCATAATTTCGTTAGAATTGCCTTTATTATTTATTTTACTTATTTCAAACCACTTTTTTGTAAGCACGATTACTTGAAAATGGCTCAAATTTGGCACACATATATGTATAGGCATATGTACAAAACACAATAACGTTTTCAACTATGACCTTCACTGATGACGTCATCTAGGCGCCATTTTGTAATTTTTTCTGAAAATCAACTCATGATCATATCTTCATAACCAAAAGCCATTTTTGATTCATATTTATCATGATTAAGGTCAATATTCGTCCGGTCAATATAAGGTCAAAAAAATGCGCGCGTACGCGTACGTCCGCGCGTCGTTGCGCGCGCAAAATTTCAAAATGCACAAAAAAAACTCAAAATCATTTAGCATATGTTTTAGGCCATTTAAAGCATTTTATAAAATATCTCGCACACGCGCATGCGCGCGCGTTTTCGCGCGTTCTGACATTTTGCAAAACAGAATCGCCAAATTTTCTTCGTCATCATATTAAGCACATTTTTTTTAAGCATTTTGATACCTTGTTCACCTTTTTCTGACAATTAATAACGGAGTGAGGGTCCGTTTAAGATACATGTCCGTGCGTGCCAGCTCTTGTAATACATAGCATATAAGGGAAAAAATCATGTCCATACAAAATCCATTGTAGCTCTTTAGAATGTAAGGTGGCCCCTATTTTTTTCATATGTTGATAGAGTATGAATCGGAGATATGATTTCATGTTTCATTTGACCCTCAATTAACTCACGACGTCATCATAATGGCCTCCGAACTCATAATTTCAATTTGCATATTATGACGTTAGCATATTTTTTGAAAATTGATTGTATCTCTGTAAATATTGATCAATTTTCTCTTCAATTTTGATATGTTCTAGCTGGGACAATCTTCTACGACTGCAGTGTTCACAATTTTTCATTTTGACAAAAGCATCGTGGCGTATTTTTGCGATTAAAGGAGGAATATCAATTTTTCACTTTTTGCGTGTATTCTCTATGGGACATGACTTTTTTCAAAACTGGATTCTACATTCCCGTCTTTCGCGAGCAATATCTCCGTCGTTTTAGCTCCGTTTACGCTGAACTTCGAGTATGTTGTAGCTGAGACAATAAGCTATCTTAAATTTGCCCTTTATTTTGTCTCAAATTTTAGTTAGACCAGCCCACCTATACTTGTTCAAAACAAGTATTACAAATCTAGTTATTATTATTATCATCAACATTGTCACCGGAGCAAGTGTCGCTTCAGGCGGAGCAAATGTCGGCGGAGCAACTGTTGGCGGAGCAATTGTCGGCGGATCAAATGTCACCGGAGCAATTGTCGGCGGAGCAATTGTCGGCGGAGCAAATGTCGGCGGAGCAACTGTCGTTCGAGGAGAATTTGTCACCGGAGCAATCGTCGCGTTTTGCGGAGCAATTGTCGGCGGAGCAAATGTCGGCGGAGCAATTGTCGGCGGAGTAATTGTCGGCGGAGCAAATGTCGGCGGAGCAAATGTCGGCGGAGCATATGTCGGCGGAGCAAATGTCGGCGGAGCAATTGTCGGCGGAGCAAATGTCGCGGAGCAAATGTCGCGGAGCAATTGTCGCGTTTTGCGGAGTAAATGTCGGCGGAGCAATCGTCGGCGGAGCATGTGTCAGGTTACCCATTTCAGGTCTTACATATTGATGAGCTGTTTGAAATTAATAGGAGGTATGCGCGTATTGGGGAATGTGGCTTGCTGCTCTACTTTTTTTTTAAACTTCCCACGACATGGAATGAGTGTTCAGTGTGCATCATAAGGGACGTACAGTGATAGATGGAAAGTGATTTCAGTATATTCGAAATGACTTCTAGGTAACTCCTTTTTCCTCCCACATCCTTATCCTTTCTTCTTTCTCTTGCGTTTAGAAACATTGTATGAAGCGCATTATAAATGTAATGTATTATCAGGTAGGCTGTATATAATACAGATCACCTTATGTTTTCGTTAGAATATTTGTCTTATTTCTAACCACTTTTTTGTTAGCACGATAACTTGAAAATGGCTCGATCAAATGCCTTGAAATTTGGCACACATAATATAGGTATGAGGAAAGAGCACAATAAGGTTTTCAACCTTGACCTTGATTGATAACGTCATCCAGGCACCACTTTGTGAAAATCAAAATATGATCATATCTTTATAACGAAAAGACATTTCTCATTCATATTTACCAGGATCAAGGTCAATATCAGTCCGGTCAATTTTACGTCAAAAAACGAGAGCGTAAGCCATTATTAGCAAAAGCATTTCATAAAGAATCGTGCGCACGCGCATGCGCGCGCGTTTTCGTTTGTCACGGCCGAACGCAAAATAATTCATCCTAGATTCTTTTTTGACACAGTATTCCTCATGTTTTCCCGAACAATTTGATACCATGTTTACCTCTTTATGACCATTAATAAGGGAATGAGCGTCCGTTCAAGATAAACGTCTGTGCGCGCTTGCTCATGTAATACATAGCATATATGGGCAACAACATGCCTACACAAAACCCTTATGACTCTTTGGGATGGACGGGAACCCTCAATTTTTTTTCACATTCGGATAGAGTATGAGTTGGAGAAGTGATTTTATGTCTCATTTGGCCATTAAGTATATCGTGTCATCATCATATTGACCTTGGAACTCAAAAGACGAATTTGCATATTATGACGTCAGCATATTTATGGAAAATTGATTGTATCTCTGTAAATATTGATTGATTCTCTTCTTAATTTTGATATCTTGTAGTTGAGGCAATTGTCTACAAGTTAACTGCATATTATTTTTTTCATTTTGATGACATCATCATAGTGAAAATTACGATTAAAGGTAACTTGACAGATTTTCTTAATTTGCGTGTTAAGCCTGTGGAAGGTGCCAATTTTGTTTAAATCATGGATCTACATGACATTAATCTTTGAGCACTATCTAGCTTATTTTGTGCTCTATGTTCTCCCAAATGTTGGTATATTATAGCTGAGACTATGGGCTATAAAGGTTGTGTCTTTTGTTTTTTGATCAGATGGTGGGATCATGTCGAAATTTTCAATTGAAAGTTAAATTCGCAAATGTTGTAGAACATTGTAGGAATTATGCATATGTCACGTTTGTCCTATTTGTGAAATATAAACGTTAGCAGTTTTCTAGTATTCAAATTAAACAAGGAAACCCCTTTACTTTCTATACTTTACTGTCAGACACTATTGAGTGACTGACCAACTTTTTTTTCCTCTGGTAATAAAATACATTATATGAGCTTCAAGGGTAGATGAGCATTTGTCCACATCAATAACCCACTTCTTGTAATTGAATCTATGCGCAGCACAATCTAGGTAAACATGACGGGTAGAGCATTTCATGGGAGAAGATGAAATTGTGAAAATGCATTCTTCGTTATGTCAATTAGGGTCAAAGGTGTAACTGCTTATTGTATGGGGTCAATTGTCATATATCGTCTCAATCTATCTTCCATAGATCCATAATGGTCAATATACTACACAGTTGAAACTTTTCATATGGATAGACCTTAAAGGTAAAGACCAGTTATGGTCATGCGATTGCATTGTGAAAGAAACGTTATGGAATCGATCAGAAAAGGTTGATCATCTAGCATATGATAAGAAATTTGGCCCAGTCTTCGTAAAGTTACAAGCACTGTACACAGAAAGATGTATATGGGACTATACACACACGTGCGCGACACGTAGTAGGCGGTTTCCCGGCAAAATTGTTATCATCATGTATTAGTCAAAACATATTCTTTCACATGATTGGTAATAAGAGCTTCCATTTCATTTTTTGAAATTGGGGCGTTTCCAATACTGGTTTTTACCTTTAATAGAAAGAGCATTTTAGAAGATAATATAAAATCTTGAAAATACATTCTTCATTATTTAAAACATTAGCATACGTATAACCTAAATTGTCAAAGTGATAAATTCAAGTTATTATTATTCCCATTTATTATTAAAGTGACAAATTCAAGTTATTATTCCCATTCATTATTCTGCCATTAATTTGTTCGCAGGATATCTCATGAATGAATAAAGCCATTATCATGAAACTTGCCATGATGATTAATATTAGCATAACTTAGAATTGTGACACTTTTCAGTAACTCAAAATTATCGTGACGTCATCCAGGGGCTATTTTGTGGAAATCGACTTTTAATCATATCTTCATAACGAGTCATCAAAACTAAACCATATTTAAAACACACGAACTTCAGGTCAAGGTTCGACATAACATCTCATCAAAATCACTTTTTAATCAAAACAGAGTATTTTCTAGGCCATTTAAAGAATTTCGAAAATTATGCACGCGCGTTTTTGCGTGTAACGCCATTACACAACAAAGAAACGCATTTTTTTGTTCTTTCATGATATTTCATAACGGAACGCGCGTCCGTTTAAAGTTGAAATTCAAAGAAAATCCCAAATATGTCAACTAATGTATGACTAGAAACTGGTAATCTAACAGATGGCCATCGTACAAGTTATAGGTCAACTACATATCGGGTGATTTATAAAAAATACAAATACAACCACCTCCATAGCAGCTGGGATATACCAAAGATTCGCCGGGAAAATAACGATGTTTTAATGACGTCACTATATGGACCAACACTGCCCAAGCAGACGATATCCCATAGAGAATGAACATAATTGCATAGCTATTATTTCTCAAATTATAATGAGTTTAGTGTATATAAATGTAATGGCATGTCAAACCATTCAAAAGGGGATATGACCCGATTCTCATAACTAAAATCTTTTGCTTGTAAATACACAGGATTGGGGCCAATTAACAATCAAAGAAACCAGACTTTCAAATTGAAAACCCCCTGGAATGATATTAAGGACGGCATTTGTTCCCTCTTGAAACGCCGAACATACCCCGATGTGTGCAGCTGAATATACAATGGCGTCTTATTTTGCTTTACAAGCGACAGATTCCTTTATTTTTGTATCGCTGCATTTGTCATCAAAATAAAACCATGCGCGGGGTTAAGAGTGAGGCAATAGATTATACATTTAGCCTGACGGTAGTAGAGAAAGGACTCAAGAAAAGATGAAAACACAGGCGCTGAAGATGTGTGAGATGTCATGGGGCATCGTCTGCTTGTGCAAGTCATGTCCATACTGTAATCTCACACATCTCAGTAGCGTTCGGAGAGCTCTTCCGGTGCTATGCCGGGGCTGTATTTAAGCGTTTTGTAATTTATAATAATCGTTACTTCGAATATTTCCAAGCATTGAATTTTGATAACCTTGTCGAATCAAAGTTTCAACTTTGCAATAATGAAAATAAATTTAGTTTTTAAAATCAATGAATATCAACTTTAAAATAAATTGCCGTGCGCACGAGCACATGTATAATACATAGCATGTATAGGCAAAAACATGATTACACAAAATCCATCACAGCTCTTTGGGGTGCACCTAGACCCCCAATTGTTCTTTTATTTTTATTATATGAGTCGGAGATATGATTTCATTTCTCATTTGGCCATTAAGTACATTTTAACGTCATCATAATGGCCTTGGAAGTCAAAATACGAATTTGCATATTATGACGTCAAAATATTTACAGAAAATGATTGTATCTCTGCAAATATTGATCAATTTTATTCTAAAATTTGATACGTTGTAGCTGAGACAATTCTCCACAAGATTATTACCAATATTTGTTCATTTTGATGACGTCATTAGATTGTTTGCTTAATATGCGTATTATGCATATGGGAGGTGAATGATACTACATTCCAGTCTAGACTTGTTCATTATGTTGCGTATGTAGTGCGTCGAAATATCAGTTCAATGATTGGTAGGCTCTGCAATCAGGAGAAAATTTGAGCTTGTTTAGTAAATTAATCATATAACAATTGTCTATTGAATTCCTGAAGGGGCGCTATACCACTTTTAATCATTGTCATCGTCATTTAAAACAAATAAATCATCATCATCAATATATTTATTATCGTATTTATGAATATTATCATTAGATCATCATTGGCACACTTTCATGATACAAAAATAGCACACATATCACCTAATTCGTCAAAGTGACGAATTAAAGTCTAGTTATAATTGTTAATCATATCATTATTATCATCTGTATTATCAGCATATTCTACAATGGCAGTAGTATAGTATAGTCGTTTAGAAGTAGGCCTAGTAGTAGAGGTATCATTCTGATCCTTATCATCCTGATTATCTTTTGCAATACGTCTATATAGACGATAAACTCACGACAATTTAGAATTGTCATGAATCATTGTCTTTAAGCTTACCATTAAATGCATCTGGTTCGAATTTTGCTTAGGTATTTGGTAAGTGATGATTTAAATGGTAGAAATTATCTTGTGTCCTATTCATTCTAGTCTTATTCATTTGCATTATGTTTTATTCATTCAAGTTCTAATGTTTCTGACTGTTTTCAAGACAATATTTTTTTTTGTCGATCATAGTTCTATGTAGCTTGATATCTCACGGTAATTTTGAGAGAAAAGCAATGCAAGCAATGATTTCTGAATTGTAGCGACAAATCGCGTTCGCCTTTGCTGTTCTTCAATAATATTTGACAAGCAGTATTAATTAATTTTTCAAGGACTCATGATACATTCGTTTAACAGTTGATTACCCTCGGTTGATTCTTTTGTTCGGATTATTTGGCGGGGAGAATGTATGATTGAAAATGTATTAGTAAATGTATTATTATTCTTATTTGTTCATCGTCTCTACGATGCTCTTTGAATCAAAAACAACTTTTAGTGTTAGGCTTCCTGAAAGAAATTTCAATTGTTGTTAAGACATTTTAGCTGAACTCTGTAGATCATGATGATGTGTTTGATCTTTTTTTCAATACAAGATCAAACACATGATGAAAATCTACTGGCTGCATGCCAATAAGTTCTTGACAACAATAACAAAATGTGAGCTAGTGCTATTCGGTGTGGCGTACACATGGCAATCACATGGTAGATAAAATTATGATCATCAGTACTGGGTCAAATAAATTAAAGAGAACTGAATTTGAACCCGGGCCATGGGCTACCCCCTCTCATTCTCACTCCCCCTCTTTTTCCCTCTTCGTCGCCTTAGTTTTCCCCTCTTTTACCTCCCTATGCATTTGTATGCCTCGATAATACAAAAAATAAACAATAAGATTCTTCCTCTTCTCCTCCTTCTTCCTAGTACATGTAGTAGGAGTAGTACTAGAAGCAGTATCACAATAATAATGACAACAATTATTATTATGGTTGGTGGTGTTACTAATGTTATTTTTGTAATTATTATGTTTGTTATTGTGATTATTATCCTTATCATGATTATTATCGTTAATATAAGTTATTATTGTAATTATTATAATCATTATTATTGTTATCATTATGATGAATATGAACATGATGATTTTGATGACGATTAGTATAAGTTTATAGTATTATTATAATTGTTATCATATCATTATTATCATCTGTATTATCATCATAATCTACAATGGCAGTAGTGTAGTATAGTACATGAAGAAGTAGGCCTAATAGTAGAGGTATCATTCTGATCATTCTTATTCTGATTATCTTTTGCAATACGTCTAGACGATAAACTCATGACAATTGACAATTGTCATGAATCATTGTCTTTGAGCTTACCATCAAATGCATCTGTTTCGAATTTTTCTCAGGTATTTGGTACTGGATGATTTAAATGGTAGAAATTAACTTGTGTCCTATTCATTCTAGTCTTATTCATTTGCATTATGTTTTATTCGTTCAAGTTCTAATGTTTCTGACTGTTTTTAAGACAATATCTTTTGTGTCGATCATAGTTCTATGTAGCTTGATATCTCACGGTAATTTTGAGAGAAAAGCAATGCAAGCAATGATTTCTGAATTGTAGCGACAAATCGCGTTCGCCTTTGCTGTTCTTCAATAATATTTGACAAGCAGTATTAATTAATTTTTCAAGGACTCATGATACATTCGTTTAACAGTTGATAACCCTCGGTTGATTCTTTTGTTCGGATTATTTGGCGGGGAAAATGTATTATTGAAAATGTATTAGTAAATGTATTATTATTTGTGGCTGCAGCGAGATTGATCTCAAATAAATAGTCTAAACAAAGGCTTCTACGGGAATTGTAGCTTTAATTGGAGTTTCATTTTCGTTCCAGTAAATTCCGTGAAAACTCTTTGCCTGACATAATGACAAAACTATGACAGAAATCTCCTTGATGCTCTGGCAAAAAGGGGATTCTTGTACCTCAGCACAACCATGTCTATGTAGCCTTCTGAGTGTTTGATATCAAGTGGTTATCAATAGGTGGCGCTATATTAGGCACCTTGCCTGAGGAAGTGCTATTACAAATATATGTGTGTTCATGTCATGCATCAATAATACAAGAAACAAATGACTTGGGTGATAACTTAATTAAGTGCAACTGTCACAACATGGCTCCTTTAAATTAAGAATTAATTTACCCTAAAAACGCCATTACAAATAAACAAAATGGTCGACAGCCTCGGCTAAATCTAAAGCATCAGAATACAATTGTAAAGCTTAAAACTTGCATAGCATAATATATTTCGCTTAAATTCAAAATCACACAAGTACGAACAAAGTACTCATGTTATAATACACTGTCCACAAAATGGAATTAAGTACATAATCAAATAGAAGCATTTAAATGGTGAATCTTAGATTATACATCATATTCATCAAACAGTCATCCGTAATCTGGATCGGACACTAGAAAAAACATAAATATACATCAATTAGATATCAGTATTCTTGACTTGAGTCTGTACTTTGCACATTCACTGAATTAAATTCTCGGTGAATTAGAGTTCAAATTAAAGGCAATGTCTGAAGTTTGATCATTTAAGTTATAGTTCGTGAATAAAAGTATCGGTCTTCAGTCCTGTGGCTCCTTGGCCGGGAATTCTTCCTGGTCTACGTTCGGAACAAGAAGAACTAGCTTGATTAGGGCGATCGAGGTAACTCGAGGTACTCTGTCTCTCCCTCACTCCACCCATGTGGCTCGAAGTAGGTACATTGCATTTGAAGGCAATGAAGTCACACTCTCTCTGAAGAAAGTCCTTCACTCTTAGGATGTCACCATTGTCTATGAAGGGGTCAAGATGATGCAGACGACTTTCATTGTAGCGTTTATCACCCTCTACTGCTTGCATTACATCATTAAAGGTCTTCCTTTGAGTCAACTTTATGATCTCCCTTTCAGCTTGCATGTGTAGTTCAGCAGATAGAGGTTCCATCACAACATTCTTGACACCACCTTTCTCTTCTCTCTTGTCCCATCTTACATAGCAATGTCGCGGTAAGTAAGATCTGAGACGTAGACAGTTGGCCACAGCTTTCTTCGCTCGACACCAATTACTGTAGAGATGATCAAATCGTTCAAACTTGAGCTTGTCTACGTTCTGCACAGAGGCATGGGTCTGACTTGTCACTTCAGGATCTTTAGAAAGATCTACAACTTCCTCCTTTCCCTCATCTGGAGTTTCCTTTTGGCCACACCATTGGACCCCAATCGCTTTCTCGAAGGGGAGATGATCATGCAGAAGATTCAATTCTTTAACTTCCTTGGCTCTATCTTCTGTTGATACTGCTTTCAACCCATCATCAACATAAATGTCTTGCCCGAACTTCATGTCATTCTGCGAAAAGGGTTTCTGTTTCCTATCTGGAGTGAAGTCGGCCTCTAGAAGTTGATCAACATGAAGAGGTGCTTTCTCTTCCTTCATGGTCGCTGAATGAGTAGAGTTCACTTCTGATCGATGTCCATTTAGCTGTAGCTCTTCAGGCACAAATCGTACAGTTGTGTGATGGCTCACACCCAAAGGATCGTTGTGACTACCTCCATACCCTGCCTTTATTGTGCCCACAATGCTCCATCCCAGATCCGTCTGGATTGCGTATGGACCTCTATCATCAGGAGAGTGGATAACATCGCGTGGAGCAAGAGCCTTGGCACAGTCGTAGCCGATCAGGAGCCCAATCTCAACATCTTGAAGAGGAGCTATCATGTCAGCAATCCTGGACAGATGTTTGAAGGATCTTGTCATGTCAGGAGTAGGTATGTGATGTCGATCTGCTGGCATGATGTCTCTCGTGAAGGTAGGAGGGAGGCTGATGATCTTCTTGGGGTCGTTGAATGCTTTCACCCGAAGACCAGTCACCTTTTCACTTGCAATTCTCTCATTCGCTTTGGTCATGGTAGAGAGTAGCAGGTTTACCTCTGTTCCTTTAATTCCCATCGCCTCCTTAGTTTTCGTGAGAATAAAGGATGAGTCAGATTGAGTGTCCAGCAAGGCATACACTAATTTATCCTTATCGCAGGACTCATGAGACAGCCACACTGGAACGATCATTGTTGACTTTGTAGAGTGACTGGAATCAGAATTTGATGCATAGGATGTTGACTCCAAGGTTTCAATGTTATCCCTTTCTCTGTTTGTTGCATCATGTCGTCTTTCTTTCCTCTCATCATCATGTAGAACAGTAGGATGATTCCCTCTGCATGAAGAGCATGTATCTCTCTTCGGGCATCTCCTCGATATATGTCCCTTCTGAAGGCAGCCGAAACAGAGTCCATTATCCATAACAACTTTCCTTTTCTTCTGCATCGTCTCTTAATTGAAGGACGAACATTCAGTGAGGTGATGTCGACCCTTGCAGAAGATGCATGTTAGAGTCCCTCTCTCAGCAGAGCCATCTCTCTGATTCTGATGAGTTTCCGTCTGCATAAAGCTGGAAGTAGCTGATTTCTTCCTTTCATTCGAGGTCTGCAGAGATTGAAGAGATGTTACAGGGTCACAAGCTACTATAGCTTCTTCTTCAATGAAGTCGGTGAAAACAGAAAAGGGTGGGAATGTCCCCCACTCTCGCCTCCAATGCACGACCTTCCTGCTCCATTTCACGACCAACCAATCTGGGAGTTTCATCAGTAGCTTCCGGTTTTCTCTTTCATCATCAAGATGACTTAAGTGATGAACATACTTTGAAGCTGTGTCACACTGCTTCAAAAAGTCTCCAAGTCTCCTTAGACCAAATGCATCTCTGGAACCCACTCTTGGCCAGGAGTCTAGCTTATCACGATAGGCATTGGATACCACAAATGGATCTCCATATCTCTGCTCCAATACCTTCTTTGCCTCGTTGTATCCTGCAGCATCTCCAATCATGGAATAACCTTGAACCAGGGATCTCGGCTCACCACTGAGATACTTTAAAAGAAAGTAGAACCTTTCTTCGATGGGAATTCCTCGATGCTCGATTAAGGCGTCGTAGCTTCTCTTCCATGATGTATACTCAAGCGGATTGCCTGAGAAATGTCCGGGCTCCGGAAGAGGTAGTCTGTTCAAGCAGAGCAGCTCCTTTAAACTGTTGGCGAGAACATCTTCGTTGCTGGGCTTGTCTGCTGGTTGATGACTTACTTCATCATCTCTCCTGGCTGCATGCTCCATGGGTGAGACAGGTGCTTGTTCGTTGACCCAGTCTTGAACTCTTGGTTTTGGCGAGCGAGAACCAGACTTTGAAGAGTGAGTTCCGCCTCTTAACTGTAGAATGACTCGCATGGTCTCTCTCATCAAGGATGAATGCTCCTCTTCCATCTCATCAAGCCTGTCTTCACCATCATCTTCGAGACTTGCTGAAGGAGCTAAGTCAGCGAGCACTTCTTGAGTAGCTATGGCTTTGTCCATAGCTTCCTGTACTTTGTTGCGGGATTCTTTAATCACCTCAGCTTGGATGTCGTCTTCTACAATAAGCTCACGATGCTTATTTGCTATTCTACTCCAGAGTCGAATGGCGACTTTCCATGACTTCACTGCGACATCCGCTTGGTGCTTGATACCCTTCTCTGTGGGTCTTCTATCCCTTTTGCTCGCTTCTTCTCCTTCAGACATGATGACGGTCTCTAGCTAGTGATGGAAGATTCACTTCTTGGAATGAACCACTCTGCTCGATCTGATGTCATCACACAGAAGAGTTTTCACTGTGGCTGCAGCGAGGTCGATCTCAAATAAATAGTCTAAACAAAGGCTTCTACGGGAATTGTAGCTTTAATTGGAGTTTCATTTTCGTTCCAGTAAATTCCGTGAAAACTCTTTGCCTGACATAATGACAAAACTATGACAGAAATCTCCTTGATGCTCTGGCAAAAAGGGGATTCTTGTACCTCAGCACAACCATGTCTATGTAGCCTTCTGAGTGTTTGATATCAAGTGGTTATCAATAGGTGGCGCTATATTAGGCACCTTGCCTGAGGAAGTGCTATTACAAATATATGTGTGTTCATGTCATGCATCAATAATACAAGAAACAAATGACTTGGGTGATAACTTAATTAAGTGCAACTGTCACAACATTATTCTTATTTGTTCATCGTCTCTACGATGCTCTTTGAATCAAAAACAACTTTTAGTGTTAGGCTTCCTGAAAGAAATTTCAATTGTTGTTAAGACATTTTTAGCTGAACTCTGTAGATTATGATGATGTGTTTGATCTTTTTTTCAATACAAGATCAAACACATGATGAAAATCTACTGGCTGCATGCCAATAAGTTCTTGACAACAATAACAAAATGTGAGCTAGTGCTATTCGGTGTGGCGTACACATGGCAATCACATGGTAGACAAAATTATGATCATCAGTACTGGATCAAATAAATTAAAGAGAACTGAATTTGAACCCGGGCCATGGGCTACCCCCTCTCATTCTCTCTCCCTCTCTCTCCCTCTTCGTCGCCTTACTTTCCCCTCTTTTACCTCCCTGTGCATTTGTATGCCTCGATAATACAGAAAATAAACAATAAGATTCTTCCTCTTCCCCTCCTTCTTCCTAGTACGTGTAGTAGGAGTAGTATTAGAAGCAGTATCACAATAATAATGACAACAATTATTATTATGGTTGGTGGTGTTACTAATGTTATTTTTGTAATTATCAGGTGGGCTGTATATCGTACAGACCACCTTATAAGTTCGTTAGATTTGCCTTTATTATCAGGTGGGCTGTATCTTGTACAGACCACCTTATAATTTTGTTAAAATCGCCTTTATTATTTTTTATTGTCAGGTGGGCTGTATATCGTACAGACCACCTTATAATTTCGTTAGAATTACCTTTATTTATTTATCAGGTGGGCCGTATATCGTACAGACCACCTTATAATTTCGTTAGAATTGCCTTTATTAGGTGGTCTGTTAACAACAGACCACCTATTGATTTCGTCAGAATTTTCTTTCTTTATTTATTATTATTATTTATTTATTAGGTGGTCTGTCGATGACAGATCACCTATTGATTTCGTTAGAATTTTCTTTCTTTATTCTTTATTCTTTATTTATTTTTATTTCTTCCGTACACTTTTTTTGTGTATACGTTTACTCGAAATCGACTTGGTCAATTTCCTTCAAATTTCTGATAGTCATTAGGCCCTATAATATCAAGTTCCCGAAACCTTTTTCAAGTTCATGGGGTCATCGTGACGTCATCCAGGCGCCATTTTGTAAAAATCAAGTCATTATCATATCTCGATAACGAGTCTTCAAAAATAAACCATATTTGGTATACATCAACTTCAGGTCAAAGTTCAACTAAAAATGTCAACAAAATTTGCGCGCGCACCTCGACGCGCACGTACGCGCGCATTAAAATTTTAAAATGCTCAAATTCGTTCCAAATTTTTTTTGCACACGTTTCAGGCCATTGTAAGCATTTTCAAGATTTTGCGCGAGAGCACTTTTTTGCGCGCGTTTCCGCGCGTAAGTGCGCGTACTGACATTTTACAACATGGAAACGCCAAATTTTCTCTATCATATCAACCACATTTTTCCAAGCATTTTGATACCTTGTTCACCTTTTTCTGACCAGTGATAACGCAATGAGCGTCCGTCAAAGTTTACAGCACACGCGGATCTGCATTATCCCTATCCACATTACATGTGCAAAAACAAGCCTATACAAAATTCATTTTAACTCTTCAGAATGGATAGATACCCCCAATTTTTTTCATATTTAGATAGATCATGAGTCGGAGATATGATTTCATGTCTCATTTGACCCTCAATTAACTCATGACGTCATCATAATGGCCTCCGAACTTAAAATTTCAATTTGCATATTATGACGTTAGCAGATTTTTGGAAAATTGATTGTATCTCTGTAAATATTGATCAATTTTCTTTCAAATTTTGATATGTTTTAGCTGAGAATATTCTCTACGAATGTATTCTCCACGATATTTCATTTGAACAATGGCATCATGGCGTATTTTTGCGATTAAAGGAGGCATGTCAATTTTTCACATTTTGCGTGTATTCTCTATGGGACATGACTTTTTCTCAAAACTGGTTTCTACATTCTTGTCTTTCGCGAGCAATATCTCCGTCGTTTTATCTTCGTTTACGCTGAGCTTTGAGTATGTTGTAGCTGAGTCAATATGCTATCGTAAGTGTGCCCTTTAATTTTCGATCAGATGCCGGGATCATGCTCATATTTCACTTACAAAGTGGGATTTGATAATTTCATTTTCCGTTTACGTGTAATCTCTATGGGAAATATTTTGGTACATCGGTATAACGCACTTGACTTCCGACCTCGAGGTCCCTGGTTCGAGTCCGGGCGTCTCCAACAATTTTTTTCTTCACTTTTTTTTTCTTTTTGACCTTTCACTGTACCTTTTCCTTTGCTTATTAAAACACGTAGAATCACAAATAATGTTATAAACAACCATGTTTACTTTATTATTCCCCTATTATCACTTGATCCATTACTTTTTGAGTGTAGTCCCTATGGGAGATGACTTTTTCTCAAATCTGGATTCTACATTCCTGTCTTTTGCGAGCAATATCGCCGTTATTTCCGTTTGGTTTTTGTTGATTTTGGAGTATGTTGTAGCTGAGACTATATGCTATCTAAATGTTCCCTCATTTTTTTCAATCAGATGTCATCATGGTCTGTTGATGATCATCATCAACATCATCATGATCATCATCATCATCATCAACATCGTCATCACCATTACTATCAAGATCATCATCATCATGATCATCATGATGATCATCATTGTTTACATGTCTATATAACTTCTCCCTTTCTCAATATAGTAAGTATTATAATCTATCATAAGACTTGAAGACAGACCACCTTAATCGTCCTCGTGACGATTTAAATTCTAGTTTTTATTTATTTCTCCACTTTTTTGTGTATCCGATTTCTCAATATCCATCCACCCAATTTCTCTCAATTTTGACAAGGTCATAGGTCATCATTATGAGACGTGACAGGAACATTTTCAAGGTCATCAAATTATCGTGACGTCATCCAGGCGCCATTTTGTGAAATCACATTATCAATCATATCTTCATGACGCGTCATCAAAGGTCATTCATATTAATATAACATATACTTCAGGTCAAGGGTCAACAGGTCATATCATCAAAGGTCACATAAAGGTCATGACGCGCGCGTATGTGCGCGTCAAAATTTAAAATTGCTCAAAATCACTTAACTATTAAACGAGAGTACGAATCAGGCCATTTTAAGCATTTCAAAATTTTCCGTCCGTAAGTGTCCCCGCGCGCGGTGTGCGCGCTTACAGCGCGCGGAAAAGATCAAATTCAAAATGTTTACATGATTTGGATTCCTCTTAACGTAATTGACAATTTACATTAATTTCAGTCACTCTTCATATTTCATAAGGCCGTGAGCGCGCGTCAAAGTTCAAAATCCGCGCGTACTGCTATGGGCAATATAGTGCAAATTTGATCAAAAACATGCCATTTTAAAAATCGAAATAGCTCTTCAGATAGTCCATTGACCCCCAATTTTTATATCATGGTTGGAGAAAGCATGAGTTGGAGATATGATTTCATACCACCCTGACTCGTACAAAGTGAAATAAAGTCATCATATTGGCATCTAAACTCAAACAAATGTATTTTGTTGATGACGTCATTTTTGTCTTTGTTTATTTGAGATTATCTCACTTATCGGTGATCGATTTTCTCCCAGATTTTGATATGTTGTAGCTGAGATAATTCTCTATCAGAAATATGCCATTTATTTTTCATTTAAATGACGTCATCATAGTGAAATATTCGATTAAAGGCGACAATGCATAATTTGTCATATTTGCGTGTTACGCCTATGAGAGGTCACTTTTGTCAAAAACATGTATCTGCATGACAATGTGTTTTGTCCAGTATCTCGGTTATTATTCAACAGTTTTCTCCCAAATTTTAGTATGTTGTAGCTGGGACTATTTGCTATCTAAATACTTCCTTTTTCTTCAATCAGATGTCAGGATCATGCTCATGCATGCTCATCATCATCATCATCATCAATATCATCATCATCATTATCATCAATGTCACCATCATCATCATCATGGTCTGAAGATGATGATCATCAACATCATCATGATCATGATCATTATCATCATCATCATACAAATTGTCGTTTTTATCGTCATATAACATTATCATTATCATCATCATCACCTTTACTATCATGATCATCATCATGTTCATCATGATCATCATTGTTTACATGTCTATATAACTTCTCCCATTCTCAAATCTATCATAAGACTTAGACAGACCACCTTATTCGTCTTCGTGACGAATTAAATTTCTAGTTTATTTATCAGGTGGGCTGTATCTAATACAGACCACCTTATAATATTGTTAAAATTGCCTTTATTATTAAGTGGGCTGTATTTAGTACAAACCACCTTATAATTTTGTTAAAATTGCCTCTATCATCAGGTGGGCTGTATATCATACAGACCACCTTATAATTTCGTTAGAATTGCCTTTATTATTTATTTTACTTATTTCAAACCACTTTTTTGTAAGCACGATTACTTGAAAATGGCTCAATCAAATTTGGCACACATATGTTTAGGCATATGTACAAAATACAACAACGTTTTCAACTATGACCTTTACTGATGACGTCATCTAGGCGCCATTTAGTAATTTTTTCTGAAAATCAACTCATGATCATATCTTCATAACCAACAGCCATTTTTGATTTATATTTATCATGATTCAGGTCAAAATTAAAATGCTCAAAATAGTCTCAAAATAATTTTACATACGTTTTAGGCCATTTTAAGCATTTAAATAAAAATCTCGCACACGCGCATGCGCGCGTGTTTTCGCGCG
This sequence comes from Strongylocentrotus purpuratus, assembly GCF_000002235.5. Classification (NCBI taxonomy): domain Eukaryota; kingdom Metazoa; phylum Echinodermata; class Echinoidea; order Camarodonta; family Strongylocentrotidae; genus Strongylocentrotus; species Strongylocentrotus purpuratus. The sequence continues at coordinate 39,108,721 of NW_022145594.1, forward strand.
TTCTGCCACTTTGCAACAAAGAATCGCCAATTTTTCTTTGTCATCATATTTGGCACATTTTCCCAAGCATTTTGATACCTTGTTAACATATTTCTGACCATTAATAACGGAGTGAGCGTCCGTTTAAGATACACGTCCGTGCGTGCGAGCTCTTGTAATACATAGCATATATATGGGCAAAAACATGCCTATACAAAACCCATTGTAGCTCTTTAGGATGTAAGGTGACCCCAAATTTTGTTTCATATTTTGTAGAGTATGAATTGGAAATGTGATTTCTTCTCTCATTTGACCCTCAATTAACTCATGACGTCATCATAATGGCCTCCGAACTCAAAATTCCAATTTGCATATTATGACATCAGCATATTTTTGGAAAATTGATTGTATCTCTGTAAATATAGATTGATTTTCTACCAACTTTCGATATGTTTTAGCTGAGATAATTCACTACAAATGCATTTGACATGATTTTTCATTTCGACAAAAGCGTCATGACGTATTTTTGCGATTAAAGGAGGAATATCAATTTTTCACTTTTTGCGTGTATTATCTATGGGACATGACTTTTTTTCAAAACTGGATTCTACATTCTCGTCTTTCGCGAGCAATATCTCCGTCGTTTTAGCTTCGTTAACGCTGAAATTAGAGTATGATGTAGCTGAGACAATAAGCTATCTTAAATTTGCCCTTTATTTTGTCTCAAATTTTAAATAGACCAGCCCACCCAGGCCTGAGCCCACCTATACTTGTTCATAACAAGTATTACAAATCTAGTTATTATTATTGTCATCAACATTCATTCATTTCATTTCATCTACATTATTTCATGAAATGCATTCAGAAAATGAAGAAAAAAAAAACAAACGAAAACTAGAGTCAAAAGTCGAGACAAAATAAAGGGCACATTTGAGATATCTTATTGTCTCAGCTACAACATACTCAAAGTTCAGCGTAAACAAAATTAAAACGACGTAGATATTACTCGTGAAAGACGGGAATGTAGAATCAAGTTTTGAGGAAAAAGTCATGTCCCGTAGAGAATACACGCAAAATGTGAAAAATTGACATGCCTCCTTTAATCGCAAAAATACGCCATGATGCCTTTGTCAAAATGAGAATAAAAACAACTAAATTTGTCGAAAATTGTCTCAGCTAGAAAATATCAAAATTTGGAAGAAAATCGATCAATATTTACAGAGATGCAATCAATTTTCCATAAATATGCTGACGTCATAATATGCAAATTGGAATTTTGAGTCCGAAGGCCATTATGATGATGTCATGAGTTAATTGAGGGTCAAATGAGACATCAACAAATATTTCCGAATCATACTCTATTAAAATATGAAAAAAAATTGGGGTCACCGTGCATCCTAAAGAGCTACAATGGATTTTGTATAGGCATGTTTTTGCCACTAAATGCTCTGTATTACAAGAGCTCGCGCTCACGGAAATTTTTGTTAAACGGTCGATCATTCCGTTATTAATAGTCATAAAGAGACAAACATGGTATCAATTTGTTTGTAAAAATAGGTGGAATAGTATGAAAGAAAAAAAATCGCGATTCTATGTTGTGTAATAGTTTTACGCGCGAAAACGCGCGCGCATGCGCGTGTGCGCGATTTTTTATAAAATGCTTAGAATGGCCGAAAACGTACGCAAAATGATTTTGAAATGATTTTGAGCATTTTAAAATTTTGCGCGCATGGACGCGCGGAGGTACGCGCACGCGCGCGTTCTTTGACCTGATGTTGACCGGACGGATATTGACCTTAGTCATGATAAATATGAATGAGAAATAGCTTTTGGTTATGAAGATATGATCATGAGTTGATTTTCGTAAAATTTTACAAAATGGCGCCTAGATGACGTCATCAGTAAAGGTCAATGTTGAAAACATTATTGTGCTTTGTACATATGCCTATACAGATGTATGCCAAATTTGAAGGTATTTGATTGAGTTATTTTCAAGTAATCGTGCTTACAAAAAAGTGGTTAGATGTAAGAAAAATAAATAATAAAGGCAATTCTAACGAAATTATAAGGTGGTCTGTACGTTATACAGCCCACCTGATAACCTGTGAAAAAAAAATATTGTCGGCGAAGCATTGGTCGTAGTACTAGTAGCATTTGTATTTTATGGGACATTTGGGGGCGGAACAATTGTAGCGGAGCAAATGTCACCGGAGCAAGTGTCGCTCCAGGCGGAGCAAATGTCGGCGGAGCAACTGTTGGCGGAGCAATTGTCGGCGGTGCAAATGTCACCGGAGCAATTGTCGTGTTTTGCGGAGCAAATGTCGGCGGAGCAATTGTCGGCAGAGCAAATGTCGGCGGAGCAATCGCGGCGGAGCAAATGTCAGCGGAGCAACTGTCTTTCGAGGAGCATTTGTCACCGGAGCAATTGTCGCGTTTTGCGGAGCAATTGTCGGCGGAGCCATTGTCGGCGGAGCAAATGTCGGCGGAGCAATTGTCGGCGGAGCAATTGTCGGCGGAGCAAATGTCGGCGGAGCAATTGTCGGCGGAGCAATTGTCGGCGGAGCAAATGTCGGCGGAGCAAATGTCGGCGGAGCATATGTCGGCGGAGCAAATGTTGGCGGAGCAATTGTCGGCGGAGCAAATGTCGCGGAGCAAATGTCGCGGAGCAATTGTCGCGTTTTGTGGAGTAAATGTCGGCGGAGCAATCGTCGGCGGAGCATGTGTCGGGTTAACTAATATTACCCTATTAACCCTGATTTAGCTCCGGCAGTCCTTACCGGCAAACAGCTTATATCATGAATAATCCGACCAGGTTCCCGATTTGTATCACCTGCTTCGAGTGGCTAATGTATTGCCGAAGGGCATTAATGAAGTGAAAGAGACTTGAACCCTGTATATAATACAAGTCACATGATTCCATATATTCGTACAGCACTTAGATATGTATACTTTTCTTATTCTACACTATCTTTACTACCTTTATTCTTGTCTTCCCTCTCCCCCTCTCTTCTTCTATTCGTATCTGTTTCCTCTCTGTTGTTTATAAGATGCATGATTTTTCTTTTCCTTGAATGCCATTAGTTTTGTATTCGTCATTGTAATGCAGCTATATCAACTATTTATTTATCTATTTATCTTTCTCACTGTTTATAGCTGTGGTACTTTGTTGTCTCTTCTTCTATTCGTATCTGTTTCCTCTCTATCGTTTATAAGATGCATGATTTCTCTATTCCTTGAAATGTCAGTAGGGTCATCAAAATTTTCTTTTTTCCTTTGTTTGTCTTTCTTTCTTTCTTCTTTCTTCCCCCTTATAAGAAAATAGTTTTACTGTGTATCACTATCCGTTTACATGCAAATGTATTGCCTTATGGTGTATTCTCAATTCTTTAATTGTATAATTATTCTCTTTAACACGTTGTTGACATATTGCACCTTTCCTCTAATAAGTTTGATTTTATTGTTCTTCAATGTAATATACTCATATTACTTTACCTCGTGCAATATCTTTTTGATAATATTATCCTTGTACTTTTAGGTTGTTACATTACGTGTTTTATCATGTTACTCATGCTTTATGTGAAACCCCTTCTCCTTCCTCTTCTCTTGGGTCCTCATTTTTTTCTTTTTTCTTTCTCTTTTCTTACCCCTTTCCTCAGCTATTATCACCTTTTCCCTCTTTCTTCTTTCATCACACAATACATTTCTAGTTCCGTCTTTCTCTTTCTCTCTCTCCCTTTTTTTTTTTTTGATGACACAGAAGGTTTTTAAGGTTTTCAATATTTTTAATATTTGTAATATTTGTAACGTAATACTTGTAATATATCTCGATTTTGATGTAATATTTGTAATATATTTAGATTTTGATTTAATGTTTGTAATATATTTAGATTTTGATGTAATATTTGATTCTCATTTTGCATAATTTATAGTCGTACGTTTTAGTCATTCATATTTTGTTCGTTTATTGTGTTGTATATTGACTTTGTAAATTGAATTATTTCCAGCTGCATGTTCTTTTATTTCAATAAACCGAATCAAATCAAATTAAATCAAATCAAAATCTCACAAATACTCAGAGTTCCGAGTGGGAGCATCCACACGGTCAACTTTCGCATCCCTCTAATGGTATTAGCGCGTTACTCCTGGATTGATGTAAATCCAGGAGTAAATCGGCCGGCGTAAAGTTCGTCGTAGTTTACACGATTATCGTTCAGATGATCACAACGCCGACCACACCATGATTACGCCAACTAGCTCTAAACACGACCTTTACGCCGACCAAAATTACCATCGCGTGAACACGGCTATTGATACTTAAGTAATATGAAAAGGAAACACTATATTAGGCTCCAAGCAATATTATGCAAAAGTCTCAGAGAGAGAGAACTAATGTTACAACTGCGTGTATTCAATAAGGGAGTTTACAGATACAATCTGCGCATGGGCAGATAAAGGTCATTTGTACCAAAAAGGTAAAAACCCACAGAGATGAATACTGGATATGCGCTCATGAAAGTTATGTAACATTATTCATTTATGCACCAACGGTACATTCTATGATACGCAGGTGGAAGTATTCTTTTCAACAGGACAAATAAAAGGTATTCATAAAGCACATCTAGGACTTTGGCAGTTATTATTCTAATACGCTCAACGTGGAACTTCTCCATGTGTAAAAGATCTGTGGATATTTGGGGTCATTTGAACCATGTGCTATCTGTAAACTCCCTTATTGGTAATAGACCAGTTCACGGTTAGCACATTACTGCAATGACCCCGAATATCCACAGATCTTAAAAACATGAAGAGGTCCCACTTTTTACATTTTGAAATAATCACTCCTACAGCGATGGAGGTGCTATATAAATAGTCTTTGTTTCCCCTTTTCAAAGAATACTTCCACCTGTGTATCATGGATGGCACTGAATGTGCATAAATGAATAATGTTACATAACTTTCATGAACACGTATCCAGTATTTCGTCTCCGTGTATTTCAAAATTTGTTCTGCAATGACCTTTATCTGCTCATGCTCAGACTGCAACCGTGAACTGGCTTATTCAATATTGAATACATGCAGTCCAATTGTACATGCTTCACGGTTTACAGAGCAAACTCAGTGTCATGCATGCAAACATAAAATACGAATAAATGGCAAAACACCACCAAGCTGTGCAAACTTTGAAGTAATTTAGCAGCGATCTGGTGTTTGCCACTAGTATATAAAGCTGACGCAAGCTGATCATAATATGCGTCGACCAACATTGGAAATGTGTACGCGGAGGGGGGGGGGGGGGGGGGGGGGTTGGTGGCGGCGCTTTGGTTTAGTTTTGCAATCTTAATTCCAGTCTGCAAATTATATTACGCCTCGGATAACATTGACAAAATGTATTTGTATACACTCCAATCTCGCACAGCTCACATAATATGCCATAGATCGTGCCCCTTACACCACTTACCAGACTCGTATTAGTGTTGAAGCAGCTAGCTGATGTCCCTTCTTTCAGACATGTAGTTTCCTTTGCAGAATTGGGCAGTTGACCCTCAATCCGTTTCCCATGCACCCTCTATGTGATTATGTGTTGCTCATTTAGCTTTCTTCTGAAATGTTGCGAAATGATGGTCATAAAAGAATAACGAGTCTCCTTTTTTTAGCAAGATTAATCCATACACCGGATAGCAGAGTACATGTATAGTACATGTATAAAGTATATTAAGTGCGTCACTCAAATGCGCTTTCTAGCCTGACCAAGTCCTAAAAGCAGGCGCGGATCCAGTATTTCTTAGGGGAGGGGGCCCAACTGTTTTGGTTTTTTTTGCTCCCGAAAATTTTAAAATCGCGCCGGCCGAAAATTCACTTAGTGGGGGGGGGGGGGGAGTAGTGAGCACATTTTTTTGTTTTGGTCCTCGAAAATTTTTAATTTGCACCCCCCCCCCCCCTGCCCTTGAGCGCCAGGGGGGGGGGGGGGGAGCAACCCCCCAAAAAGGTAAAAATCACGTGATTTTTCATGATTTTTTTTTTTCTCAAGGGGGGGGGGGGCCGATTTTGTGGTGTGTTTGTGTGGCATGGGGTTAAATACAATCTGTTGATAATGTAATAATACGCTCATTTGGGCATCTCATTTGACCTAAAGGGAGCGCTAGAGCCATAGAAGAGCCGGGCTGGGTTGATTAATTGTATTCACCTAAAAGGTAAATAGCATTAATTATGTTTCCAATAGTATGCCGGGAACGGGTAAACAACCCCTGGTTTCGAATTCTTGCATAAGATTAAAGTGTTCATTTCGATAAGCACGTTGGAAATAAATTCCTGCATCAAAATTTACAGGTGTTCATTTCCAATAACACGTTAGACAATTAGACTGTTTTTCCGGGGACGCGACATTCTCGCGAAGAGATAGACCCCTCCCATTTTTGTTGGTGACTTGTTCAAATCACTCTTTATCTATTATGCTTTATCATTGGTTATAATGAATTAAAGGTATAACTCCTCTCTTAATTGGAGCTAGTTAGATATATCCCGTCTTGTAATTGGTTGTCTTCGTAAGGGTCCTCCTGGTTGACTGGTGATATCTAAGCCTCTTCGGGTGCCGCAGTATTTAAATGCCATGTGCGGGGTTTTGTATAGTCATATTATTTGAGAGTTTATTTCATTCCGTTAATATATTTGGATGTGCTGCTAGTTTACTGTCGTTATGGCCGCCTAGCCTCTGAGAAAAGCAGCTTATATTTAAAATGTTTATAAAAATAATTACTCTTCGTTTGTAACGATTGGAGCTTCGGCTGACTTATATAATTAATAAAGTGAACTTCAACTGTAATTCCGAGCTTCTTTTGAATTCATTTATGTTTGAACTTGTCGTCTACAACTCATTAAGTGGCCCACCACAATAAGATGGCAATGGAAAACAGAGGGCCAAATTTTAGAATACCCCACCAAAACGTAATATGTCCCTTGGTCGCCAACACGCCAAAGTACAATGAATTCCTGTCCGTTAGTATTATGATTATTGTACGTGTACATGGAATATCTAGTGGAAGAGAAAAAGTGTGTGAGAGAGAGGGAGAGAGAGAGAGAAAGAGGGGGGGAGAGAGAAGTATATATCTTTTATTTGCATAATTGTGTTTTGAAAGAGGAAGAAATACAAGTTTATTGAAATCATTGTCACCATCCGACAAGCTTCTACAGTTCCTTTACATTTCATTCACATAAAGTGCATACAATTTCTCCAATTTATTGGTTAGAGCGTGGCAGACAAGCAATGTACAGTCTCATTCAACACTGAATGAGCGGGATTTTTTCCCGCCTCTTGGAGCATGTGACACGACTTCTGTCGGTGAAGAACATGAACTTTGAACCGAACCGGGTGGGCCGCGTGCTATGGGGTATTTGCCTGTTTGACTACGTCACTTGTATGAAATGCTTTCAATTGTTCAAACACAAAACACAGTCTCTCATAAGCCTATTCTGTAATCAAAGAGGAAGGCACCTGGGAATCATTTTATGATCAAAAGTAATCATGCAAGTTAGACACCCCGGGGGGCGTTATTTTTTTCTGCGGCACAGATTTGGGTTAGGTGCGTGTTGAGCCTATGGGAAAGTTTAGGGTTAGGGTTAGGGTTAGGGTTAAATCAAGACCTCTTTTTTGTTTTAAAGCCAAAATCTGTGCAGCAGAAAATAAATGACGCCCCCGGGAGGGGGGGGGGCATTCCCAACATGACTGGCTACGCACCCGCGTCTAGAAAATGCGTCGAAACGGTGTCTTGTCAGCTATACTGCGTCATCGCGACAAAGAAAGAGGACAAAATATACAGTTCCTCAGGTAGACAAAGGAACATCCCTTCACTGATAGTATGTACAAATGTGTAGAACAAAAAATGTCTGATGCATATTCATCTGTTCTACACATTTTTACATAATAGCAGTGAAAGGATGTTCCTTTGTCTACGTGACGAACTGTATATTTTGTCCTCTTTCTTTGTCCGTCATGTGCATATAGTTGATCAGGTTCAGAGGGTTCATCCCATTCGCCATACAAACGCAATTAGGTTTATTTCAGATAAGTTGCGATACGCCGTTAGGGTCCATTTCAGAGGTTGATGCAAATTGTTCGACACGGGTGGGTAGCACTTGTGTATGAGAGTGAACCCCCCCCCCCCCCCCCCCCCCCCCCCCGCCACGGCTTAGACACATGCCTGGCATAAACATGTCTGTACAAAAGTGTCCCATTGTACATCTCTCTCTCTCTCTCTCTCTCTCTCTGTCTTTCTTTCTACCCAACATCTGTTGTACTATTTATTCTCCTATATAATGTTTATGTCTGAATGCAGTGAAAACGACTGTGCTTTATTCACATTCATTGTTCCGTTGTTCACGCTCTGTGAACGGATGCAGCTGTTTTTCACACACTCATTAGAAGGAAACCAATTCTCATTGTGTGGAATTGCCATTTTGATGAGTGTATACAGATCACATTGTACACAGTACACACACACAACCGCAATACAGGCAATGTATGCATTGCGTGTCATATCAGGCATCAGCGCATCGATTGCTACCAATCAAAATGGATCATACCCGCCCCCCCCCCCCCCCCACTCAGTGTTATTTAGGGTACGCATATGCGTGTTCCCTCCTTTTGAAAACACCCCCTAAGTCTGGTGTGTAAAGTCAATGTTGTGTATGTACGAGCCAGACTTTGGTGCGTGAAAAGTACCCCTTTACCTAGCCTCTTGTCGATGCCCTCGCGCTGTTGGAGTCTCTAAATTCTGACGAGCGAAGCGAGTCAGAGAAACCGAGGCTTTCTCTGACTTACTTCGCTCGTCAGAATTTAGAGACTCCAACAGCGCGAGGGCATCGACAAAGACGACAAGAGGCTACCCTTTACCGGACATTTTGGTAACACGCATGCGGTCATTCCGACCCCGGAGTGGGGGGGGGGTGGGGGTCCGGGGGATCATAATAATTGATATAAATGCCTATAACTTCTTTCGTTTCAGCTCGTCCTATCAGATTTGTACAGTATCGTATTCGTTGTCCTATCATTGAACACATCCCTGCCTAATTACACGCACCAATAGTGATGCACGATGAAAGAAGCAATCTCTCAACATTCAATCGAAAAAGCCATCCCCGTTTCGTTTTTTTTTTAATCTGCATAATATATTGCAATAACGCGCACCTTTAAAAAAGAAAAATGAGTACTTCTACCCTAGCTACCCAAAAATGACACACTCTACAGTCAGTCCGCAGCGTCCGCGAATTCGCTCGTATTTACACAAGTCGTATGCAAGCTATGTACGGTAAAAACGGACATTAAGCAGAAAACATTGGTACATGAAAATTACGATTGCATCAATGTTTCTCTATGGATTTTTTTCATTTATGTACCAATATAAAGAAGATAGACCAAATAATCCATCTTTACAAAACATCAAGATATTTTTTTAACGTTAACATGCTCTAAAAAGAGCATTTAAAACAGTCTAAAAACATAGCAACTTAACGATATGCAGCATTAAAAAAATATATGAAAACGCTACTGCATCAAAAAGTAATTTGGTTCATTGTGATGATAAATATACAAACTTTCAAACCATCACTGTTTCTATTATTTTACTTCTTTATACCAGTCAGGAACACGGTAAATACAACACCATGTTCATTCCAACATATTCAACAGCGGTGACACCGACGATATGCGTGGGTCATCAGAGTATGACGTCATGTGCCAACCGGGGGATACTACGTTAAATCTAGCTTTGCGTCGATTATCGATGTTCTGTGTCCGTGCGCTGTACATGAACACGCACGGAGGATAGACGGTGATTAGGGATATCCACGTATTAGACTCTGGTGCGTAACCCCCGGACGTAGAGGTGTTGTATTGCCCCATATACTCATTATTGTGTATCATACTTATGCGCTACTTAATAAAGTCTACAGAGCTGCAGAGTACAAGTTGGATGCGGATACGTACTCAAGTACAATCAAGTACACTATAGAATACCACCTCTAGAATGAATAGGGGACAGTGGGAAGGGTTTAAGTGTCTTTATGTGTCATTTTTGGCCAGGCTTTGATATCATTTTAACAAAGAAGATACATTTTCTTTCTCAAATGTATATTTATGAAAATACAAACTTTCGGGGGGGGGGGGAAGTGATTGGCATTGGTATTGTCATTGAAAAATGAAAATATGATTGTTCCCATCCCTGCTTTTAAATTTCATGGCTGTATTGCAGGCGGTTGGTTGTAAAAGTTCTGAAATGTGTTTTTATTTAAATTGTAAACCATGGACTAATCAATGACATGAGAAGAGCCTTAAACATCAATTTATTTTGGTAATCCCCAGGCATTCTTTGATAGTAATATTTCATTTGATGTTTCTTTTGTCAATTTATGTAACTCCAGTTCATGTGTATTTTTAAAAAATAAAATAATTACAAAATTCTTCCCCTTATTCTCTTTTCTGTTTGTTTTTGTTTTATAGTGACCCGCAAAATATATATCTGATCATTTATTTTCTGTTTTTGTTTGTATGGTAATGACTATCGGATAACATTTTTAATGTGTGGTGGGTTGAAAGGGCGCAAATAAAATTAATAATATTTTAATTTTCACCTTCAACATCATTATCACAATCATCAAAGTCATCATCGCCATCACGATCATTATCATCATCACCACTATTAACATCACCATCACCACTATTAACATCACCATCATAATCACTGTCATGATCATCGCCATCACCATTGCCATCATCACAATCACCATCAGCATTATCACCATAGCCATCATGATCATCCCCATCACCATCATCATAATCACCGTCAGCATTATCACCATAGCCATCACGATCATTGCCATCACCATCATCATTATCACCAGAGCCATCATGATCATTGCCATCACCATTGCCATCATCATAATCACCAAAGCCATCATGATCATCACCATCAGTATTATCACCATAGCCATCACAATCATCATAATCATCATCCTAATCACTGTCAGCATTATTACCATATCCATCACCATCATCATCATAATCACCGTCAGCATTATCACCATTGCCATCATCATAATCACCGTCAGCATTATCACCATTGCCATCATCATAATCACCGTCAGTATTATCACCATAGCCATCACCATTATCATAATCACCGTCATCACCATAGCCATCATGATCATTGCCATCGTCATCATTATCACCATAGCCGGTTAAACACAAAATATATTATTAAGACTACTACTAATGATAAATAATTATAAATGAAATTGGACTAGGAATAATATTTCCATTTTATAATATTCATATTTTATTTATAAACTGACTTTGACATGTGTGTTGAGAACTTGAGACCAGTGAAGAAAAAAAAACGGGCTCAGGACGAAATAGCCCCCGAAATGCCCAACTCAAGAGCCCCCGAAGATCAGAAAAGAGCCCCCATAAATTTGCATAGAGTTCAATGCAAAACAACTTTTAGAGTGTTATTTTTACGCAGGCAAGCTTGAAAAGTAGCCCCCAAAAAATAAGTACTAATTTTTACCCTGCTTGAGACCATTACTTGCATAACATGTGTCACTGAGAATAAAAGTATTATCTGAGTAAAACATCTTTAAATTGTATAACGGTGACAGTTCAATCAGTTTTTTATTATAATAAATGCTTTGTTCATGTAAAGCTCAGGAATCCCACCTTCGAAGTATCACTATCAGAGATACAAAAATGTAATCACTTGAAATGGATTTTTCTTTTACTGAAAGAATAAGCTGAACAAAATCCTTCTTGTCCTTCTCCCAAACTCCGCTTTCAAGATTGTTTGTTCCTACATGTATGTGAAGTCTAGCAAACGCTGATTCAGGAATGCAATGGAGACTGATGTGTGAAGTCTGTGTCTTAGATAATTTGTTGTCAATGTTCTGCAAGTTCGATGGTTGAGTGCATCCGTCAGAAAAACAACAACATCTACATCTAAGGTGGTACTGGACAGGACCAATTGTTATATACGTCCAGACTTCCGTGGCATCGCAAACTGTCAACAAACATCACAACTGAGGGTGCAGAGTTCAAAAATAAAAATAAAAAGGTGCTCATAAAAATACAGTTGGTTGCAGACATCATCTAATTTTTAGATGAAGTAGAGCCACATCGACGCTCTAGCCCGCCTGTGTACAGCTGCGCTGAGTGGTCATTCTGCATGTAGCTCCAAACTTTGGTATGGAAAGACTTGGCTGATGTTGACTTTGATGATGGTGGCTGCCGGCTGGTAGTTGATTCCATTACGAGGATAGAAGCTGTTCTTGTATACTTCGGTCCTGGCAAATGACAAATGATAAGAAGGAATATAAAATTGCTTAGTTCAGGTATGGGGATTTTAAAAGATCTGATCAAAGTAGCTGTCAATTTATGGTAGACAAAACCTGCTTGCATTAAAAAATTGTTTTTAATGAAAACAAATTACAGGTGTCAAATTCATGAAGTTTTCCCTTCATTTTTCCACATGTGCACAAGTTGTAAAATGTAAGTGTTTAACTTTGGCTTTTTGTTTCAATTCTGCTTTGTTCATAATCATAATACAACTCGCACAAGGGAAATGCTGCTTATTTCTATGGCTGGTTGTAAAGTTTGAGTTGACCAGAACCAAAACAAAAGGCACAACCAAACTAGTTTGAGAATCCCTAAATTAATAATATAATTATCTGAGTCTGACCAGACGCCAGAGTCACTGTTTAACTCTCACAGTTGACTGTTAAATTCGTGTAAAAATAAAATGGATTAAGCATAAATATTATCAAGAGAGCTTGCTAATTTAATGGAATAGTACACGTAAGTCGAGGGCCCCAGATCAGATATGGCTTTGTTTTATGCCGGATCGGTACAGAAAAGGCTATGTATGGGACCGGTACGCGGTCACGGTGATGACTACGAAGGTGCGGCCATGTTGGCGAAACGTACACTTTTCGCGCCATATCGGCAAAAATGAGTGATTTTAACGTAGCCGTCACACAACTTCCGGTTGAAAATCGAAAAATGTGTAACTTTCATGGCCATAAAAGCTAATAAAATACATCGTGCATCAATCGAACTCTGCGCTTTTTCACTTCTGCCAACATTTTTCTTGTGAAAAATCAAAAAATTGGGGAAAAACATTGCTAATACCAGTCAGGAACACGCTAAATGCAAGGTAATGTCAGAATACCTCCTACGAAAGAAGGAAAATATGGACACATTTCAATGAATATTTACAATCACTTAGATGCGGTAAAATTAGGAAAATTTCATATCAAAATACGTAGAAAAGTATGGAGATTCACTTACCCCTACATGCTACGCAGCACAATAAAAGCCATAGCAGCTGTGATAAAGTTTGTTGACCTGTGCAAAAGTCTCGCGAAATCTCGCAAATCGCGGGACACGAAATACGACGGTTTATCGCACTTCCGGGTGCTGTGTAAATTTGGGCATTCTGCCTAATTATCGCGGGCGTTGATGGAAATGGAAATCTTCGGAATTATTACTCTTCAGAATAACGACGTGAAATCTTATTCCCCACTCCCACACACACACACGCACACACGCACACACATGCCCATGCACTAGCACGCCAGTGTGTAGACAAACAAAGATGGGTTGGCATCACTTTTTGTGTGTCACTTTTACCTTCCATTTCCCTTTTTTTTGCCCAGGGTGGGGGGAAGCCCCCTGGTACCCTTTTAGATTCGTCATCGAATGTAGATGTACACCTAAAATGTGTTGTTGATTCATTTTAAATGGATAAGTGACCACAAATATCATAATAACGACAATCATAATGATTATAATAATAGTAATTATATAAATAATCATTACAATAATAATGATTAAAGCAATAACCAAAAAAATGAAATGTTAGTAACAATAATAATTATTTAAAAAAATAGTAATAATAATAATAATAATAATAATAATAATAATAATAAAAGTGATAATAATGATAATAGATATGATAAATGTAATATGTCATGTTAACTATGAATGGTCTTATCATTACTATCTATCTTAGGTGTCTACAAATCATTTGTAGGATATGTGTACTAAACATCATTTTCATTTCAGCCCTTTATTTTAAATTCGCCAAAAGTGATATCAGCTAAATCCTGGCAAAATAATTGTGCTTGGCAATGTTACAATGTATATACATAAACGTAGTTTATTTCTATTGGCATGTCAAAACATTAATTTGCTTAATTTGACAGGTTTTATTTCGCTTAGGCCGGTAGACACCAACATAGCTCCTTTATATAAATTACAATTCAATATCAAATACTATGCAAAGGCGTAGGAATCAATAATGTTCAACACTCAAGGAAAGGGTCAGAGAATTCCATTTTTATTTTAAAACAAAATTATTTCAATTATTTATTTTTCTGAAAAGAAATGAATAAAGCATACAAATAAAGCCCTTCAGCGAAAAGTATGTATAACAGTACATACCATATTGTACTATAAGCACCAGAGCCATCTATCTACAGAGTTTGGCCAATTCGGTTTCACTGGGTCACAACATGGCGTATATTCCTGTGTTTTGTGCATCTCAACAAAGCAGTAGTCGCAATATTGTGTCCAACTCGAACCGGGCTGGAAAGACTCTGTGTTTATTTTATTTTTTTTGTAGTATTTTTTGTATTGTCTTCATTCAATACATGGACATGTACATCATACAAATACAAATTATTTCAAATTACATTATATAGCATATAGAGTACACAATATACACAACTCAATTATTTTCAACGAAAAAAAAAAAAATCTTAATAACCCCCTTCCCCAAATTAAAACACAAAACAATGACGAAGCATTAACAAAAAAAATAGATGGCTCGATAACGAAACCGCAAAACTCCCTCTTGACCCATCGCAGGTCAGCCGTAGCAGTATTGTTCTGTAACTCGATGCTTCCCTAGCTGCACCGCTGGTTCTTGCATCGAGTTCTCTTTCTACAAAGTGGGAATTATGATGACCATGTTGACCATGAGATGGCATTAGGGACTTTTAGATTTGCACGTCGACTTAGTGGACTGGTACGTGTCACGTCCTTTTAAGGCACTGTGATGTCCTTTTAAGGCACTGCCAGTACCTTAAAGGATGTCTGACGTAGCAGTCCACTATGTCGACGTGCAAATCTAAACGTCCCTATTGTGAAATAAACAGTACGCTAGGGCAGAGAGTTAATCAGTTCAGTATCCCTTGAAAAGATCATAAAGAACTTCATATTAACTGACAAACTGAACAAAAATATCATACAAAATTAAAATATATCAGGATCAAAACAAACCTTTTTTAACATTTGATTTCGGATGTTGCAGATATAGTTTAAACATTATGAACCATAATTGTTTCTGTAACACAACATATTTACCCATCATATGGCTAGCTTTCAAATATTTTTTTTTTTATATAAAAATGCCTCTATCTGTCATTTCACCAGTGCCAATATAATTTGTCTAGCTAAAACCCTTCGTAAGACCTTTTATTTACAGATCTGGAATATTTCTTCTTACTGCGGCAATAGGCCTAAACTAGAAGAGCATTGATGTGATTCCGCTAAAATTTGACTATTTAAACGTTAGAAGGATAAGTACGATTGGTCAAACAATCAACTTGTGAAATATTGAAATATTCTGACTAAGAGCATGTAGTTAAAGATGAAGTTGAGTTCTGGTCATGCGATTGCATTATGAAAGAAACGATGTGGAACCGACCAGAAACGGTTAATCATCTAGCATATAAGAATTTGTGTGTATTGCAAGGTTCTGGAATCATCAAAATGATAAGAAATGTGGCCAAGTCTTGGTAAAGTTACAAACACTTGCACAGAAAGATGTATATGGGACTACACAAACACGTGGCGTAAAAATCCGGCCCCCCGATTTTTACGATGTTACATGCATATTTAGAATATGAAGGCATTTGAAGAGCCATGCTTTTCAGGGAACATGTCTTAACTGATGTTCTTCCACACTTGCATAACAAGAATGAGTAATGCTCACAAATTATTTTTTCACCTCTTCCCAGAACTCAACCTTCTCTTTAACATGAAATAGAAAGAAAACACACAACTTTGTCAGGTAGATAACAAAATTAGAAAAACTACCATCAATTATTACTCCTGACAACCCAATTCTTGTTGACATCCAATATTTCCAATCGTAGTATATAAGCAAAATATTGATAATTAGCTATATATTATGTACATCAAACTATAACCTCATCTACAATATCAGAACGTGAAGTAAACAAAAGTGTAGTAGCTGTCAAAGATCAGTAGGGGGCATAGTATAATATAATAAAATGTAATATAAAATAATAATGATAATAATATTACATTTATAAAGCCACCTTTCATTCGGTACAAAGTACATAAACAAGAAATAAAAATTAACAAAAATAGAGAACATTATCATACGAAGCTTATATTAATTATAAATAAAGAGGAATATTACAACACATTAGAAAACAAATGTGTTTTCAGAGTATGGCAATTCTGAAGTACAGGGGGTAATGATTTTTAGTTTGTGGGGGCAATAACGGGAAAAGCCCTATCACCTATCTGTTTACTGGTTCGAGGGATAGTTAGTGTTTCACTACATGCTGATCATGTATTATACTGTATACATGGATGTGAGCGAATGGAGTAGATCACCTAGGTATACTGTGGCCTAATTATTGAGACACTTTTAAGTGAAAGTGAAGGTTTAAAGTATGATACGATTATAAACACGAGGCCATTGACGATCAGTGATGAGAGGGGAGACATAGACAAATGTTTGGTTAACAATGGATGAGCCGTGCTGCTTTCCTTTGGGGGGGGTCGAAGGGAGATAAGATCTTTAAAATACGCGAAATACGATGGAAAGTCTTCAATATATATTTAAGATAGGATTAAGTCTGAAAATAGACTTAGGAATGTTTTTATTTTGCATTGTGGTGAATGTTTCTCTTTATTTGATAAAGATGATGACTTTCTTGTGTTTAAGTTGTTTCGGTATCTTAAACAAAAATGAAGACTTTGACACGAGGCGTTCCATAAATTAACTGTAAACACAAACTTTAAATTGTTATGGTGGATTGCCCGATCCTTATTTTATCATGTGGAAGTTACACAAATATTTGAAAACAAGGCAAATTTTCACTTTCAAATACAAAATATTTAACCGCAATTACAAGAAAAAGAGAGAAACAAATTAGGCTTTAATTTCGGCACCGATATATTGTTTAAGATTTTTGTTAATATATAAACTCCTTTTACGTCTTTTTTTTCTTTTCATATATATATATATATATATATATATATAGGCAGGCAGCAGCAGAATATAATGACATATTAAAGTCTTTGATTATATTCATGAATATACTTATTTGTAGAACTCTCTATTTCACGATACATTACAAAATCATGATAGAAATGTTAGATACAAGTATAATATACATACTGTTGATACTTGACTATATATTACATACATCAAACTACAACCTGATCTACACTATCAGAATGTGACGTAAGATACAAGTTTTTAGAAGTGAGGTAACTTTTATAGGCGAGCTTTAAACCCCGTCTGAATGGGAGGGGGATGTCTGTCTTCTCAATAATGCAGCATCACCTGGCAACATTCAATATCCTTCTGTAAATGAACTTAAGGAATGGCTTTATTTTGTAGCGTGGTGAGTTGTTTGTCTTTATTTAATAAACACGATGACTTTCTTGTGGTTAAGTTGTTAAGGTACTTTAGACATGTGCACTAAATGAAGACTTTGACACATGGCGTTCCATAAATTAATTTCAAACACAACTGAACTTCAAAATGTTAAAATCAAACACTAAATAACAAGTATTAATTGTGGTGTATTACCAGATCCTTTTGTTCGTATATCATGTTGAAGTTAAACAAATATTTGAAAACAAGGCAAATTCTCACTTAAAAATCCAATATATTTTAGCACAATTAAAAAAAAAAGAGATAAACAAAATAAGCTTACATGAAAACAAGGCTTAAGTTTGAGCACCAACAGATTTTTTAAGATTTCTAAATATAGGAACCCCTTTACGCTCTATTCCATCTATATATCTATCTATATATAATACATTCTTTGTTTTTATTCATGTATACTTATTTGTAGAACTATTTATTTTACAGTACGATACATAATCATAATAGAAATGTTAGATACAAGTATAAACAAAGTCTTATATACATATGTCTTACATGTAAGTATAAGTCTCTTTTAAAATAAAGATCCTTGTGTCATTATGAATATAACACAATACCAATGGAAGGCAGCTAATTAATAACAACATATAACATTTACTCTTAAATATAATGCAGATGCCTTTTTACCGCGTGTAGTATATAGAACAATATTATATCTCTCTCTCTCTCTTTCTTTCTCTTTCAGTTCCGTAGTTAAATGATAGTATGGCCTCTCGAAGTCGCTATTGCTTGCATGTTCTGAGTACATGTATTTTACCAAATATGGGTTCTTTTCCCCAATTGCCCATTTTAAGAGTGTCTTGAAAACAAACTTTGGAACTTTCATCTCTCATGTTCCACTCACTCTCATTGTGACTCTATTATTCTATGTAGTTGAAGAATTGTGAAGTCACATAGCCTGATACATGTATCTCGACATCTCCGTTGGGTCCATGTACTGACTGTTGTCAATGGGGTTTCCCCAATGATCCAGTTCAGCAGTGGCTGGAAGAGGAGTTTCGGAACTTTCATCTCTCCTATGCTCGTCCGATTCGTCTGGTGTGTTGCCTGCCAAACAAAATGGGAATATGTCACTACAACGCAGCAATTTTGAAGACAGGTTGAACCCCGCATGTAGATATGCACTTACGCTACCATGTAACATAATGGTGAATCAATCATGTAAATAACATACAAGCGATAGTATAGATTCCTACCTCCACAACCCCTCCCCTCCCACACCCCCCCCCCCCCCCCCCCACCCCTTTCTCTCTCTCTCCTCAGAAGTGCAAGAATTAATACGTTGCAGAACAAGGTCAATAGTGCAATATTAGAGCAGCAATACATTTTACAACATAAGATTCATTCACCCCATGATGTTCCTTCGAAGAATGAACATTTAAACGAAAATGTATTTGCATAATTCATAACATCATATTGCACGAACCGTACACATGCGGTTAGTAGGCCTATATCAGAACTGTATTGGATATAAGTCGTAAAAAGGGTTACCTTGCTCATTCGTGTCAACGTCTTCAGTGGTGTTCTCTGTTGATTCTGCAGCTACATCTCCGCTCTCCTCTAGCTTCACATCTTAAGTAAGATCGATGTATAAGGATGAAAAGAAGAAGGTTAGTACAAAGAAATTTGCCTATCGTATTACAATGCAGGGGCCTCGCTTATAAAAGGAGGAAAGCTGCACCAGCAGAAGTCCTGCCCTTTCTCTTTAATCGTACTTTGTGGACAAATCCATACTTGTCAGCAAATATTTCCTTTTGGAGCCTTTCTGCTTACTTGTCAGTAAATGTAGAAAAACTTTGCCGTATTTGATAATGTCCAATGCTGCTCAGAGCCCTGTTGAATAAAACTGGACATCAATAACAATATTCAATATCTGTTATAAGCTACCGAAATCGTTACATTTGCTTGGCCGAGAAATGTTGTTATAGAAATTTAGCATTTGTTACTGATAACAAGTTTTAATGAAACAGGGCCCAACTTTTATCTTTTTCGGAAATTCACATCCTTAGATTTTGTTTAAAGGCCAACACGAAACTCTGACAAAAATTTATGTTCGTTAATCATAAACTATTTTAAATAGTTGAAGTGCTATAAAAATTTTAAAAACGAAGGTGAATAAATATAAACATCGAGGGCTAATACTAAATACCGACAAAGTTAATTTTGTTTCAAGAGTTAATTCAAATGTCGAAAGTGAAGTGTGAAAATTGTTAAGGTAAATCATTCCAACATGAAATGACAATGACAAATGCGTAGAAAACTTAAATGGAAAACAATAAAAGTGTAAAGATGGACAATAAAAAACAACGATAATTGTTAATGAGGTGTGTATATAATGCTGTATGTAAAGTAGATATAATACCTTCCCTGGGAACGACAAACCAATCTGGAAAAAAGGGGATGAAAAAAGACAAATTATAGAGTAAGAATGTTTTTATTCCGATAGAAGAGTAGAATAATTCATACATGGGATAAATATTAGCGGTCGCACTGATGATAATCCGCGGTATACCAGTGATCTATCCCCCAACGGTCTAATATCACATGTTTGATATAGTCATGCAAGGTTCTCACATTGTGTATCTTATTTATTTTGTTTAGGTAATTGTGAGAAAAAGCATAAATATATTGTCCCATGAGTCTCCTTTAATAAGACAATTTAATAACCAAAAACATAACACATTTGACCTTCGCCATGTTTGTAGGACGAAGTAACCTCCCTGTAAGTTATTCAAATATCACTGAGGATTATCAACACGATCGCCATTATGTTCGAAATATCAACTCAAGGGCAATTTTAACACCCGATTCTATGTCCCACAGAAATCAGGTTCGAATTAAGTTATACCTCAATGGCATGTTCGAACATTTCATAAGGTGATGCACGAGGCTATTGGAATCGCCTACTTATGATAATTTTTTGGAAGTACTTGCGATCGTCTTGTTTCAAAATTTTATTTAGGAAATAAAGCTTTATTTGTCTTACAATTTGGAGTTCGCTGTGCTAGTTTGTCTTCTTTTTTGAAAAATTATGATTAAAGGCTCGTTTAGATATGACGTGGTATAAACCGTGGCGGTTCTTTTCACCATAACGTATAGTGTTATATGCTTAACAATCATGTGGTTATAACACAGAGCTGAGTGAATACGCGCAAGTCCTTTGTTGCGCGCAGCTGCCAATCATTTTAACCGTAAAATACGCGCGGCGGCTTTTCTTGCGACGGTTGATCGCTCCATACCTGAAAAGGCCTTTACAGATATAATTACTGGTACTCGCACAATATACACGAATGTGATTGTTATTTTAGGGAGCTCTTCGTGTTTGGGTGGAAATGCACTCTCAGAAAAAATTGAATCAACTCTCAAAAGAGAGATTCAAACCACAACTTTTTGCTTAGCTTCTAAAATGGATGCTATCCATTCCCTTACGCCAAGCCTGTTTGTATATTTACCTTCATCAATACTAAGTTGTTCTCCATCGGTACTATTTTTATTGATGTTTGCTTCTTCCTCCGAAGCTCCGTCGTTTTCTTTTCCACGCTTTGCATCTATAAAAACATGAAAAATGTACGAATTACGTGAGCTGCATGGCATTTTGTAAAGCTTCTATCGTACTGATTTCTCTCTGATTTCTCATTTGGGAGCACGGTATAACTGTTATTTTCATTTGAGCTATGATAACGCCTTTATCTAGAGGTAAGCAACGACAAAATCCTCGTTTGCATGATATATTGGTAAAGCGTATTATCCTTTTTTTTTCTATTTGTACATGATTGAAGATCTGTCTTCACGCTTATGTAAAACGGTTTTATGTAACCTTGTTCCTTAGTCCTAGCATTTTCTTCTCTGGATATTTCAGCATCCACGTCCTTGGTATCCGTAGCTCCTTTCCCTGAGGATTTTATTTCCTCACTATTTTGACTTGCCCCATGCTTTGCACCTATTAAGATAGTATACAAATACGATATATAATATTAGTGATAGTGGATTAATCTTGGTTAGCGAACTTAGCGATCATATCTTTCAGACTTGACACTCCTGGCGCTCCACAGTAATACAGTGGCTTAGCATGGCTCCCATCACAGCGCTCTAGCATTTCAAGGAATTCATTTCTGCCAGGTACAATTTACATCACCTCGGTCGAGGGTGGCAAATGTTGATTGATGTGTTGCGAAAGGGCATTAGGGCCGCCGCCGAACTCGAACCACGATCCGTGTGATCCAGAGTCCGATGACATATCCACTCGACGACGACACCTCTACATTTATGGGAGCTGCATGGCATTTTCTTTCATTTCCTATGTTGGAAGACGGTATGGATGGTTTGGGTATACTTTATTCACGATAACTGTTATTTTCATTTGAGCGATGATAACGTCTTTATGTAGGGGTGAGCAATAAAACAAAGAAAACCTTGATATGTTATTAATTTAAATCATCTTTTTCAATTCGTATATGAATCAAGATATGTCTTCACGCTTATATCAAACGGTTTTATGTTACCTTGTTCCTTAGTACTAGGATTATCTTCTCTGGATTTCTCAGCATCCACGTTCTTAGTGTCCGTAGCTTCTTTCCCCGAGGATTTCTTGTCCTCACTATTCTGACTTGGCCCTTGATGAATTAATGCACAAAATTGATAAAATCAAATATACTTAGCCTAAACATAAATGGGAAACCATGTGAACTATTTTAATGCACTTAACAATCGATTCGGAAGTACTGATGAAATGCTACATTTATGTAGGTATGTTGTTTATATCATGTGAAAGCTGACTAAATTCTAAGACGATATTGTGATTGTGACTTGTTCTTTTATGACAAAATATCAGCTAACAGTAATGAGAATGTATAGTCATTGAACCCAAAAATGTACATCTCACCGGTGGTTGTTTTAACGACTAGGTCCTAGTTTGGCCTTGAGGAACTCCAAAAATCGCTACACCGTCGAATGATACACAATTTCATATTCCAAGATTTTCGGCAAGTGACAATGAAAATAAGAAAGCATGTTCTGCATTTTGACTGGGAATTCGAAATGCTAGTATTGTTTCAGTCTTAGAGATTCTTTAAGTGATTAGAAAATGTAAATAATTTCATTTATATCTTATTTTACTAATTAAAAAGATATATATTTAAAACATCCCTTTACCTTCCACACTAGTGTCGGCTTCAGTTTGTGCTGCTGGCTCTAAATCTTTCTTCGCCACTTTACCATTTCTTGTGCCTGTAACAAAGGGAAACAAACTATAATATGGAATATCTGTACACAATGCCCATTCATACGTATTGTTAATTGTGAACACAGGGACGTTAAATTGAGGTTTAACTCTTTCCGTGCTGTAGGTGGCAAATCCTGCCCCGGAATTTTCCTTTACTACGTGGGCAGGTATAATCAAATCTTTCTTCCTGAAATTTAAACAGCTTCATTTGCTTTTGTAAGCGTAGTCTCATGTAGTCTCATGTACACATGTACATGTACACATTCTCAGCTCTATTCAGCATTGACACAAAATGTCAGAACTGACTAATTGACTTTGAAAACATTTCTTCACAAATTAAGTATCTGGGAGAGGTTGAAGAGTAATATTTTTCAAAAAACTATTGGTTCACATAATTAAAGATACTATGTCCCTTTTGCAGCCAAAATCAAATTATGTAGAACTTTGCAGGAATCATGAACATGTCATGTATGTCTTATCTGTGAAATTTAAACGTTAGCAGTGTCCTAATATTCAAATTATGCAAGGAAACCCGTCGTCGCTGTTTTCACGAAGTGACGGTAGTGAAAAAAAATTGCATTCACTTTGCGTTACGATTTTCCTCACTACCGTCACTTCGTGAAAACAAGGACGGTTTACTTGCTAGACTTCACTGATTGAATCTTTGCGCAGCATAAAACGTACGACCATTCAGTACAATGGTCTGAAAATCAGACCATTACTTACTGGCTCTATAGCTCCTAAGTCGATTTGACAACCAATAATCGTTTTTTCCCACATTTACAAAACTATAGAATATAAAGAAAAAACATGAGATTTCAAATAAAATGTTGCCCCACGATTCCGAAGCAGCTACTGTTTAACCTTTTTTTTATTTATTCCGAAGCAGCCACTGTTTAAAGAAATAAAAAAATATAGATGAAAATTTATATTGGGAATAGTTTATATTTGTAGATTTTAGAGCGAAGCTGGTGAATTAAAACATAAAACCTATGAAGCCGCGTAAAGATTCACGTCATATACCTAATACACTCTAACATAATAACGTAGTGTGCGGTACATACTTATTTGCATTTAATCATTCGATTGATTAAGCCTTAAGCACCATGTATGGTGGATATGTGCGCCATATAATAACCAATACTATTATTATTATTATTATTAAGCTAAGCAGAAACAAAATATTACTTAGTATAACAACTATAAACATGACGGTTTTTAACATGTCCTTGAATAATTTCATGATCTATTTGTATGCCGTAATCTATAACATATTTATGAAGTGGGAGCTAATACTAGTAGGCAATATTGTGTACTGTGTATACCATCGTTATATTTTAATAGCAAAGACTGGGAACTAGTATGGTTCATTGAGGAACTCCAGAAAAATTCGCAATGCCAGTACTTGAAAAAATTCACTTGTATCTTAAAGGTGCTATGTCCCTTTTGCAGGCCCAAAAAATGAAAAGGTTAAATTCCAACGGCATTTGAAAGTAAATACTAATTTAGAACTTCCCTAAAAAAATGGGTGCTTGAAAATATCTCTAAGTGGGAAAATAACGCTTACTACTTGTCGAATCGACTTAAGAGCTATAGAGCCAGTAAGTAATAGTCTGATTTTACGACCATTATACCGAATGGTCGTACGTTTTATGCTGGGCAAAGATTCAATCAGTTTAATTTTGGCCATTACAAGAAGTTGGTTATTGATGTAGACAAAATAATGCTCATGTACCCTTTACAGCTCATGTTATATATCATTACCAGAGAAGAAAAGGCCAGTTAATCACTCAATAGTGTCTGAGAGTGAAGTCTAGCAAGTAAACTGGTTTCCTTACATAACTTGAATATTAGGACACTGCTAACGTTTAAATTTCACAGATAGGACATCACATGACATATTCATAATTTCTGTCAAAGTTCTACAGAATTTGATGTTGCCTGCAAAAGGGACATAGTATCTTTAAGGAAGAGTGGATGGGATCAAAGAAGATCGAGCTGGGTGGTTGGAGCGGGGTGGTGGGTGGAGAGGAAATATGGGGCTGTGCTAGTGTTTGTTGTTTAGTTTTGTTTGTTTGTTCGTGTTTCCGCCAACAGTTAGAATGCCTTGTCTCTCTTACCGTCATTACTGGTGTTGTCTACGGGAGTGCCACCATTTGGGGCTTTTTCCATACCCTCTTTTTCCTCTTTATCCTCTTTCTCACCTATATGACGAACAACAAACAACAAATCAAAAAATTATTAGATCTACAAATATAAATTGATACAAAAATAACATGGGCAAGTAGAAAGTTACCCATTTAAAGTATTACTGCGTGCATGATAATTATATGAAATAACCATTTGACAAAAGGACGAAATATATAAATATATCTATATGTGTGTGCGTGCGCGCGTGCGTGTGCGTGGGTGTGTGTGTGTGTGTGTGTGGGTGTGTGTGTGTGTGTTCATGTGATTGCGTCTATCTCTTTGTCGTATTACGTTGTCAAGTTAAGGAACCCTTAAAGTGAATTTACTAGGTCAAAATATAAAGATTTAACAAGGGGGCATTACATGATAATTATGTGGCAGTATAGTAGTGGCGAAATTTCCAATTTCAGTTAAATAAAATAAATTCCCTTTTAAGACACATCTCAGGCATTTCTCTCACGGGCGGAAAGATATTCAATGTATCTCGATAATGTTAATTAAAGATTAAAACAGAGTTCGATACCGTGCTCGTTAACGGGGGTGCCTTCTTTATGCGGCGCTTCAGTGGCCGCCGTCCCAGTTCCAGTTCCATCTTTTTTCTGTCCAGTGTTTTTGTCTTCTTTCCATGCACCTATTAGAATGATTGGAATGATAATAAATGTGAAAAATAGCTATGTAAGCAACATTGAAGCATAGACCTATAAAGCAAAAGTTCAATGAGTGAACTTTACCAGAAGCTACAGACAAAACCAAATTAATTAATGAAACACTTAGTTGCGCTAAAAACAAAAAGTACCATAACAAAAACAAAACCACAGAATGTAAATACAAAACATAAGGTACATAGAATCAACAAGTATGTATGTGGCATTATATTACAAGGGAAAGAACAAACCCTAACCCTAACCCGTTTCCAAGGATCTTTGTTAAAGTGGCAAGACATTAATTGGGAGGATGCTTTTCCATGTATTCGATGCAGCCTCTGTTAAAAAAATCATGGAAGATGAGATTTTAGATTTGGGGATAATTAGTTTATCTTTGTAGATTTCTGAGCGAAGCTGGTGTATTAATTAATCAAACCTAAGCCGCATAATTACAAAAACTTTGAATTTCTTTTCTCTACATCTCACCAATACTGCCCATAAGAATAAGAGGCCCTGGAAAGATTAAGACGGCAGATTTGTAGGAGATAGGCAAAATATCATTCATGTTACAAATTTAATGATTTTATAACTGAAAAACTGTCTTTCAAATTTAACATTACCTGCCATAATCTCATGCGCAAAGGCATAGAATCCTGCACCAAGAAGTTCGTTGCTCAATTCTTTAGGACTCTTCGAAAACAAATTGATTAACTTCTTCTCAGCCACCCAGGCGGTTATAACATCTTGGCATTTTTGTCCATTCTTCACCTTTTGGTTCAGGATTTTACTCAGTGTAAGCATTTCTGTCTCCGGAATGGTAGCCGCTAGCCTTTCTGACACTGGGTTGTCTATCACTCTTTTTCTATACATTCCTGACAACGGAGGACAAAAAAAAATCATATACAAATGTTTCCATCTTGAGAATACAGGGTGGCTATGCTCTTCCATGGTTAAATGTGCCTTCATTAACTTAAATTTTCATAATTCTATCCCACTTAGTCTATATTTGTTTCATCAGTATTTAAAATGATTTTAATAATTCGTTGGGAAATTCTGACATTTTATTTCCCAAGGCATTTTTACCGGTGAAAGTTCTTCATGAAGGCGTAAAGATACCTGAAATTATGTCCAGCGCATGTTGCTTTTCGCCCAAGCTTCAAAAAGGCATATAAAATATTGTACATTATGCTAATATATGGTAAGATGCCCCTCACCCATAAGCTTCAATAACGCATAATCACATACCTGAGATGATGTCTAGTGAGAGTTGCTCCTCCTCCATCCTGAACAAAGCATCGGCCAATACAAAGCGATGGTTGAAGGTTGAAGAACGAACAGTGTCTCTCCATCTAAGAAGTACAGACTGATGAAGTGTATCATCCTTTCCTTGGTTGACTGGATCCGTGGAATGGACGTCATCAGAAACACCCAGTTGTTTCGCCAGTTTGGCCTTGTCAACTCGATTCTCAACTGCTATCACGTCTCCAAAGCTGATTTCAAATCCTGTAACAAATACGAATACCCGTTTGTAAAAGAAAATTGACTATGATTTTAATTTACCCAACATGTTCTTGTCAGGAAAATAATTGCCGGATTATCTTATCGAATTGCAAAAGTTCAGTTTTAAAACCCATTCGATTCATCAAACGCCCATGCCTTGAATAATATTATGTAGCATGGGACCCCTATATAACAATACATATGAATGTCATCGTGTTCAAAAACAGCATTTGCTAATGACGTGCCGAGACTGGCAATCAAATTATGATACATTTTTTAGAACAATCAAGTGTACCAACTCTAGAAGTGAGACCATTGTGACACAAACTCATGATGTTCTATAACTATAAGATTCTCACCAATGTAGTAAATGATAGTCAAAGAATTTCACCAGCAAATAGAATGTGTAGAAATGACCAAAGATTTTTGTCCCTTTTGCAAAAACCGATTATTACAAAAGCTCATTTTATGTAAGAACTGCCAACGATTTAAACATGCTAACATGCAATGTAATAAATAGCCGATCTCTCTGAGCTTTTAAAGCCTCACTTAAGATCCATCTGCATACATAGGGATATATTAATATATATATAATTGATTATATAATGTTCCTCTTCTTTAAATTCTTCTTTACATTTGTGTCTTTATAAAGTTGTAAACATTGTAAAAAAAAAAAAAGGTTTATCGCTCACCAAAAACGATCGCCCTTGCCTCTTTAGAATAACCTGCCTGTTTCAGGTGCCTGGCCATTTTCAATCGGTCATCAGTGTTCACCTCCTGCATGAACTTGACAGTGCCTTGCCTCAGATTGTGAGGTCCAAGGTTGCGTCTGTAATGGGTAAGCACTTGATCGCTTATGTTGAGAGCTTTGGCAAACGGGTGAACGTCGGCCATGATGAGGCGAAAGGCTAAATCGATCAGCTCTACATTGAAGATATCGTCTGATTTTTTGGCGGCAAGAAGGCAGACTAGAAAAGATAATATAAAACAAGTAATTTGCATTGTATCACTTGAAAAATAATGTGTTTGCAAATCATACTTCCCAAATAAATGACCCCTTGCTAATACAAATTTATTTCATTCAGATTAACGTGTCTAAGAAGTGATATAGACAAGTGTTTACCTGAACATTGTCCTTTCGAAGGATCGACATTGCGCTCACTTTTTTATTTATATTTCAGCATTTCTCGCTCTAAAATGTATAGGGTGAAGAATCATATTAGGGTTAATTCCAATAAACTATTAAAAGGATAATTTTCTGAGGTCACATGGGCGGGATGCCGTTCTATGTATTATTTTATTAACATCGAAAGTTCATAAGTAGTTCTGAAAAGGGACTGTACCCTCACTTTGTAATTTCAATTAACTTGTTTTATAATATATCAAACATTATTAGGGAGAATGGCATTGGCCATTAAAAAGACCCTTTCGGAGGTCATCAGGTTCGACAGGGCAACATCGACATATTACGATAAAATACCTTACCGTAGTGTGAATATTTATCAGGAAAAAGCTGTCGTAGAATTTCTCTTGGGGTTTTTTTGGAGAACAATGCGTCTTTATGAAATTGTTCATGTTCGGAGTCTAACTTTGGTTTCAGCACATTGATTATTTTGGTTTCGAAAAGTAGTTCTTTTCCTCCTGGAGACTGTTGTTCCGGATATCTGTCACACCATATCTGCTACAGAACTCAAGTAGAACTGATGACCCAGTACAACGACCAATGCGATCGAGTTCGTCACGTGATATAGCTGAAACTGTAAGGGAAAACAACATTTTAAACACGATCGCAACAACGAAGAGCAATTTCAATGCTATATTATTTTGCCTATTAAAATCATGTTTAGATAACATATCATGATCGCACATATCCATTAGCATGACGCAAAACACTATTGAAACTGCTTTAGGTTGACTTTTTGAAAGTCTTAGCAATCGTGTTTAAAAGAAAAAGGTTTATAAAGGGTTGACATGCTACACAGTTAACGGTGTTTCAACTTTTCTTTGCAGAGTGCCGTGTCAAGGATAGTCACAGGCATTTTTGGAGTAATTACGCACATGTAATCTTATCAAAAGTGCTGTTAAACGATTCTTGGTCCGGCCCGTTTTACGTGTAAACAGAAAGGAAATAGTACCGGCAAAGGTACAGGGAATAGTACAGAGAATAATACAGGAAATATTAAAAGGAATAGTACAAGGATAGTACAGTGAATAGTACAGGGAGTAGTACAGGGGATAGTACCGGGAATAGTACAAGGAATAATAGAGGGAGTATTACCAATAGTGTAAAGCAAGTGTGTAGTCCAGTGTCTAAGTACAGTTATGAAACAGGACCCTGATGTTATATATTGTTTGTGGCTATATATAATCGTTAATAACACTCTCAACAAATTAGAGAAATCATGAGCAAGGAATAAACAATTCAACCACGAAACATTCCTCAACAATGTATCAAAATCTAATGGCAACCTATATTTGGAGATGTAGAGCTATTTGAAATGCCAAAAAAAGTCTTGTCATAAACAGGAAAACTAAACAGGCATACGTCCTAGAAACATCTTTGAGTTGGATTCACCTTAAAGGTGTAAGAACGGATTGAAGAATTTCAACTTACCAAAACTAACTTCAGATTCAGCGTTATTAGCTGGTTGGGTAACTATGGTTGGCGTTTCTTCTAAGTCTCCAGGGCTGCTTTGTGGCACAGGTTTTGAAGAAGCGCCGCTGTCCAATGTAACTTCTATGGAGTCAAAGTCAAAATGAAGAAAGGAATGACACATTTTTTCATTATGTAATAACAAAAAAAAATTAAATGGAGTCTTATTCAAGCCACGTCGGTATTATACCTGCTCTTCCTGCAGTCTCTGCAATTATTTCACAGAAATAATTGACGCAAATATTTTTTAAAATCTTATAACTTTCGAGACTTAGGCTGTTATAATTATCGCTCCGGCATCACCACAGAATCAATAGCATTTGCGCAGGTGGTTGTGTGTGGGTGTGAGTGGGTGTGTGTGGGTGAGTGTGTTTGAATGTGTGTGTTTGTTGGTTCTTTGATTGAGTGATATTTTTTTTACCTATTTTACTTCATTTTTTTTTTATTTTCCTGGAACTGGTTTGGTGTTGCATTTAAAGGCATGATTTAAAGGCACACTGTCCTACTTGTAGCTACTTGCTCCCTCTATATCGAAAAACCCCAATCGGTGCCTGTTGGTCCCCCATGATCCTCTATTTCTTATGTTAAATGAGAGCTGAGTTAATGAGATAGCCACCTGTCACAGTGACCTCGCTGGCTCGCTGTGTGGTCTAATCCCTTCTGGCTGAAGTAGTAAAGCCTACCTTTAAGTAGACAATGTCATTACCAGTTAAATACTTCCAGTCAACATAGCACGTAATTATAAATTATATATGAGTGCCTGGTTTTCATATTTAAAAAAATTAGTTATGGCATGTTAAAGCAAGAACTAACTGTTATTTTTCATTCTGTTAAAACAAACTTTAAATGTTGATAATGCTCT
This sequence comes from Strongylocentrotus purpuratus, assembly GCF_000002235.5. Taxonomy (NCBI): domain Eukaryota; kingdom Metazoa; phylum Echinodermata; class Echinoidea; order Camarodonta; family Strongylocentrotidae; genus Strongylocentrotus; species Strongylocentrotus purpuratus. The sequence goes on from NW_022145594.1 coordinate 39,139,529, forward strand.
TTTATAAAGTCAAATTTTCTGTAGGATTTAAGGCTGGCCAATGATTGTTACCTAATCTTTTGCACAACAAATCTTCGGGGTTTACAAATGAAAGTGACAGGAAAATTTCCCCACTCACCTTTCCGAACCTATTAAAGCAAAACCCTACAATACTATATAGTCCACCTATAAATGTTCAATCGAAAAACAACTAGAATTGCTATTTACCCAAGCAAGAGGTCGAGAACAAAATATTACTAGAGGAAAATAGTTACGTTGTTTCCATGTATCTTTCAAATTATTTACTTTTCCATATTTGTAATAATCATCATGCCTATGTATAGCTTAAACAAATTGTTCATGTACCATGTCAATGAATTTATCTAATAAATACCCCCAGAATACAATAACTACCTAACAATGGCGGAGTTTAACATTACTCACTGCTTCCAGATGCACTGGCTCCAGAACTCTGTTTTTCATTTGTAATCGTCACACATGCTGGCATTTTCGTGGTTGATATCATGACTTCACTCTGTTCTTTGCTGATGAAATTACCTAAAGAAGAAAGTTAAGCATTTATAATAATAATGTTGTTTACCCAGCGATTTCTCCCATCATCATCATCATCTTAATCGCCGTCGCGGTCGTCAATGCTGTTCTTCCTGGGGATCCTACTCATTAACTAATTCGTATTGCTATATGTAAAACCTTGTTTGACTCGTTATATGGTAAAGATAATTGGAAATGTACGTATATATTTTCTGCAATTTCTTATAAGGCAGCTGAAGGTAGCCTAGTGGAAATGATACCGTCTTCAAGATTTTTAGGTGTATGAAAATGCTTTTGATGACGTTTAAGATTAGGTAAACCAAGTGGAAGGACTGAAGGACTGATCGCAGTGATAAACACAAACAATCTTTGTAATCATGAGTCTTCCATTACCCCCAAGATGGAGTATGCCCTTTGACAACAGTAAAATATATTTCTAAGAATTAAGGTTATATAAACCAAAGGTTTATCACTATAAGTAAACTGATATCAAACACTACTCAGTTGTTTTCGAAAATAATCTCTCTCAAAATGAGTGATCACTGACGAGAAAACAGAAAGAGAATAGATTGATAATTAACTCTTTTCTTTTTTTAGATAACACTCTGGAATAAATTGCAATTCATTCGTGAACAAGTTATTATTGACATTGATCATTGACTCCTGGGCAGTAAAAAAATACGTTCTTCTTCATAATAATAATAATAATATTAATGATATTAATAATAATAATTATAACAATGACAATAATAATAATAATTTAATAGTGTTGTGTTGCAAGGGAAGCAATATCTGCTTTAATGTTGTTCTTCCTGAGTGTCCTGTAATTATTATTACCCAAGCAATTGCCTGGTACCCATTTACACCTGGGTGAAGAGTGACAAACTAATCCACTATACCACGACACCTTCGCAATCTTACGATACCGCCAAGAGAGTATACCTGCGATATCCTGGCGGTTGCACTGTTCTGCCGCTTGTCTCAATTTGCGCCTGATTTCGTAGTTACTGCACTTTTGATCCATCACCCACTCTTTGAGCATGCCGTTCGTCCTGAACATCTCGAGGTCTTCTTTATTCCTGGCAGCTATGGCGTCTTCAGAAACTTTCAAGGTGTTTCCAAGTTTCTGACAGTGTCGCTTGGTGATACTGAGAGCAAACTCCTTTAAGACCTCGTCTGTCAGTTCGCTCTTGTACTTATCATGGACTAGATATTTGAGAGAAGAAAAACTCCGTTCGGTATTTTATTTCACTGGTATAATTGATAGATATAATGTTTTAACATTAATATGCTAGGGGTGTTTTACAAAGATCCTAAGTCGAAATTAACTCTAAGTTGGACTTAAACATTATGGAGAGCCAATTAGTCTTAAAATACAATATATATTCAAAATCAAATATTCAAGTTTTTTATATTTTTCATAAATTCCACATCATGAACATGAAATCTCCTTGATAATAGAAAATATGAATGATTTGAATCAACATTTTATGCCTTTTAAAGTAACTTTTACAAAATATTTTCAGAGATGCTAACAGCTTTCCATAATTGTTAAATTCATCTTAGGATCTGTGTGAAACACCCCACTGATATTGATACAATTCCATATCTTGGCTATACATATATGTAATAAATAAACATAATTTCTAAGAATACATAATTTTTACTTCGAACTGTTCTAACGAACCAAGAAGATTATTTTCAGCACTTCTTGCTCTTCAACAAATTTATTGAAGGAATGCAGCCTCCCATATACTGCTACTCCTATATTTCGTTTGGAAAGAGCAAGTTAGTAACATTTTCTCCATTCTTTCTTTTCCCTAATGTCCTCAAATGACGGATCGTAAACAAAGTACATTTCAATACTACAATTTGAAAAGATTCTGTAATAATGACTGCAATTTTCTATTTAAAAAAAACTCATTATGATTAAACTTCAATTATATATGTAGAAGAAATTAATAATAATTAAAATAATATCTTATATTTTTATAGCGCACATTCCGCCACGCAAGATGCTCTAGACGTTCCAATACTATGCCGAAAAAACCCCTAAACCCCCTCCCCCCCCCCCCCTTTTGAGTTTTTTGTTGTTTTTTTATAAAAAATAAAGAAAAATAAAAAAAGATATGCCAATGGCTGACCTAAAAAAGATGACCTATTTTCAAATTTCGAGACCAAAAAAAAAAAAAAAAAAAAAAGTGTCCTCTTACCCCCCCCCCCCCCTTGAAAAAATCCTGCGTACGCCCCTGGCTACCGTCATACACTTTCCACTTAGGTGTTAAATGTAGAAGAATACGTACTCTGGAAGAATGTCTTGGCCAGTTGGTGATACACAAGCTTATCACTTTCATTTGCCCGTCGCCCTGCTTCCTCTAACGCCAGGCAAGCTTGAACCATTCGGTTTGGTGGCAGTGTTTCTGCTCCCAGGTCTACATCTTCTGATCCTGCAGTATACATCGGTGTTCGTTCATAGCTATCACCTGCATGTTGGTTTGTTTGCAGTTTCCGACAGCACCATATCCCTCGGGACGATGGTTGCCTGGTTGGTTAATCACAGTTGGTATTAGTGACAGCAGGTCTGAGTGACAGTTTACATGTATCTCATTCTAAATTCTGATTATTGTGTGTTGATTTTATAGAATGTGATTATTGCATTTCGATTGTCATTTTTCAGTTTTTACAAGCTTTGTATAAATAATGTCTTGATTTTTGAGTACCTTAGGTGGTATTATAGGAAGGTATGTGCCCTACTCATCTAAAAGTCTGATTCTTATTCTAATTCTTAGATTGTATTATAGGGAGATTGACGCGCTATACTAAACAAAAATTCAAATTCTTGCCTTGTTTTCACAGTTTCGCCTTCTTTTTCCGGGTTCGGTGACATCGACTTCTCTTTCCACGTCTTCATCAATTGTAAGTCGTTCTTAATAACATCGCTTCTTGAGTTTCCAGAAGTTTGAGTATCTCCTGGCAACATGGTTATTTTCTCGTTGCGAGAATATAATGCTCGTAATACGGGCTTTACTGTCTCCTTGCAACTCTGGACGTGCCAGCAAATGTGTTCCAAATCATGGTCGTCAAGAGAGACCATCTTGTCTGTACGGGCACGGAAATCTGACCAAAAAAAAAACAGTGATCGGAGATGGTTAGGCCTACTACACGTGTATGCTACAGCTTTAAATATCAGTGTAATATCATTCTGTAATGAGATTTCTTTTTGCCACTTATTAGATCCGCCTATTTGATCAAAAAGGAATCAACAGGGAGTAAACATGGCCTACTAATTCAGTTAACCCTGCCCTGGGTCTATTAAACTCACGCTTTGCACAGAGAAACTGAGACCTCAAACTAACTCCCTTCATGGTCAACCTAATCTGATCAAAAACTCGAGCTCAACGTATACGGGCATCAGAACATTTTATATATATATAGAGTACCGAAGTGTGACGTCATACTGGCCAAGTTGTAAAGGTACCCGGTTCAAAACAATGTTGTGCTAAGCAATGGCGTGGTGATCACATGAGCCCCAAACACCGAATGTGCCCTGCTCCAGCCCAATGCTTAAATAATTTCGCCACGAACCTCACGTGCAGGCTCTTTAGTTAAGAACCAGTATCCTGGACGTCCAACGAATATTTCGATACTCCATTTGGTTGCCTGCGATAATATCATAACAAAAATATGCACCTTTAATTTTCTCTGGATCCTCTATGGCTGCATATAGCCGCGTCCTGACATCTCCTGTGCATTTATCCTTCCATTCACATAATTCGCTGTACAGGTCTGCCTGTGAGCGCTCGGGGTGATGTTCTGATTCTCTTTCGGGCCCCACCAGCTTGTTCACGATACCGTCCGCTTCAACAATGTTGCACATTTCGACAAGCTCCCAAAGTTCCAAATATGAAACAGGCCCTGAAACAAAATTATGGATGCCTTAAGTATCGTATAAGCAATACAAACGTTCTGTGTAAAAACCAGAGTAGGAGTTAAACATTTTACACTACGTAAACAAAGTTTAAAGTGTATCCAAACATTAAATAACCATAGAGTCAATCGGTACAGAGCGTTTAATGAGAAGACTGAGTTCTGGAAAAAGTGACAAATCATTTGTGAGCATTTATTTGGTGATTTGGAATACTTCCCAGGGAGTGGAGCGTGTGCACTATCATGTGCGGATTGGCAGTTGAATCCAATGTCTAGTGTATTATTACAATGTAGAAACCCTAATAAATAAGTAGTATTCATCCTATTCAAATGTGACTGTTATTATTAGTAGTAGTAGTATTTATTATTATCGTTATCACTATTATCACATTATACGCCTACTAAATGATCCGTTGTGATGTTGAGAGAGAATTGCAAACACATTTACCTTTATTTTTTGTCTGAGATGACTTCAACCACTTACAAATGTTCTTTCTTCCTCTCCAAATGAAGACTGCAACTACGTTAAGAGATATAAATATGTTTGATGTTATTCATATTTCCATATACAGGAAGCACACACACATACACACATACACACATACACTCGCAACCAAATTTTACATATGTATACATATAATTATAAACCAATGAACGAATCAGTAAAGTAAAACATATAAGATATTTTGATAAACTGGCTTAATAAAAGCTAAACATTTCAAGGGTCAAAATCCTTCATAATGCTCTAGATCGAAGATTTAAGACTTTAGTCATCATAACAACACCACCACCATCTCCCATCTGTCAACTGGTGTGCCATTTTGTTTTCTTTCGCCATCAAAATTAGATTACTATTGATTGTTTAAGAAAGAAGCAAAATATTAAATATTCATCTGTAGCCTCAAAGTTTAACTTTATTCTGTACTTTATGTACATTTATTTTGATGAAAATAGACCTTCAATAAAACTGAAATTAAATTTAGCTACAGGGTGGGAAAGGTGAGTGGTGTAGCTCCTGTGAATAACTTGTCGTTGTTATGATGATAATCATTCATATGTACGCACTCTGTTTTAATGTTTTTGTTTATATTATCATCATTATTTATTGTAGTTATTTTAGGAGACCGAAGGTGAACAGATCAACCTTGTCTTGAGATTTGAAGCGAGTGATCCCTCGATCTTCATTTCAATTTCAATATTTCATTTTTCTAGAAAAGTCCTTGTAAAATAGTTTAGGGTTTTGTTTTGTTATGTGTTTTGATGTTTGTATTTCATATCTCATGATCGTAGATAAAACAAAACCAAACCATTCATCATGCTCATTGCGTTTAGTTGAATAAAAGAAATCAACTTACGTATTATGATGAGGATTATCACGGATAAGGCACATACGGTGGAGATGATAATCACTGCAAATAAACAAAAATATTGTTTAGAAAAAACATGAGTGATTTACTGTTTTTTAATTTAAAAAACAATAGCTCTAGACGCTTGTTCAAATTAGCCAAAAAACTGACACATTATACTGCGACATATGTGACGGAGCCAAATAAACAATATTTTTAATTTCGAGGCAAAATTATAAGGTCATGAATTACATCGAAAAATAGTAATTGACTTTATCCTAATTATTTATAAAATGTAATTGTCTTCTAAAATAAAGCAAGAGTGTTCAGCTTTCCGGCAATTCATTTAAGAACAAAATTCGGCATGAATGGAAGAATTATCATGCTGAACCCTCAACAACCCTTTCCAAATCTTTTTCCCACTTAAATGAAAATTTACCGTCGTTGACCAATAATCTGTGTCTTAAAAATGTCATCTGCTGTAGTTATTTCACGAATATAAAAATTAGTGTTAATAAATGAATCAGTAAACAACCATGTATAGAAAAAAAAACTTTCTTGATATGCATTTCACTTTTGGTATAACGAGGAACACTGTATATTGGCGACAACTCTTGACTTTCATACGAAAATCGAGTTTGATAACTGCTCTCTTCATTTACCTCTTACCCCCTCTCTACCCAGGGGTATAGAATTAGTACCTGAGAATGTTGGGGTGGTTTTATTGCAGGGCCCTACTTTTAGGACCATAGAACCCAAAAGATTGGGAAAGGTCATTATCATCATCATTAATACCATACCTGTCTTGGGTTTGTTGGTAGGTTTGGGAGGGAAGACTGTGTAATTCTTTGTCGTGACGGCTTCAATGGTTGTTACAATTGGTGCTGTATTCACAGTGACGCTCGTGATTGCCTGTCTTCGTGTAGTGGTGGGCAGGATGGCGACACAGACGTAAGGATCAGCGCTTGGCGTTGCGTCGATAGCCACAGTCACATCCTCTGTCAAGCCGTCAGGGTTGGTTGATCTTTGGGGTGCCTGGAGGGGGACGGTTGTGCCCCCTAGGGTCCAAGACAGTGAGACCACACCTCTGGGCGCTCCCATCGTTCGGCATGTCAGTTCGGTAGAGTCCGCACCTGTCTCTTGTGTGAGGATGCATGATTCTGTTCCCCTGCCGTCTGCTCCTGTTGGGCATTGGTCTATAGTTGGGAAGGGGTCTTGGGGTGGGGCTGTGAATCAGATGAAGAACACCAAGAATAAAAGTGAGAAACGTTAATATGCACTCCTTGTTCGGGATTGCAGTGCCGTAGAATCCGCATCAATTTGTCTCGAGTGGTGCATGGTTATGTTGCAGTTTAACCCAGACATATCAGGCATTGGTATATCATCGAGAAGTTTTAGGAACAACAACAAAAAGTGGGAATATGTTAATACACACTCATAACAAAATCGAGTAAGCTTTCCACTACAATTCTCATTTATTTTGTATCAATAAACAATGACATACAAATTAAACTTAAGACATGACGCACAAAGTGAGAGTGACATTGTACAGGAAGTGAGTGTGAACAGTGGAAACAGTGCATTTGAATATAATGGCCTCCAGGCCTTCACAACTTGATTGGTGACGTTATGACCGTTCCTGGAACCCGTTTCACAAAGCTTTTTTCAATGGCAACTGACTAAAATCAGTTACAACTCTGCTGATAACCAATCAGAAGCAAGGATTTCAGTAGATTATAACGAAAACTGCCATTTGTCACTACTGACAAGTTTTGTGAAATGGGGCCCAGTGCAACAGGTATAAGGCTTACTTTTAACCGTTGCCTCTGTGTAGTTCCGGAGAATGAATCCATTGAAGTTGGAGATCCTGCATATGTATCGTCCTGCATCATCGTCCGTGACATTATGGATCACCAGGGAGAAGTCTTCGGTAAGGTTGTACTTGCCAGACACGTAACCTGACCCACTGACAACACGTGGAGGTGGGTACCACGTGACCAGGTTTGTACCTGTCGTCAAATCAGCTCCTGTGATTCAGTGTCACGTGATCAAAGTAAATTATGGAAAGGTCATTGCAATGTGAGAGAACAAGTCAACATTAGTTTGAGAATATGGTTGGTAAGAGATGGACAGACTGCATCAAGGCGGACTGCAAAAACAGACAAGTCGACTCCCTGACTAAAGCCACTAGGGTAACAGAAGACAGGAAGGGGTGGCAAGCCATGGTGAAACAGAAGCCATCATACATCCCAGTGATGGTGTGGACGGCTTAAGTCAAGTAAGTCAATATGTTTTTATTTCACTGGTTTGATGTCAATGCTTGTACTTCAGCAACTTACGGAGGACATGATAATAATGATAGCACATTGACATGGTTTCGAACCTGGGACCTACCGGTCACGAGACTACTGTTCAACCACTGAGCCATCATGCCTCCCTTATTGTGAGAGAATAAGATTTTCTGTAATGCCGAAAAGAAATGTTGGCATCCGTTAAAATGTCGATTAATACAGTAGAAAGGGGGTGTTCTTTCCTCAAAACGTTTAGGCACCGTACATCGAATTGATTTGTGAGAAAATATTATAGTAATGACTTGTTGTGAAAGAATATCATATTAACGTTAATAATGATACCCACTATTACAATTACTACTGCCACCACTAGAGGCCGTTTTCTTGAAAAACCACTAATTACGATTTAACGTCGAGTGTGGCAAATGTAGTTTCATGTCTTGTCAAAGGACGTCTGTGCTTCGGCAGGGATATCTTGAGGTTGACAGTCCGGTGAATTTTCAAGGGGACATCAATACCGGTTTTGTTCGTACTTTGTTTTCTTTTTTTGTAATGACCTATAATCTAAACAATTAACACACATATGATTACATGACAATTGTTCTCACGTTACCTTTAAGCCAGAAAACAGCCAACGGTGCACCGTTGAATCGGCATTGTAGCATCCCATCGTATCCTCGAAGAAAAACAGGTCTGATATCGACTATTACCTTGTTCTCGGGTATTTCTACGAAACAACAGAATGTGAAATTTATTATTTTCAAAATTATATCGAGAATTTTTATAACAAAACTTCAACTATATTGTGACGGCTGAAGTCGTGCGTACAGTTATTTTTTTGCAAACTTGAATTAGACAGCTACGTGAATATATGCTTTTGATAAGACATGGGTCTTGTTGTCAGTAATGTCTACACCATTATTTCTTTCTAAATTGTCTGCGCTTTCCATTGACCCACATTACTAACCAACCAGGATGGTGGCCGTATTGATTTTTTGTTAAATATGCATGGCGGCCTCTAAGGGCGGTTTGCTTAGCGAGTTAAAGAAACATAATGGAATTGGCTAGAGAAATGGAGCAAATTTGTTGCCTCTTTTACACATCATATCCTGATTATCCCCCTATAGGCTTTAAAAAGACCCCCTAGGTGGCCATGGCATATGATGATACATCCTAGAAATGCCAATCCGGTCAGTAAATGGCCTTTATAGTGGCCTCATGATGCGATACTAGCATTTTATCGAATAAGACAGTAGTAGCGTCATAACAGGATTACTTTACCCTTAAAAACATTTTAAAGGCACAACATTCCATTGTCATATCCATCATTTATTCGAAAGTACCTTTAGCTTAGACGGTGGGTATGTGATTGAATGTTGACAAAATGGCGGCACCAGCCACCAGGAGTCCATCAAACAGTCAAAACAAAATATGAATCAGATTTCTCTTTACTTGTAAACGCAATAATAATAGAAACCTTTATTATTCAAGTCCTATCTCTTTTTTTAAATGACTTTCAGGTCAAATACCAACAAATTCGATTTTTAACCGAATCAATGCCCCAGGGGGCCCTTCTTGATATCAAATCTATGAAGTAACATCCGAATCAGATTCTCTGTACCTGTTAACTTAAAAAATGTTTTTAAAAATTGAGATAGCAATTTTCGTTTTGGAAATTCTTGAATGTAAACCTATTGTGGCGGCCATATTGGATTTTACCAAAATGACGGTGACAGGAAGCGCCCTTCTTCACATCAAATCAATGGAATAACATCAGAATCTGACTCCCTGTTCCTGAAAACCCCATAATAATAGAAATCTCATTAATGCAATAATCTATGAGCTCAAATGTCGGATATTTTATATTTGACCAAAATGGTTGCCCGTCGAATATCAAAATAGGATGATACGGTCGTCATCTGGACCAAATTCGGTGCTTTTATGACAATCTGCACCAAAAAGTCCCTAATTGTAACATATCCCACTATAAACCGCATCTTGTATCGACCACACTAATTTCCTGCCTATGCAATTATGTGGGAATTCACATCGGTTGTTTACTCACATACTAATTTAGCAGCGTAGTTTAATACACTTTGGCCCGAATTCACAAAGGAGGTTTGTCGACAAACCTTGGTTTTCGTACGTCATATGACGCGTTTTACGCGTTTTTTACAAACCTGGTTTGTAAAGAACAAAAGGAGGTTTGGCGAAACAAAAGGAGGTTTGAGCTCAAACCTTGGTCTGAGCTCAAACCTTGCTTTGTGAATTCGGCCCTATGTTTACCAAACTTTGCATGAGAGAGTCATGACAATTTATGAGCTATTTCCAAAAGTCTACGCATGACTTGTAATTACCGCTTTGTGGCCAGGTGACATAGCAAAACCTTTATTTATGAGGTCTATGTTCCATCCCCTATGACTTTTCACCCCCCCCCCCCCCCATTTCGCTCTATACAGAATTATGACTTAGTTTGACAGACATTAGCACCGAACAAGAAAATACTATTATCATTTTTTTTATACTCTTTCTCTCTCTCTTTCTCTCTCTTTCTCTCTCTCTCGAAATTCTTTTCCCTCCTCCTCTCTTCTCCACATTTCTTTTCTCTTCTCATCTTTGTTATTCTTTTTCTTCTTCCTCCTTTCCCCTTAACTTACCCCCCCCCCCTCCCCCTCACACTACAACTCTCCCCCCCCCCCCCCCCCCTCCCTACCCCCTTCTTTCGCTTTCTCCTCTGCTGGCTTTGTCAAACAACTGGCTCACCTTATGTTACTAATTTAACAACAGAATATTTACACATGGATTCTATATATTGGCATATAATGTGGAAAGGGACCATATGCATGCCAGTATGGTTCGTAGAATTTTGGTTAAATACATGTGAATAAATACACTGGCACATCAATGTAATATTTCATGGGAAAATGGAAATTCAATAAGTCATAATTTCCCACGTTTTCCAAACGGGTAAACTCGAATGCTATTCTCATGTTTCACTGTTTCGTGACTACTCGGCATGAAAATGTACCAGCAATATGCAATAAAATTCACTTCAAAAGGCTTGATAGATAAATACACTGCCATGATCATAGTACTAGTATTAGGCCTATGGGTCCAGATTAAATTTCTACTTTGAAGAGCTAGTGCAGGACGAATATCAGCATTATGTGAATGTCTCTATTCAGTGACTGTACATTTTATTTAGATTTTGCAGTCCATACCAAAGTACTTGATACAGCATGAAAAAACAGAGTGTTACATTGGACAATGTATGTATGTAAGGAAATGTAGTCCGTTTTCTCTAGACGACATACAAACGAATCACGTGAAAATGGTCAATGAGAACACGCCATTACTTTCACTTTTAACATTCGTTATAGTGTATACTGTTGCGCATTAGTTTGAATAAATTGTTTTTCACTCGTTTTAATGAAATGCGTGTGACTATCAGGTACATAGCCAGAGTTTGATGTTTTTTTTTTGGGGGGGGGGGCACCTACATGTAATCGATCGAGGTAAAAAAAAAAGGGGTAAAAAAAAGTTCAACCGATCTTGGAAATTTTGGAGGGCACGTGCCCCCCCCCCCCCTTGCCCCCAAATTTGACTCCGACTTTACGGGCAACAGTGTAGTTAACACTCAGGCAGCCTAAGCATAGACAAACAACTCGCGAGAATGGTTAAGCCATATTCATTCTTATATTATCATATCATCGTTAATCATGCATGGGAACAACGACATGCTATGCAAACTTTCTGTATAATACAATAATGCTTGTTTGCGTATTAATGCAACAGCATTTACGGTCGTACAGATTACCGTATATATTTCCGTGTATCATTTTCTATTGCTTCACGCTTGAATCCAATTTCCCAATGCTCACCCCAACCCGGACAAAGAATCCAGATTTTGCCTCGTCACTATTTATGATTTCGCAATACACTTATTGTGGGAGACATAACACGTATTTATGTCCTGACAGAGTCGTTAATTGAGGAAGCTGGCAAGCATGAAATATATTCCGCTTTTTTTTCTTACAGATTTTTTATAAAATATTTTGAGGGACAAACGTTTATAATTGTGCTTGTCGATGCATAGTTTGGAATGAACCCAAAATTTTTGTTAAGCATTCGGACACATGACACCCCATACCCGCACCCCTCCCCCCAACCCTCCCACCTCATCATACAACATTTTACAAAGTCCTGAAGAATCATTCTATTGAAGCTATATCCCCAAAACTGTATTCATTTCGTTCTGAATAAACTGGCTGCACTTTAAATGATCCATTCCTTTAAACATGTTAAGCATGACGCAAGTCAGTATAATGTACATTGTAAATTATACGGAGCGATAATTTTCACACGCACACCTGATAATGGTAATAGAAAAATGTAAATCATATACTTGTCCTTCGAACAAGTTTTTATTATGATAATGACATTCGAAAATAGATATGGCCGTAAAATAATGATAAAAGTGACGGTAGGAAGAACTTATATAGCTATGCCATAACGTCGGTTCAAGCTCTGTTTATGACGACACCTTTTCTATATGTATGATTTTGTGTGACCATGATACAAAATTTATATAGATGACATATAAATGGAAATAAATGAACATCACATCAAATATTAGTTCATTGCATCTTTAATTCGTCAGTCACTAAAAGCGACCAAGAGCAGCCCAAATGCTTCAGGAGCAGCCAGCAGTCCAAGTTTCTCCGTGTTTTGCTGCTCTTTGCGGCTCTTGGTCATCCCTTGGCGGCTCTAGGCTCTTGACTGCTGTTGTATTATTTTAGTAGGACCGTTCACCGGATTTCTTCTCATCATTTTTTTTATTTATTACCAAGAAAATCAAATTATATTATATTTCACAGCATTGCAATAATTAAAGATTCGGTAAAAGGAGCCAACAAAAAGCAAGAACTGGTCAAGGTTATCCCCGTTCAATTTTATGACAAGAAATCAGTCATAGAGACGAGGTATAATGATCATTGAATGATAAGAAAACATTTACATTTGCACTAAAAAATGAAACATTTCCGTTGTCGTGTTGTTATCAAAAATAAATCAAGCATGGAGCACGACCTCAGATTTAATAATACAATTTAAAATACAAATATCATTTGGCACGCTGTTTATTGTGGAAATGTTGTTGGTATTATTGGTTACAGGGGTATATCATCATAATACTTACCAGACTCTGTGCGGACCATTGTCGCCATGAAGGCAATGATGACAATGACGAGCCATATTCGTTGTGTTATTCGGAAAGCCATTCTTGTTTCCATTATTATCTGTGATACATAAAGCGATATTATAATGCAAATGTCAAATTATGTAGATATTCAAAATAACATCCTGGTATCAGACAAGTCATGTGCATCGATGATACATATCAGTTACCACAATTAAAACAAACATCGTGATCATATTCATGATTAATTATTTTCATTACATTGTACAGTAAACATCTGAGAGCTATGTTTATGGTTTCGATCAAGATGACTGGTCAGTATTATTTTGATCACATTGTGAAAGGATCAGTGTCTGGAAGAGTTCGGAAATGGGAGATTGATTACCTACAGTGTATAGCAGAAAATAATAATAATGTTATTTATTGGAGAGGCTAACTACTAAAGCCGCCCATGATATATAATTATAGGGAATCCCCTGATAAATATCTGGCAGTGGGGTGCTGAATCACATGTGTTGCGGTTTATATTTAAACAAAAATGTTATAGCTGTATTGACATAAAGTGTTTATCAAAATTGACTCACTTGACGATTTTCCTTTCACTTTCACTGCTCTCCCTGGCCACTTAACAGTTTGGCAAGCCCCTAATAATTATCATGTGACTGATTATTTCATTTCATTTGATGAATGACAATAATTTTATAGCACATATAACATTAATCAGTGTACCCACGAGCTGCAATGGCGCTTCGAATATTAATATTATCCTATTACCTCAGATAAAAACTCCTGCAACCGTTGCCAACTCACATTAGGAGTAATCCTATAGGTACCCATTTATATCACCTGCGTCAAATGTAATGTGGCAAATGTCGAGTGTGGAAAATGTAGCTGTCTTTCCAAAGGGCATTGGTAAAATGACAGATACTTGAACGATACCCGTCAAGACTTATTCATAGACCATGCACAGCACCTCTTCATTATGAAGAAAAGGGGATAAACCGTCCCTTTCTAGCCAACTAATGTATACGTCCGAGTACAGGTCACATGATTCACACCCCCACTTCATAATGCAATACCACAGGTGCATGTGACTTCCTAATTCCTATAGGTAAGCATATACCTATTTTCAGACGGAAAAGTTTGATGAACCAATTACTCTACATTATTAACTAGCAATGAAAAGCGAAACTCTAACCTTTATATAGCAAAAAATTATACAGTAGTGAATGATGAAAACGTAATATTGTGGTCAAAGTCCAGAGACTGATATGGTTCTATTTACAGTAAAATACCCCAAAAATGGATGACATAAAGTAATGCATTGTACATGTACTAATAGTCATTCAATATCAACTAAAAACAAGAATGTGACTTAGTGCATTGAAATTTATACAATGTACTGGTGACCAAATAAAGCAACAAATTAAATCGAGTAGAATGGCGAAACCTTGAGTAAAAGGCAGAGCTTCAAGCCAGTCCAACATCAATGCACAACCTTGGGAAGAAACATAAATCCATGAATAAAAAGTGTATATATTATACATTCCTTCATCAGAATTTAAAGAAGATGTGATCACGACGCAAAGAACGTCAGTGTTTAGGATAGAGAGATTACAATGAGAGGACTGTGGATCACATGGTTCGTGGTTCGATACCCGCCGAGGCACTAATGTCCTTTGGCAAGACATTAATCTGTAGATGCCATTCTCCACCCAGATGATGTAAATGGGAACCCGACTGGGAAAAAAATTATCGAATGGCAGAGCGCCTTATCAGGGCCACTCGGGTGATACCGGAAGTAATAATAGTATAGTGCTTAAATACATTAGTATAGTAATCATGACTGCTTTGAGAGACATAGTTGTTTTTATACGCTCAAGGGGAGGTTACATTATTGTTATCATTTTGTTTGATCATTATTATCTTTACTATCATTATCATTATCATTATGACAGCTAAAATGGTCAGGCCTATATTTCTTTCTTTATGGAGAAAGGCATATCAAACAAACTAACTGTACTTGCGTTTTCTTCCTGTGGCGGACATTATTTAAAAAAAAATATGGTTAAACGACGAATATCTAAACATGACATTACGCGTTATCTCATGATGAGCTAGTAATTGTTATTTCAATATCATATGATACCGCATATCCAGATTGAAAGGTTAAAAACAGATTATGCGGTTATCAAGTATTTCCATTTGGGCTTTCAACATCCTCATTATTTTCAGTAAAACAAACAGAAACAATGTAAGGAAGTCATGTGAACTGTAAATGTCTGGAAACTGAAATCCCTGCATCTACTATATAAGTATGCGAATCTAAAATTCATTGATGTCAAAGTGTTCATTCCTATCTCTATCTCTCTCTCTCTCTATCTCTATCTCTATTACCCATATCTCTCCCATCCTCTCCATCTCTATCATTCCATTTCTCTCTGTTGTTTTTATTTTTGTGTTTGTTCTTTTTTTCCATTTGCGATCAGGATGGTATAAAGGTCACCCACTCAACCCAAAGCACACTGTTGGATTTAGGGGGCACAACTATCCTTCCCCTTTTGCAACAACTAACAACTCAAGTGGCAT
Organism: Strongylocentrotus purpuratus; assembly: GCF_000002235.5. Classification (NCBI taxonomy): domain Eukaryota; kingdom Metazoa; phylum Echinodermata; class Echinoidea; order Camarodonta; family Strongylocentrotidae; genus Strongylocentrotus; species Strongylocentrotus purpuratus. The sequence goes on from NW_022145594.1 coordinate 39,155,410, forward strand.
TAGAACCATATTAAGTGTTCAACCATTAATGTTGTGGAGTAAAATAGTACAATAATGCGAACTAAGTTCATTCATTCCAGGACACGTCAAATGTAGTCTACAGGCACAGACCCTAATTTGACACTTTATCAAAAAATCATTGTGCCTTGAGAGAAGTCTAGCCCAGCTACCTACTGGTTGTGTGTCAGGAGCAGTACAATACATGGCCTATGGTAGTCTTATAGTGCAGACTCACTTTTACGACTGACCAGGGTTTGTGCTTGCAGACTACGTCAAATGCGCCGTCAGTGAATGATACTACAGACAAAGGAAGAGGAACAACTATATATATTTGCAAACGTCTCCAAAATGAGTGTGTGTCGAGAGAGAGAGAGAGAGAGATAGAGAGAGATTCCATGTTACAACGTACCGCGTGTATTCAATTGATAAGTCAATATCGAATACGGTACAGGCAATTTTCACAGGTTTCATGGTTCACAGAGCAGACTATTTTTCATGCATGCAAATATCGAATACAAAATAAATGGGCAACATATAGCAGTACACTGGTGTTCGCCACTAGTAATATATAAATCTGACACAATCTCAGTGCCGGATCCAGGCTGCCCCCCCCCCCCTCCCCCCCCCCCCAAAAAAAAAACATCAGGATGGTGAAAAGTTCATCCACTCGACCCAGAGCACATTGTTGGATTTTATTAGGGGGGCACAACTAGTTTCCCCCTTTTGCAACAACTAACAAATCAAGTGGCATTATAGAACTCAACCCTTAAATGTTTTGGAGTAAAATGGCACAATGAATTGCGCCGAATGAATTGAACAATGCGAACTCGGTTCATTTCTAGGACACGTCAAAGAGGAAGAGGAACCACTAGATTTGCAAATATCTCCAAAATGAGTGAGAGAGAGAGAGAGAGAGAGAGAGATATCCCATGTCGAATACAGGCAATTTTAATAATTCACAGTTCAAAGAGCAGACTCATTTTCATGCATGCAAATATCGAATACAAAATAAATGGGCAAATATCATATAGCAGTACACTGGTGTTCGCCACTAGTAATATATAAATCTGACACAATCTCAGTGCCGGATCCAGGCGGCCCCCCCCCCCCCAAAAAAAAAAAAAAAAAAAAATTTAAAAAATTAGTGTATCATTATCCCTCCCCCCCCCCCACCACCCCCCCCCCCCCCCCCCCCCACCGCATATTCGTCTGATGATTCGCCGCAAAAAATATATTCTCTCAAATTGGGACTCGACCCTCGCCGTCGGCTGGATCCGCCCCTGCACAATCTGATATACATGGTGACGTGAGGGGGCGGCCGGGGCGCTTCAGTTTACTTAGACTTTAATAATCCTGTCTGAAAACAATAATATCAGTCAACTAACATTACAAAGATGTACATGAATACACTCCAATCTCACACAACTCACAGAATACACGTTAGCTCGTGACCCTTAGACCTACCAGATTCGTGATGGTGTTGAACTTGAAGACATACGGCAGCTATAGCTGATGTCACTTGTTTCAGACATGTATTTCCTCTGTAGAATTGAGCATTCAACCCTCGATCCGTCTCTAATGAACCTTCTCTACGATCGTATGTTGCTTATATTCTTCTCACTTTTGAAAAATGATGATCATCAAACAATGTCAAGTCTACTTTTTGAGCAACATCGATCCATACACCGATAGTAGAGTACTTGTATAGTATAGTAAATGCGAAAAGCCAACATAAAGTCAACATATCAATGTGTTACTATGGCGGTAGGGCCTACGTGGCGGGAATTCCCCGTTCCATAAACAACAGCTAGTGAGACTTTGACTTAAATATAAACAGGAACTGTTCATTGTTAATTGGCTTTCAGAATTGCCAAATATCGGGTTGAATTCAGCAAAATGAAATTCAAGAATGTCGGACTTCAATAAGGGGATTGGACAAGGGGGTACTTGGGGCGAAAAGATTCCCCCCGGTATATTACAATTCTAAAATGCAATGTATGTACTTATAGGCATAACAGCACAAATGACGGGAAAGTTGTAAATTACAATACATAGAATCGAACCAGGGGCACGGGCTTCCCGGCATTCAGAATCAATTAAAACAAAAGCGACAACAAAATGAGCAAAAGACAGACAAAATAGAAAATGCATGTCCCCTCAACCCGAAATGACTTTTCTCCTTAATGTTATAGACTAGAATAGATCTACTTCTTGTTTTAGAAGTTTAACTTCTATTCTTAATGACGGTCCTAGTAAAGTACAATATTTATTTATTGTTATCATTCAAAATATGAACTCACAAAATAAATGAATAAAGAATATTATTATCTCAAGTTTGGCCGAACAATGTTTGACTGCATTCTGTCTCAACATAATTATATATCTCTATGGTCTCAACAATACTCTTGCACGCGCCATCAGCGACCAATGTCATACATGTTGCTAAGAAACACAAATTTTCAAAGGAAAAGATTGAGTCACTGAGAAAGAAAGAAGTCGGATTTTATTGTTTTGAGCATGGAGGAAAATACAATCAGTTGATAAGATGGCTATGGAAAAACAGAGTGTCTTGAAAGAGACACACCACAGATCAGTGACAGCTCTAGGATACCACCCGTTACGGCGTGAAATAGTTGCAGGATTTGAAGGTAACGGTCCCATAGCTTATTATTTGTGTTAGCGGACATTCCACCCTGCTGAGCTGAGCTGAGCTGAGCTGAGCGTGCGTGTGAGGCAAGCGCTGACCCCGGTGGTTCTCTATCTAGGGACTCTGCTCACATTACAAATATTTAGAAGTTTGATTTAGAAACACTAGTCCACGTACTGAGTCGTAGTTAGAAAGAAAATATATTAGGGTGTCTGAACGATTTTTCAATTTTCAATTTGGGATCGTTTTTCACCATTTTTGTTGGATATTGGAGTAAAAAATGTAATCAGAATAAATACCTTTCAAATTTCAAGACTCACCGATGTTTCTATCAAAAGATACAGCCCCTCAAAAACTGTGCAATATTCATAGCATTTTGGTCAGAATGGACAGAAAAGTGGTTCACGCAGAGTTATAATTTCTGCTCAAAAGCTGCACAGCTAATGCACAGCACGATATGCAAAGCGTGGAGCAAGGGTATTTTCAAACTGTTGTAACAAATGATCCCTTGGGACTAGAGAAAAAATAAGTGCATGGATATATTCTTTACAGCTGGCCCAACTTATCCCTCGGGGGGGGCAGTTCGTGAAATTGGTAAATCTCCGAGTTACCATGGAAACGATGTTTAAATCGCTGTTTTGAGCAAGATATATTTAGAATTCCGGGGGTGGCCCCCTATGGGAAATATGGAGAAAAACCTGCTCTTTCATATGACACCACATTTATTGAGTTTCACCTTCAGGATCATTTGTTATAAAGGTTTGAATTTCAAATTTTTCATAAAATCATTGACCAATTTTGCTTGGTCGCACAATGCATGTAGACCACATAGGGATGTGTGCAATCTCTATGGGAAAGATTTTAGCACACAACATGGGGTGCGCGATCAGACACCCTAAATATATTTGTCTTAACTTAGTTAGATCTAGATCTAGGTCTAGTCTAGATCTAAAATTAGAGGGTCTAGTACTACTACTACTAGGCCGCCTAGATCTAGAATCTAGGTCTAACTTTAGACTAGGTCTAGACTGAAAACTTCAGTCTCTCTAATCATCGGTTGTTCCACTGAGTCTACGTCTGGCTCCACTAGACCTCCGATTATAGAGACTGAAGTATGGCCTATCGGGACTGTACGGAACAAATGGTTCGGTTCGACCGGACCGCGATGAATAAGATATGCAATGAGATTTTCACTCTTTACAATCCTCATAGACTAGTCATAACTGCTGCAATTATAATAAAAATTGAAAATAACATATAGGCCTATATAGCTTATTTGACTTACGATAGCTTGCTCATTTAGATCCTAAATTAATGATTAATCCGAGAAAGTCCACTAGTCTAGACCTCTAGACCTCCGATTATAGAGACTGAAGTAGACCTATGGCCTATCGGGACTGTACGGAACAAATGGTTCGGTTCGACCGGACCGCGATGAATGAGATATGCAACGAGATTTTCACTCTTTACATCCTCATAACTGCTGCAATTATAATAAAAATTGAAAATAACATATAGATCTAGACCTATATAGCTTATTTGACTTACGATAGCTTGCTCATTTAGATCCTAAATTAACGATTAATCCGAGAAAGTCTCGTCGTCAACATTATCCGTCTTGGTTTTAGTTGATGAATATTCATTTTTTCTTTTCGAACGTCCAATAGCTACCGTAGCTACGTACTAGTCAGCCCGGCTTGACCAACGAACTCCCACGAAACGAGTGCTCTGATTGGCCATTGGCTATGTTTTGGTAGGTTGAACCGGAAATATATCGGCCGCCGGGTAATAGTTTGAATGCATGAACGTACTGATTCGCGGTTCTGAGATAAAATTGGATAACTCATAGTCTAATAAGTAAGTCCGTAAATTTCACTTTCTATAATAGGTTAGCAAATTTTGAAACTGTAATTAGGAGGTATATATACCGACCTAATTTACATCTGATTTAGAAATCAGAAAATAAGATCTAAATAAAGAAAATCGGGGAGAAAATGTTTTGAACGAAAAGATGTACATCGGTGGCTCTAGCCACCCCCATGGTACGAGATCCCTGGGTTGCCTTCTGTATTTGGGAATGTCAACAAATGTCAGTTTTATAAAAGAAATGACCAAATCAGGCGGTTATTTCTGTCTAGGACTAGACCTTCTCGACTAAAAGTAGATCTAATATCATTCAGTTTCAGCTATTCCTCGGCAATCACACACAAATTGCGTAACCTCCCCCTTCACTAACCCGTACGATATACTTCAGAGTTCAGTCTGCGTATAGAGGCGGTCAGTGGAGCCATGCAGTCATAGTCCCACCGGAAACATCAATTAAGTTCAAATATCAGAGACTTAACTTGGCCTTGAACTTGCTTTCACTAGTTTCAGTCGAGACTGAAACTCTGCCTTTAGGCTTCAGTCTTTACGGTTGTTTTACTGACACTACTTCTGGCTCCATTGACCGCCTATATTAGTCTATACAGAAACTGAAGTGTATGTGATGTACGGCGATGCAGTCAGTGGTCCATGATCTGAGCTGAAGCCTTGCCTTCAACTCAAGGTAGAACACAAATTTGAAAATGTGAATATCTTAGCGTAGCGTAGATCAACTACATTTGAAGAAATTTCCAGTTTTAGATCAGGACTTTTTAATTTTATGTTTATGTCGCAAGCTCAAAAGTGTCCGATCGCATTGTGCAGTCGTCCATACACTGTACATTGTATGTTTCTTACATGAACATGTTTCCCTCTTTTCTTTTTACCATGCAGATGGCTTTGTTAAGATGTGGGAGGTGGAAGGCTACAAGCTCTCTGTCTCTACTCATGAACACCAGGGTTGGGTCACTGATTTCCTCTACTGGTAAGGCAGCTGCATCATTAAGCTCGCTCACTCACAACAAGGCAAACTGTTCGGTATTTGGAGAGGGAGGGGGTGTTTTTTGTTTTGTTTCTTTATTGTTACTTCATTTTAGGTCGGGTTTTTGTTTTTTCAAAATGAATGCACTCATCATAAAAAAAAAATTATGTACTATGTCTACGTTAGTTTACCACATCGTAATGTGAATCTAAACCCTAATATTTTTCCCCAATGTTTTTATTTTATTTTAAGCCAGTTGCAAATATGGCTACAAGTACAAATGATGAAATTACAGTAAAAGGTAACTTGGAAGGCAGTAAACACATTTCGTTATCATTTTCTTCCTTCTTGTTCTGGATGGATTAGGACCTTTAATATATACAGTATGTCACATTCTAAAGAAAGATAAATCAGGACAAATCAATTTTTTACGCACTTACAAAAATTGCAAACCTTAGTAAGGGTATGAATGATTTAGTTGTTAAATGTGTGTGCTATTGTACACTTTACATGTCTTCTTGATATCATTGTAGGCATACACTAAGGCCATGTTTGTTTTGTTTGTTTTTTGTAATTTTACACTGCAATATGATTCTATATGGTGCTATTAAATCTCTTGTTGTATAGGCCTGAAGCCAAGGTGATGTTCTCGTCTTCCAACGACGGGACGATCATTGCTTGGTCAACAGCAGCAGCAGTACACGATCACATCTCAGTAAGTCATATACAGTCAAACCTGCTTTAGTGACCACCTGTATAGAAAGACCACCTGTCTATAAAGACCCCATTTTTTGTTTCCCATGAATATTGTTTCTAATTGAAACCTGTACTATAAAAGGAACCTGTACATAAAGACCATCTGCCTATAAAGATCACTTTTTTATGTTTCCCTCAAGTGGTCTTTAAAGAAAGGTTTCAATGTAGATCTTGACATGTCATAGGAACTATTTTATGATGAAACTCATCAATTTTGTTCATCTTTTTGACTCCATAAAAATTCTTACAACACTTTATTGCCATTGGTAGAGAGCCTGCATTGCCAATAGAGTGTATTATGTGTTTACATTGTACATATGGCAACAGATGACTGTGTGACTTCTGTTTCTTTCATTGGCGACCAAAGAGAGATAAAGAATTATAGAAGAAGTGTGAAACTCATCCTATAAGAAGCATGTAATGACATGCAGACATTCTTAATGCTCAACATATCCACCCAAGTGGTGCCCAAGGTGCAGTGCTTACACTAAAACATAACGAAACGTATTCATTAGAAAACAATTGTCGTTAAGTGTGTCTTCAGTTTTCTCTTAAAGTCATCTAGAGTCTTACAATCTCTCACTGATTTTGAGAGTCTGTTCCACAACTGGGGAGCTGCTGACAATGCAAACAATGCCACACAGGTTCAAATCAAATCATATCATATTTTGATGTTCATTGCAATGAAAGGAAATTACATATTTTCTTTACTTGAGATCGCATTGATTTTGCTGCTTCCTTCAACAGTTTGGTTCCCCTGTATACAGCATGGCCTTAAATGTGAGGAGGCATCAGCTTGTATGTGGCTTCAATGCTTGTATACGGGTCTTCAGCTTGGATGAAAGTAAGTCGTACAATATAATGAATTTATAAAAATCTTGCTAATCATAATCTAAACATGCATGTTATCTAGCTATTTTCTATATCTAGAATTTTGCAAGTATAACAGTTTTAAATATTACATCATGGGCAGTGGCAAATTCATAAGTATTTGTATATTCAACATTGAATACTTTTAGAGATGAATTTCAAATCTAAACTTACATGTTGAAGGTCTTGATCAATTTGACATCTCAACTCTCTCTCTCTCTATCTCTCTTTCTCTCCTTCTGCCTCACTTGTGCCCTATGTTTTCTAACTCTGAACCCCCCCCCCTCTCTCTCTTCCACTCCCATTCTCTCCTTGTCTCATGTGATATTTTTTCTCTCTGTTATGATCTTCTTTTTTTGTCTTGTCTGTCTTTCAATTTTATTTCTATCTCTTGTAATCTCTTTACATCTCTCTCTCTCTTTCTCTCTCTCTTTCCCTCTCTCTCTCTCTCTCTCTCTGTCTCACTTACACTATCTCTCTCACTCTGCAAACCCCTCCTCTATCTTCTTTTCCCCATTCTCTCCTTGTCTTATGCAATATTTCTTCTGTCTGTTATGTTTTTGGGGGGTTTTTTTCATCGGCTGTCTTTCATGATTTTATTATTAATTCTCATAATCTCTTTCCCTCTCTCTCCCTCTCTCTCCCTCTCTCTCTACATGTCATCGTCCGGTTTACATTGACACAGACCGAGAGAGTGGTCACCTGATAGATCTCAAGTATTCCTACAACTCAAAGGAGCACACAGACATTGTCAAGTGCATTGTGTGTCTGGAATCAAGAGTTTACTCTGCAGGGTAAGTGTATCAAAGCCATACTATACCAGGGGGTGTTTCACAAAGATCCTAAGTTGAACTTTAACTCTAAGTTGGACTTAAAAATTATGGAGAACATGCATTTGTGGCCTTAAAAAAATATTCTAAAGTGCAAATTCAAGTATTTTACAATTCATATTATTTCCACATCAAGAACATGAAATCTCCTTGATAATAAAAAATATGAATGATTTGAATCAACATTTTATGCGTTTTAAAGATACTATGTCCCTTTTGCAGCCAACCTCAAATTCTGTTGAAATTTGCAGGAATTATGAATATGTTATGTATGTCCTATCTGTGAAATTTAAAGGTTAGCAGTGTCCTTATTTTCAAATTATGCAAGGAAACCTGTTTACCTGCTAGACTTCACTGTCAGACACTATCGTCAGTATTGAGTGACTGACTGGCCTTTTCTTCTTCTTTGGTAATAATATACATAAAATGAACAAAAGGATTTGTCTACATCAATAACCCACTTCTTGTAGTGGCCAAAATTAAACTGATTGAATCTTTGCGCAGCATAAAACGTACGACCATGCGGTACAATGGTCTGAAAATCAAGACTATTACTTATTGGCTCTATAGCTCCTAAGTCGATTTGACAACTAATAGTCATTATTTTCCAAATTAAAAACATTTTCAAGCACCATTATTTTAAGGGGAGTTCTATATTAGTATTATCTTTCAAATGCCATTGGAATTTAACCTTTTCATTTTTTTGGCCTGCAAAAGGGACATAGTACCTTTAAAATAACTTTTACAAAATATTTTCAAGGCGTTCCATAATTGTTAAGTCCAACTTAGAGATAAGTTCAACTTAGTATCTTTGTGAAACACCCCCAGAAGCACTACCGCAAAATCACCTTTCAGCACATCTCAGGTCAGCTGTAGCAGTACGGTGCCATAACTTACCGATTTGTTAATGATAATTGTTGTTTAACTTATTTGCTGACAGCAAAACACCATGATTTCAATAGCTTCCATCATTTAATTAATATGTTAATATTGAATTAACGAAGGAGCTGACAATTTAGATGGGATCTTGGGGAAGTTTTGAATTTGAAGCTTTTTTTCAATTTAAACATGGGCACCCTAAACACAAGTTTAAAACAGGATTTGTGTGGATCTCTGTCCTTGGTAATAATTATGGTATACATGTATATCTCCTGACATTGGATTTACAAATATCATAATTTGAATCCCTTTTAAGGATAAGGAACATGAATAATCGTTGTTAAAATAGCAACTTCCACACCTGCCTCTACATTTTTATTTTCATGACAGGTTTGATCAAAAGCTGATTATCTATGACTCCTCTTCCTACCCTGGCAATAGAGGGCTCAATCCAGTGTTTTGGTAAGCATCAACTTTAACTCCTTACATGATGTTTCATGTGATTTTTCACTTTTAAAAAAAAAAATTTTTATCCATAAGACTTTACATTTATGTTATATCTACCTAAGGATTTAATTACACCTAATGTAGAACATTTAAATGTATGTACACTATGTCAGATATTTATGAAGACACTCCTTTCTAAAATGCCAATGAATAACCTTCAACAATTATCATTTTGAATACAAATTCTTTCGGCATGATCTAAAATGGGATAAATTATTGTAGTTTTCAGTGACAGTTGCATTGCTATGCTCCCTTTGTAAATTCCCCTTTCATTTTCCAAGTATGACTGGTGACCCCCGCCCCATTTTGGTGCCCTCTCAATAGTGAAACTACGACTACACCAATATTCAGTGATCCAACCCTGTATCTATAAAGATCAATTGTCTGTGTGCATTCTCAAGATGTTATGGCAAAAGATAAGATATCCTTGAATACTTTAATAAGAAAGGATTAATTGTATGTTGAGAGCCTGAATGGCGTTAACTCTGTGAAAGGCTAAATGCCCTTCTGGCTTTCAGCAGACATGATTAGATCCATATATTTTTTCTTAATGCACATCAACATGTATTGGTACTAAAATAATATGGTAAAAAGTAAATCAAAATGAACACAAACAAAAACTACTCTATCCCCTCCCCAAATCATTAATTATGTTATTTAGTTATGATGTATGCTTGAAATGCGCACCATTTAGAACTGTCATTTGCAAATTCAGTAATAATTTGTTAATGTGATGATGAAACTAATTTACTTTATGTGTTTTCATCCACAAGCTTAATGAACATTGCGAGTGTGGATATCCAGGTATATGATAAATTTGTGCGCATTTAAATTTGACATACATGTAGAATTAGATATAAATGTACTTGACAATTAGAGCTTTAATATACTTTGATATTACATTGTTTTTGTTACGACTTGTACTACAACGTAGCAAAATACACATAAAATTAGCAATGAATGTCTAGTGCATATGATTTAGACCATGAGCATATGGTGCTTTTGTTACTACTTATACTACAATGTAGCAATATAATTTGCAATTAACGTTTATTGCTTTTGATTTAGATTATGAGTTTATGTTGTTTTTGTAACTACTAGCTTGTACTAGAATGTATCAAAATTCATAAAAAATTCGCAAGGAATTTTTATTGCATTTCATTTATACTATGAATATATGATGTTGTTGTTTTCGTTTAATTTGTTCTTGTAGTAGGATATAGCCAAGATCAAAATTTATTTTTGTAGAATAGAAAAGTAGCGCAGCTTAATTATCCCAAAGACATTATGAAACTTGACTTTTTGTATTTTCTGTATAAACATTGATTATAAAGATGGTTGTTTTAAGGAGTTCAATTGCCAAAACTGTACCTTTTGGTGTGTTTCAGTTTGTAAATAAATGATGCCTGATAATTGATAATCATACAATATTTCATATGATATTGGGCTACGCACCAGAATGTTTAAAAATATTCACTTTAATTTTGCTTATTGTTTTGGTTCATAAATTAACTCCTATTACCCTGTATTGCTCATTTGGTTTTCTTCGCCTTTTTTTCTTTCTATTTCTGGCCTTACTGCAGCTACCATAGGTGTACTATATATTGGATGTTTATTTCATATCATGAATCGAGTTATCAAGTCCATATCACTTGTAAAATTACAATGGTATTTATCAGTATTTAGTACTTTCTTTTCTGTCTTTATCAATAATGTCCTGTGGCAAGGCAGTATTTGCCACTCCATACGCAGAAGATAAATGGGGACCTGGTAGGACGATTAAAGCATTTGTGATAGTAATTGCCAATTTGATGTAACTATCATGGTAGGGAATACTCCCCAGGGAGTGGAGATGGTGCACATTGTGTGCGTGTGTAATTATCTGGTAGTAATTATCTGTAAAGTGCTTAGTGATGGTATACAGTATTAAGTGTGTAAATCTAGATTTATTTTCATTATCAATACCATGCACCATCACTATAATTATGTTTTATGCACACTTTAGCAATCCCAAGGCCCATGAAGCAGGTATTTCATGCCTAGTGCTTATCAGAGACTCAGAAAACAACACATGGTAAGTTATAAGGTGATTTACAGAATGTCGGTAATAGTTCTTACAGATGATTAGATTCTTTCCTTTTTTTTATTTTATATTTTTTGTCATACATGCATGTAGATGTTACTTGTATTGATCATTACAGACCTACAATATGTAATAAAAAAGAAGACACTGTAGCTGTATCATACACTTACTGATCATTTGTGATTGTTCACATACATGCTTATGATACGGTCATTTAACAATTGACATGGTGGTCAAAATTTGGTCTCGAGACAGGAAGCTGACTCACAGACTGGACCGTTAGTGGCCCATGCTGAGTTCTAATGAAACAATTTTTTTTTTAAATCTCAGACACCAATTTACTTTTACTGTCCACAAACAGGCTTGTGACCAGGGGGGTGTTTCATGAAGCTGTTCTTAAATTTACCCATGACTTTACAAACGACTTGAAAATGAAGTGCCAGATAGGATTCAAAAACGTTTTCCTGATGTTTTAACAAAGTGTGAATATATTTCCAATAACCTCAATTAAATTATGGCAAAAAAATATACTTTGCGTTAAAAATGTTTGTTATAATAACAGTTCAACTTTAGTTGATGCAGTTAAAAAAGATTGAGCATCCCATTGTTTTGTAAAGTCATGCATATATAACTTTACGAACAGCTTTATGAAACACCCCTAGGTCATTTAACAAATGCTAATTTGCTTTTACTGTCCACAAACAGGCTTGTGACCGGGTCGTTTGACAAGGTCGTCAAGATCTGGTCCCAAGATGGCAAGCTAACCCACAGATTGGACGGCTTCCTAGGTACCATCAATGACCTGTGCTACGTACCGAAGAACAAGACTCTGTGGATCTCGTCAGGGACATCACCAGTAGCGGCTCTGTATGACCCCAAGTGTGGAGAAAATGTATGTATATCTTTCAGTCCTGTTGATTCATAATAATGATAATACAGTCAAACCTGTCTACAGCAACCACCCAAGGTAAACACAAAAATTAGTCTTTGTAAACAGGTGGTCTTTGTAGACAGGTTCCTATAGTACATGTTTCAATGAGAAACCATTTTCAAGGGAAACAAAAAATGTGCTTGTTGTGGACAGGTGATCTCTACCGTGTGAGTGAAAAAAAAGTTTACACCTAGAAAATTGCTAATTATTTTAAAACTCATCTATGGACAGTAAATTATTATACATCTTATTAAAGAGTGTTTTATCCCAAATCATTTGATATCATTTTTATGTGGTATGTGTTCACGCTTGGATGAACAGGAGGCATTGTTTGCGAGAGTGCAAAAATCAACTTGCGCCAAAGTGATGCCTACAGCATGTATTATGTTGGGATTAGTGGAGTGAGAGAATGAATTGAATGTATCAAATGAAATGCATTGCCTATGCTTTTTGCAGAAGCAAGGTCACACAGGCACAAATGTTTGTTGATATGTGTGGCATGATTAATTTTGTTAGGGATTTTATTTGGATCTGCAAAAAACTATTTAGTACCCAAATCCCAATTGTTTTATCTTAACATCACATAAAGCAACTTTGGCACAAGTCGGTTTTTGCACTCTCGCAAACAATGCCTCCAGTTCATCCAAGCGTGAACACATACCACACAAAAATAATACCAAACGATTTGGGATAAAATACTCTTCCATAAGATGTATAATAATTTACTGTTCATAGATGATTTTAAAAATAATTAGCAATTTTCTAGGTGTAAACTTTTTTTTGACTCACACTGTATAGCAGGTTTGACTGTAATAGGTCAATTATTATTACTATAGCTACTATATGAATATACTCTCCTGCGCTTCATACAAAGTATCATATTAATATCCCGGCTTTGGCTGAGCTGCCATAATAAGGTGCTAAAGCATTCAAGGAATTTCTTTCTACCGGGTACCCATTTACTTCACCCGGGTGGAGAGCGGCAAACGTAGATGAATGTCTTGCCAAAGGACATTAGTGTGACGGCGGATATCGAACCCTGAGATCCACAGTCAGGTGACGTATGCGCTAGACCACGACACTTCTACGAATAATGGATGATAGGCTAAGAGATCAAGGAGGGAGAAGATTGCAAGACAGAGCAAAGGAAAGTCAGGTTAAAGTTTAGATATGAAAAGGTCGTCTAATGGAATCTAGATCAAATTCAGTATTATTCAAGTTTTTTTAAATGTTTTTCTTCGATCTTACCAGGTTTCTGAGTTCATTGGTACATTCCAAGATGAAGAGAATGAGAAATATCATCTCCAGCACATGAAGTATATCCCAGAGCTAAACCAAGCTGTCGGTAAGTCTTTATAGAGTCTAGGCTGGTCCATAAGAGTGCTAATTAGCCCTTTAAAAGCGTGCTGCACTACTTGTTATGTTAATTGAGAGCTGATTTGATGAGATATAACCACCTGCCAGGTAACCATGCAGGGAGGTCTAATCCCTCCTGGCCAAACTAGGGCAGATGAGCTTTAACATTCGGCCAGTGGCCCTTATTTTTTTGTTTGGCTAAATAACATTTTCCTGCTTGGCTCAACACCTTATGATTCATAGCTCTACAAAATACACCAGGGCCCTGTTCCATAAAACTAATAAAAAGTTTGAATAATTGTTATAAGCTACTGAAATCATGGCATTTGATTGGCTGAAAGCAAATTCGTCCTAGAATTTTTAGCATTTGTTATTGATAACAAGTTTTATGAAACCGGGCCTAGATGCAAAAGCAGAAAAGGGAGAGCCCTTCAGTTTCAGAAATAGATTGTTTGTTTGTTTTGTTATCATTTGGTGTTTGATATATGCCATGAAATTGAAAGGAAATCAAGCCTGAACATCCCTATAAATAAGCAACAATATGAAAGTTAAAAAACACTGGGGTTGTGGGATGTTGTTTTTGTTGGTGTTTTGGGGGCAATTTTGAAATTTAATCAATGTTCTGTCTATCTATATTCTTTTCCGTCATATTCATTTTCTTTTATATTATGCCATAAAATTGAAAGGGAATCAAGCCTGAACATCCCTATAAACGAGCAACAATATGGCAGTTAAAAAACATTTGGGTTTTGGGATCTTCTTGTTAGTTTTGTTGTGGCAATTTGAAACATTTTAATCATGGGTTCCGTCTATCTAATTTCTTTTCCAATGCAATACTTTATGTTGCTAATATGTATCAATAAAATACCAGCCTCCTTTACACTTCTTATTTTGATAAATCCATCTTATTTTTCTTTCTTTTTCTTTCCTTTTTTTACTTGTAGCTAGCAGCAGCAGAAGACACATCTTGATGTGGAAGTACAACCCTCAGGGCTGCATCACAACTCTCAAGTGTAAACATGCCGTAGAATGTCTCACCTACAGTAAGTTGCAACAACGAGTGTATACAAGTGTATATACCGGTACTCATCCGCTTTCACAATACATTGTAGTTGGCAAGTGTGAACTTGCCTCGAAATGCCTTGCCTACATTTTGTTTAAAGATTCATCATTATTGACAAGTGTGAACATACATTACAATGCTTCACTGACAATATATATTGATCATCTTTATTCAGTCATACTTTGTTTTCACAATGTACATGAAAATCGCATTATATTACAACAAAGATGCGACACAAAATTCCATGTCGTCTGTGTGGTTATGAACATAACTGCTTAACCACTTGATTCATTAATAAATGAAAAATTAAGATACGATAAGATACAAGATAATCCCCAAGTGTGAATATGCCTGGAGAATCAATCATCTAAACTATCTTACAGTCAGATAAAATGTAACTCTTTGCTTGTTTACACTCTTTACAATGCCATAAACGAACCTCTGGACTTTAATGGTGAGGATTGTGGTTTGTGCGTGAAGTAAATTGGCAAAAATAAGCAAATGTCAACCACTGCACACCTTTGTAAATTTTCCCATGAAAGAATTACATCCTGTAGTGTTTCTCTGTGTTTCCCTTTTTCCTCTTCACTATCAGAGAGAAAGTTACTGCAGAACTCAATTTTTTGAGGTACATGCAGGACAACTTTCAGTACTTTTGACATGCAAAGTGGATCATTTTAAATGACAATCGTTTTTAAGAATTCAACTGGTAATCAATGTTTATAGTGATTTTCAAAATGATTCTTAGAATTTGTTGTTTCCTTTTTTTTTTTGTACAGCCAAAAAGGATCCAATTCTTTTCTTTGATGGTGGGAGTGATGGTCAAGCCAACAACTGGGAAAGATTACAAACTAATCACTTTATGTATAGGTAAGAAGATTATATCACTTTCTCTCTCTCTCTCGTCCTCTCATATGTGTGTCTCTCTCTCACTCTTTAAATGTCTGCCTCAGTCTTTCATGCTCTCATTCTTAACTTTTCACTTCCTCTCTTACACTCTGTTTATGGCTCTGTCTCTGTCTTTCCCTTTCTCTCTCTCTCTCTCTCTCTCTCTCCCTCTCCTTTCTCTTTTCCTACTAATACCTGTTTTTTTAAATAATTTTTGTATAGACATTGTCTTGTCTCTTTCCTTGGAGATTCCACATTAATCACTAGCTGGTACATGTACATGTACATGGATCAATGCGAAATTCCCAAAAATCTCTCGGAATTGGCATGTTGAATGGACATGACAGATTTTTCTTGCGTCTAATCAAATTTTAATAACTTAATTTTTTCACTTCAAATACAGTATTCAAACTAGGACAATTTTTGTTATCAAATCTAAATGCATGTAAATGACCTTGAGTGAAAAAACAATTGTATTGACCATGAAAATCAGTACATAAAGCCCAAGGCTGAAAGTGAAGGTCTGATAAGAGTCATGATGTCAGGATCAAATTTTTGACCATTAAATTCATGATAATCATCAGGAACTAAAAATTAAGAATGCATGTACAGTACTGCTTTTTAAAATGTGGAGATTTGACATCAAGTGAACTCAAACAGCTTGATGATGGTAAAATACTACACAAATTTAAAATAATATAATATGATTACTGTATATGTAATCTCTCTTCCTCTTTCCCTTCTCTATATCTTGTTAAAGTAAAGAGGATGTGTGTGTGTGTGATTATTATTGTTTTATTTGTAATTTGTTAATTTTTTTAAAGGGGCACCAGTTCACAAGATTTCATTCTTTTTTGGTTGCTCCTAACGATATTTTAACTTTATATATGATTATGTTTTGTATCTATTTTATATTGTATTGCACATTTACTGTTTTAATATCGTTGAATAAATGAATTGAATTGAAGTTGTGGATTAACTGAATGATCTTACTTTGACTTGCATGCATGCAGCCAGGAGACCTTCCTCCTCACAGAAGCCAAAACCAAGCTTGCCCAGCTGAAGAACGAGAAGCGTGAGGAACGTCGCCCTCTTGTGAGCGCGTTCGTACGCAGCCTTCACAATCCCTCGCCGGGCAGCTACTCCCAGAATAAGCCCAGCAGTCAATGTTCCGCTTCAACGTATAAACACAGCAACTCAGCACTACTCAAATCACTCTTTGTGGAGTCACTCGACTTACTACTGCTTGGGTCGGAAGATGGTAACATCTGTAAGTATTTTTCTTTCTTTGATGTATTTTCTGCTGTGAGTCAGAA
The DNA here is from genome assembly GCF_000002235.5 of Strongylocentrotus purpuratus. Lineage (NCBI taxonomy): Eukaryota > Metazoa > Echinodermata > Echinoidea > Camarodonta > Strongylocentrotidae > Strongylocentrotus > Strongylocentrotus purpuratus. The sequence continues at coordinate 39,172,381 of NW_022145594.1, forward strand.
GGGTGTTAAGCCCCACTGCACTATTTATAGCTATACTTGCGCCCTCTATATAGCAAACAATGCCTAATCGGTGCCTGTTGGTCCCCCATGATCCTCTTTTTCTTAAGTTAATTGAGAGCTTAGTTGATGAGATAGCCACCTGTCAGTGACCTTGCAGGGTGGTTTACTCCCTCCTGTACACTAGTATGGATGGGCTTTAAGAGAGGGCGCGATGGCTCAGTGGTAGAGCGGTGGTCTCTTAATCGAGAGGTCTTGGGTTCGAAATCAAGTCAATGCGGTCATGCCCTTTGGTAAGGTATTAATCCCTATTACCAACTCCCTCGGAGAGAACTTACAGCCGTTGATCCCCTGGTTGCGTACTTACAAGCATACACATGCTTTCTTAGCAGTCGGGTAAAACAATCCTCATCATCATCAAAGTTGTATCCTTGTTGATATAGAGCTCCAGCTAAATTATGGGGAGTTTGTACAACATTCATATTTTTTGTTGGCTGCCTCCCAGAAGGCCGGAAAAAAATTGTCAATTGCCACCTGTCAGTGACCGTGCAGGGAGGTCTAATCCCTCCTGGCCGAACTAGTGCGGTGGGACTTTAATTGAAGAAATTGGAAAGCATTCCAAGATTTGATTATTAAAGCGTAATACAAACAATAATTTATATGGCGCTTTGTGTGAAATACTTTGATTATTTTTATTAGTATAAATTCATTAAGTGCATGTGATTACTGTAAATTATAGGATTAGATGGTGTCTGAAACAAAATTGAATAATGTTTGAGTTAAAGTAGACCTAAGGACTTTAAAGAATCCTCATTACCATTGCATGTTTTTTTAATTTCCTAATTGTTGTACTCCTCAGACATCTGGGGTTTTGACGATGCAGCAGTCAACGCACTGCGAGACATGAAACCTTCGAGCAACGACGATCTCCTCAAGAAATACCGTATCCTCCTCGCAAACAACTCAACTGAATCAGGATCAGACAACTCATCAGAATTTGAGGAGACTATATCACTGGAAAACCCAGAGGTAAATGATTAATTATACAGTCAAACCTGTCTACAGCGACCGCCCAAGGGAAACAAAATATGTGGTTGTTGTAGACAGGTGGTCTTTGTAAACAGGTTCCTTTAGTACATGTTTCAATGAGAAACCATTTCAAGGGAAACAAAAAATTTGCTTGTTGTAGACAGGTGGTCTTTGTAGACAGGTTCCTTTAGTACATGTTTCAATGAGAAACCATTTTCAAGGGAAACAAAAAATGTGCTTGTTGTAGACAGGTGGTCACTAAAGCAGGTTTTACTGTATTTTATTTTATTAAGTAAAGATTTATTTGACACACACAATGGAGCTTCATTTCAAGAAGATCATTCTTAAGATCGTTCTGAATTATGCAATCATTGTACGTTGTGATATACATGTACCTGTAATTATAGTCCAGCTGTATAAATATCCAAGTCTGATCCACTTTCTTAACTTCAGGTAGTCCGCGACAAGTCATTTTTAATTTCTGACTACCCCTTCTGCAATTGCTTTTGTTTTTTTATATTCATGTACACATAAGCCTATTTTTATCATCCCATTTTTTCAATTTGTTTGTTTTTATTGTTAATTGTAAAATTTGATTCGCATTTGTAGAATAAAGTTGAAAGTTGAAGTTGGGTTCTTTAAGCGGGGTGTTATGTTATCCTGTGATTTCTATGGTTTTACTAAATAATTCACTGTCATATTTTGATTTCAGATTGATTCGGTAACGAACCGTGTAGCAGGCTTCGTGTGTAAGAACGTTCTGTCAGGCCACAGTAGCTGTGTAACAAGTATGTTTCTGGTAGGCAGGCAACACGGCTATGGGACTACATACTTGGTGAGACAGATTCTTTATAATTTAGGATACTCTTCGATCGTACATCATTTTGTTGTTATTTTTCTCCTCCTTCTCTCGCTCTCTCTCTCTCTCTCTCTCTCTCTCTCTTTCTCTCTCTCTCTCTCTCTCTCTCTCTCTATCTATCTCTCTATCTATATCTATCAATCTCATTTGCCTCTGCATGTGCATTCAAAATGTCCATGTTTAAGAGAGGGGTCTGACTTTTTTTCTTCAATTGTTTTCATATTTTTCTTAATGGGTTTTTTTATGTATATTTTCTTCTTTTTTGTTTTAAATTCCTTTAGGCTTTAGTTAATATTAAATTTGTGGGCATCTTCATGAATTTCAAAATACCTGTCATTTGTTATGAAAGTCAAAATGCATAATAAGAATTATACTTTATTGGTCTCCTTATATTTTTTCTTTGTTAATTAATAGGAAGAGTTTTTTTATAGGATCATGAATTGATATTATCGAATACAGCAAACTCTTCACAGAAAGTTTGAGAATTCATATGCAGTTATACTGGCAGTATGTTAATAGCCAAGTTGCTTGAAGAATTGACCTGATTTCTTATAAATTACACAATTAAAGTCCCAATGCACTACTTATAGCTACTTGTGCCCTCTATACAGCCAACAATGCCTAAGCGGTACCTGTCGACCCTCCCCCCCCCCCCCCCATATTGCCCTTTCTCTTATGTTAGTTGAGAGCTTATTTGATGAGATAACCACCTGCCAGAGACCTCGCAGGGAGATCTAATCCCTCCTGGCCAAACTAGTGCGGTGGGGGTTTAAAATACCAAGTTATAAACAGTATATGCATGTTCTCTTCATGTGCAGGTAAGCTCTGGCTGGGACAGAAGAATATGCATCTGGGACTTAGAGAGTGGAAGGTATGTTTAAAGACATTTTCTTGAGACTGTAACCAGCATGAACAGTTGTAATCACATTTTAGAATATTAGAATATCCATACCTGCGCATTACATTTCTGCATAACCTGAACGATGTTCATGCATTAAACCAAATAAAGTAAAGAGCCCCCCCCCCCCCCCCCAGGGGGGGGGGGGGGCCTGTGTTTCACAAAGCCTAAGATCGACTTTGAGTTGAACTTAACTATGGCAGGCCATTCATGCCCATGTTTGCTCTCACCTTTTACTGGCATTGGTCTCTCAAGAGACGTATGAATCATGGCACCAAATCTACAGAATTTATATTTGTTGATTACTCATTATTGAAGGAAACAATATTATCTAAAAATCCTAATGGTGAGAGCAAACAGTGGCATATTTAAGTCCAACTTAAAGTTGAGGGTTTCGCACAGTGATGCCTTCAAGGAAAACCATAAATATCTTTGAGGTTTGAGAATTTTTTTCAGGTTTTTTTGCATGTTAGAGGGTATGTACGGTAGAAGGAATATAATAAGTAACATTTCATACAAAAATTACACATTTTGTTCATCAACCTTCAACAATGTTACCAAGTCCCTTTAAGCACAATTCTGTTGTATTGTATCGCTTCTTTGACTTTCTTGTAGCTTGGTGGATAGATTCAGAAATGTCTCTGAGGATGGGATGAACATTGAGGAGCTGGCTTGTGATGGTATCGTCACTGACATGGACTACAGTCTCTCCAGGTTGGTACACACCTTCTGAAATGGAATCAAAACATAAGCACTAGCTGACGTAATAAGGAAATCAATTTAACTGGAGTAGTTACTATATGAATGTACAATATACCGGTACTGCATTTAATAACAGGCCTGATAATTACCTGATTTAAATTGATTTCCCAAATTTTTTCTCCTGATTTTCATGATTTTCCAGTTAAATAATAGGTGTATTTCCATGGAGGGGGGAGGGGGGGATGCCATTTTTTTCAAGACCTTTATTTTTTTATTTTTTTTCTCAAGAGAGGGGGGAGGGGGTTGGTTGATTTTGTTTGTTTAGTGCTCACTATCACCCCTGACTTAAGTGATAGTCTCCTTTTTGTGTAATGATGAGGGGAATGCTGTTCCAAAGCTTTGGAGCAACACAACTAAACGCCAGATATCTAAAAGTTTCTTTTGTTATAAGTATCGTCATCATCAGCGTCTTTATCAAGATCATCATGATTACAATGTAAAGCGCTTAGAAACATAGTATTAAGCGCCATGCAAACATGACTACTATTTCCTATATTATCATCATCATCATCATTATCATTATATCATAACATTTAGAGGGCGTACTTGGAAAGCAGTTTTGTTAAACTGAATGTACCTACCCCCTATTTTAAATAAAATTTGAATAAATAATAATAAATAAATAAACATGCTAAATAGTAAGAAGTTGGCCTCTCATTATGCTTCTAGGAATGAGTTTGCATGTGCTTCCGGAGACAAGATGGTCTACATCAGGCATTTCAGTCAGGTCGGATCTGAGATGACCTTGAGAAACACTCTACAAGGTCATGAGGGGGAGGTCACTCAGGTCACGTGGTGTGACTTTGACGACAACTGGATCACGTCATCAGAAGACGGCACCATCAGACTCTGGGTAGGTTAAGAAGCTGGTTTTCTCAAACTTGTTCACTGACGGTCCTGGGCCGGTATTCAAATCACTTCTTAAGTTTGAAATATAAGTATATTGCTTAGTTTTTGGAGTACTTTACCTTACATCTAAGACGGCTCCCTACCAGACTTAAGCAAATTATTTGGAGGCAATAATTGGCAGACTAAGGTTTTCTAACGCAGTATCACAACCTGCACACAATTATATTAGCACGCATTTATTGCGACACATTAATTGCGCATTACTTTTGATTGACCATGCGATGTAACAATGCTTATCAGTAAGTATTTAACTTAGATTTTGTCTAACGTAAGTAAGAGTCTAAAATGTGATTTGAATATGAGATAAGTAAAGTTCTTAGCTTAATAATTTACTTATTAAACTTCTTACTTATTCTAAGTATATAATCCAGACTTTGAGAAGCATCTTTTAAAGCCTAGCTACCCGTCGACTACTTAATTCATTTATTTTGTGTTAAGTGCTGTTTATATCCAGATTAATATTATTATTATTATAGTATAATCATGGCATTGAACCACTGAAAAAAATGGTCCCCCTCAAATTGTTTAATCATCATCATCATCATAACTTGCAGCCATTAATCTTTTGTTTTCTCATCATTTCCCTGCAACATGACTTTGATATTTCCATCCAATATTTCTTCTCACTTTTGTTATGTTCAGAGCGGCGATGGAATGACTTGTGAGCAGGTGATCAACACCCATGGCCCTGTCTCAGCTATCTGCCTGGATAGTGTATCAAAGTGCATCGTAGCAGGGGTGCATAATGTTATCAAGTAAGTTAAACTGGATGTTTCACATTATCATTCAAGTGAGTTACACTTGATGTATCACATTATTATTCAAGTAAGTTACACTTGATGTATCACTAAATGATTATAGTAAGCTCCACGTGATGTATCACATTATCATTCAAGTAAGTTACACTTGATGTATCACAAAATGATTATAGTAAGCTCCACGTGCTGTATCACGATGTATCACAAAATGATTATAGTAAGCTCCACGTGCTGTATCACATTACCATTCAAGTAAGTTACACTTGATGTATCACAAAATGATTATAGTAAGCTCCACGTGCTGTATCACATTACCATTCAAGTAAGTTACACTTGAGGTATCACAAAATGATTATAGTAAGCTCCACGTGCTGTATCACATTACCATTCAAGTAAGTTACACTTAGTAAGCTCCACGTGCTGTATCACATTATCATTTAAGTAAGTTGCACTTGATGTATCACAAAATGATTATAGTAAGCTCCACGTACTGTATCACATTATCATTCAAGTAAGTTGCACTTGATGTATCACAAAATGATTATAGTAAGCTCCACGTGCTGTATCACATTACCATTCAAGTAAGTTACACTTGATGTATCACAAAATGATTATATTAAGCTCCACGTGCTGTATCACATTATCATTCAAGTAAGTTACACTTGAGGTATCACAAAATGATTATAGTAAGCTCCACGTGCTGTATCACATTATCATTCAAGTAAGTTACACTTGATGTATCACAAAATGATTATAGTAAGCTCCATGTGCTGTATCACATTATCATTCAAGTAAGTTACACTTGATGTATCACAAAATGATTATAGTAAGCTCCACGTGCTGTATCACATTATTATTCAAGTAAGTTACACTTGATGTATCACAAAATGATTATAGTAAGCTCCACGTGCTGTATCACATTATCATTCAAGTAAGTTACACTTGATGTATCACAAAATGATTATAGTAAGCTCCATGTGCTGTATCACATTATCATTCAAGTAAGTTACACTTGATGTTTCACATTAATAGTCAAGTAAGTTACACTTGATGTTGCACAGCAGTGGAGAAAGCTAGGAGACGTAGTCACAAACAACTAAATGTAGCTCCAAAGTCAGTCTTGATTACAAACGTTCCATGACCTGTAATATCATGATCAATAAACTTTTCTTGAATAACCAGAAAAGGTTTATTTGACAATCAAAGTAAGTATCAACAATAATAAAGTGAATAATATTCAAAATATAACTAGTCATAATAAACCATTCTTCTATCATCTTCTTTTGTTTGAGGCTGCAGAAGATCAAGTCAGATCCATTCAGCCTGTCCTCAGGGTGATTGTCTAAGGGGCTCTGCTTTATATCCTATTTTCTTGTACATTTTCTGTAACTATACCTTCTATCCTTCTTTTTGAGGAAAATATAGTGACAGGAAACTAATATGATGAGCTCTATATTCTTCTCTTTTTTCAAAAACGTCTGTGTGAAATACTCTGTACTCTAATGTTGCCATTATAAATTTATATTTGTTGCCCTGGCAAATTGGCAGGTACACAGAGATGCCAACTAGTACGGATTTCCCGTAATTGGTACGGAAATTAACGACCATTACGGCAGTACGGAATGTTGTCTAAAAATTACGTTTTTTTTTTTTTTTTTTTTTTTGCGCATAGGGATCTATCGTAGCAAGTGCTGTACAGTATGGTGGCCATCCAGCACTCGCTGCATGAGAAAGATGGAAAATTATCAAGTATTCTCTTAATAGAAGCCAATTTTTCATTGAAAACTTATGTGTTGTGATGAACTGAAAATCAATATTTAGCAACTTTGTGGGAGTAAAATCACAACAAATTTCAGATAATCATGCGCGCATGCATTCGCTTGCCATTCTTTTAAGATTCATGGCGCCGCATAGGAAATTACTGATTTATTCCCCAAATTACTGATTTTGAGCCTTATGGTTACTGATTTGTGCTCTGAAAGGTTGGCATCCCTGGGTACATGTATGTATTCCAGTAATGAGCAATCATGAAAGACTTGACAAGTAAAGATATTCCACGTAATGTCAGACTGTTAACCAATTCAAAACTTGTCTTAAGACACATTTATTCAACATTTCTTTTGATGATTAACTTACTCTGTTCACATTGATGTATATTTCATATGTATTTTATATATTGTATATTTATTGTATATTTGCATTGTCTTTTTGTTTTGTTTAATATGTAATTGTGTATTATTGTATTTTGTTTGTTATAGCGCTTAGAGACGTGACTTCGGTGGTAAGCGCTTTTTATTATTATTACTTTTTTTGTTTTGAAGGGTTTATAATCCAAGCAAGAACAAGCTCCTTCAGACCAACTTTGGGCACACAGACTCAATCCGTTCCATCATCCATGTACATGAGAGAAACCAGGTAAGACAGGCCATTGCTTTAATACACAGCACAAGGGCACACTGAAACGGATGCATGGCTAGCATTTTCAAGAAACAAGTCTCTTAAAGCCTGTCTGCAATAGTTTGGCCAGGAGGGATTAGACCTCCCAGCATGGTCACTGGCAGGTGGTTATCTCAACAAATCAGCTCTCATTTAACATAGAAAAAAGGGATCATGGAGGACCAATGAGTACCGCTTTATAGGCATTGTTTGCTATGTAGAGGGTGTAAGTAGCTACAAGTAGTGCAGTCCCGCTTTAAAGTTTTGACCTTTCAGAGTCTGCAATCGTAATCCTACTCCAGCATCTAATCTCTATATGTTATTCTTTTCCTTTTACTTACACAGTACATATCGGGATCCTGGGACGGAACACTGAGAGTATGGAATGCATACCGGGTAGCTACCCGGAAAAAGAAGGCTGCCCGTATGGAGGAGAAGAGGGAAAGCATCTCAAGCTTCAAGAACAAGAATCAGCCAAACTATCTGATAGAAGATGAACAGGAAGTGTAGCATCTTTCATCTGCATTAGATCGATACTGATAGAAGGAAAGACTCTAAAGACAATGAGAAGGAAAAAAGTGAGAGCATGGGAGACAAAAACAATGTTTAAAAAAGAGATGAACATGTAAACATTGTAAAGGAGAAGAAATCATCTCTTTTGAGCTATAAGGGCATAAAGCCCGTCTGCACTAGTTTGACCAGGGGGATTAGACCTCCCTACAAGGCCATTGACGGGTGGTTATCTCATCAAATCAGCTCTCAATTAACATTATGTATTGTTTGCCCTATAGAGGGCGCAAGTAGCTATAAGTAGTATAGTGGGGCTTTAAAAGAGATGAACATGTACTAGTTGTAAAGGAGAAGAAATCATCTCTTTGGAGCTATAAGGGCGTTAAATCTTATTCTTCAACAAAGTTAACTCCTTTGTTTCTCCAAACAGATGAGATATGAAAGGGAGAGGCCAACAGAGATCAATGTAATAGCAACTGTTTTTCAATTTAGAGATTATAAGTTCAAGTTTAGGAAGGGACAGAAAGATATGCTAATTTGATGAATAAAGAAAAACAAAATGTAATAAGAGAAAGAAAAGTTGTACAAGTAAATTAGTTCATTATGCATTATAAAGAAACCAGATATGGTTTTGTGATATGCCTGTTTTGAAAATAAAAGAATGACAGTTCATAACCTACTTTATATTGACTTACTGGAATAAAAAAAAAAAGATGTGTATTTAAAATTACACGAATATCATACAATTACAACAGAGATTATTTGACATTCTAGCTTATTGGAATAAGAATGAACTATTTTTCCAGTTGCATGTGGAGGTGTCATGGTATAGTGGTTCCTTTACTTGCCTCTTAATCTGAGGGTTGAGGGTTCGACTCCTGACTCGGCCTTTACAATTACATTAATCAACATTAGGATGTGAAAGCCATTGTAGTTTGCTCAGCAGTGTATTAAAGCTTCTGTAACATGGTGCCTGGCTGAAATGCTCCCCAGGAAGTGGAAAATGTGCATACATTGTGTGCGGGCAAGCCCAAATCCAACGACCGGAATGGTAATATTTCTGTAAAGCGCTTAGAGATATTGTTGATTTATTAAGCGCTATAAAAATACAAATATTATTGCATCAATTTTAAAGTTGAGTAGTTTGCATCTGAGAGTATTTTCCTTCAAGAGTAATCAAGAATATAATGAATGCAAATTAGAATGGACGGAGAGGTTATTATCCTTTTTCAGGGCTGTATTTTTAACTAAATCTTTTCAAGTACTGTAAGTAAGGTTGTCAGGGTAACACGTTATCATTCTTCAGTCAAAGGAGTAGGTGCTCTGAAGATTGTTAGTGAGCACCGCTAAGAGCTCTTGGTTCCAAGACATTTCGATGAGAATGCTCTGATAATCTTCAGGAGAATGAAGTACTTAGTATTGCTTTATGTATAACACAGGAATGCCAGTTTTCAGACCAAAGTATAGGCTTTTTTGTGTCCAAAATAGCTCATTCTATGTGGTTTTTAGGACTTATGATCAATTCTAACTGGCATTTCTGATAACAGTGTATGTACGTTTATGTCAAACTTTGATCAGTATTATGGCTTGTGTTATGAACTGGTAGTACATTGTAACCTTGTTATAACAAATTTCTTGTCACCAGGAAATTACCTTGTTATCTTTAAAGCCTTGTAATAATCAGACTAATATTCTGTTCTTGTAAAGCGCATAACACATTATGATATAATGTCTCTGTGCTTCCTAAAGACTTTGGATATTATTACCCTGGTTTTAGCTCTGGCAACCGCCGCGTTCAATGCATTAGTGTAATTCCTACCATGCAGGTACTCAATTACTAAACCTGGGTGCAGTGTGGCAAATGTAGAATAAAATCTTCCCAAAGGCTTTAGTGCTGTAGCAGGGATTTGAACCCTGTATCTTGTGGTTCAGAGTCCAGAGATTTATCCACTGAACTACAACATCTCTGAGTTTGAAAAATTGAAATGAACAGGAGTGGGACCAGCAAATTCCCTTATTTCAACAAGAGTTCTTTGGAACAGTTTTCTTTATGACAAGATTCAACTGCACCACAGTTAATTTCTACGTTGTTAAGTGCCTTTCATTACTTGAATAATATTTCTTACTTATATCAGGGAGATCTCCCTGCTTATATATCTATATTGCTTGGAGCTATCAGGGAACTTTTATATTATTATTTGTTGGTAATCACTGTGAAATGACGCACACATTCATATAGGACTTTTTTTTTAATTAACGAAATGTCTACTCAAGTGAAATGCCTTGATGTACAGTGACATGTTTCTTACTAATTCAACTCTTTAAATGCCACACAAATAATATGGATGTACTGTACCAAAGGCTTCAATATTATATGTAACTGTTCCCAGTGCAAGGTTTATCTATACCAGTGTTAAAAGGGTTGTCATGGAGCTTATCAAATGGGTAATTTTGCAGAACTACAATGCTGCACAAATAAATGATCAGTTCCTTTAGAACTTGTATTATATCTATTCCAGAAGAACAACTCTTTCTTAATGTATATATGTGTAAATGTAAAGATAAAACCTATAACCAAAGTATTTTTTTGTGGACAAAGTCATTATCTCATCGCTCAACTCTAACTAACATAGAATATAATATTGTTTGTGTTAATGTGATATTAATGTGGGTGGTGGCTTTATTTCTAATCTTTAATGTGTGAAACAACTGCTTGATCAAATATGTTTGTTATGTATGTTAAAAATGCGTTTTATTTTTGTTAGATGTGAAGTATTCATTGTATTCTAAGAAATGAACCTTGTTAAATTGTTAATAGTTTTGTATACAATATATTTATGAATATCTATATTTTGCATTGTTGTAAATAAAATATTGACACCATAACAATATTACGAGTCATTGAATGTGACCCGTAACATCAAATGGAACAGAAGTTGCACTTTTAAAATTCATTTTGTTGATGAGTTCTTACGCTTTTGGCGTTAGCAAAGTAAGTTGTTTCACGGCACGGAAAAGCACTGAAGAGAGTGACGAAGTCAGCATATTAATACTCTATTGCACTTATATGATAAACTCCTCTAATACATAGAACTGATTCATTAGAAGGCTTCTGCAAACAAGTGGCTCTTTAATAAAGTTTTGAAGGCAGTAACAGTTTATTCTTTTCTAATGAGAGCTAGGAACGCTGTTCCAAAGCTTTGGAAAATGAGCCAGTCATAACAAAGTTCTGTTTTTTTTAAATTAATGCTTGCATTTCCATAATTTCATTAAATGAATTCGTTTTCACTGGTTACCTGCCGTAGCAACAGCGTTGACAAAAGACTTAACTCTGTTGATGATCATCAAAGAAGATGAAAGACTCTATGCATGGCTGAATGTCAACGAAACGGAGTTAAGTCTTTTTTCAACTATGTTTGTTGCTACGGCAGGCAGCCAGGGAAAACGATTTAGTTTAATAAAATTATTGAAATGCAAGCGTTACTTTAAACAAACAGAACTTTGTTATTCCAGGCTCATTTGTCCTGATTGAGGTGATATCAAAGGGCAGAAATGAACTTACTAGAAATGTGATTTTCTCTTTGAAATTCAGATACCGTCCGCCAAATGACTTTTTGGTACCCTTTCTTCATATTGTTGTTAATCACTCATACGTGAAATATGTATCTTATGAGTTGGATCAAATGAAAGAGGAGGATCTAGGATTTATAAGTGTGTGTCAATTATTGAATTTAGTTGTGATTAAGTTATGATAAAACATCGATAGTTCTCGGTTTCGTTTTTTCTGGGACGCACTGTACAATCAGAGTTGAGATTGTATAAGTCACATGATGCGTTATTATCCTCCACTGACATCAGTCGGAGATATACTACGCGCGGTCAGTTGACCGGAGCATGCTGAGGATCGGAATGACGCGACGCAGATTGGTGATCTGTGGGCGTGGCTCATTATTCATTTATCGGGAGAAGAATGAGTTGACTCGGTCCGGTGATCGGAGGATTGGACGAATCACAAAAAGTTTTGGAAGTAGCCTATGGGTCATCAAAATACCTGTGGACATCAATAGCGGGGCACAATCGGCTGTATTCCATACAACACAGGCTCATTAAGCGGACTTATGTTTCATTATTATAAGCACCTTAATTGTCATTCAGCTTATCTCTTAGTTTCTGGAGGTCGTCTTTGTTTGCGAGAACGACTTTTTTGTCGTCTATTTTCAGTTTAATTGGCAATGATGCGTCCATCTTGTGTCCAGACCACTTTTACATGATCTTTAAAGTTATTTTTTACTTTCCAAATAACTCACTTCCCTTGAAGTTCTTATAATTGGCAGTGATACTTTTGTGAATGAACACGAGAGTTCCTTAAGTTGCAGAGAATTGTTCGGGCACGGTATACTTTATTACGGCAGTGGTAGTTGGCAATTTTGGCAAAAATACCTCTAGGCTTGCGATCTTTCAAATTGCCAAGTCTATGACTTCCGTCTAGGTCCCTACATTCAATGTCAATTTAAAATTTCTCTAAATTTTATGAAAATGGCAACATGGCTGTTGGCCAAATCATCTTATTTCTTTGCCAACTTTTCTTATTCTTTGGCTACTTTTCTTTTTCTTTCTTTTACAACAATAATGTCATTTTATTGTGACTGGAAAGGAATTCAAAAGTGGCAACATGACTTTCTCATAGTCAACATTAACTGGCAACACGTCTACAGTCAGCGCATCTGCCCACTGCTGCCGTTGTCGGTCGAGTAGGTTAGTCTACATACATGACTCTCGACAGAAGAATTTCCTCAAAATCAAAAAGTTTTCCCCGACGTCGGCATGCGACGTCCCGATGAGTAACCTAGGCCGGCCGGCGATGGGGGCGTGTTTTGACGCTTGCGACGGCCTATGTGACCGACCGTCCGGACAATTGGTTCGTATATATAGCGTCGAGTCACAAAAGGAAATCATTCAACGTTTGCATAAGCTACAAGTGTACTACAACCTCTAATAGTGCTCAACTCTCTACGACATCGAAATACTCATCTTGGATATTGCGTGTGCTTTATTGAAAGTTTAATATTTGTGAGCATATATATCCCCAAGGACTAACTGAGTCTCAGGTCATAGAATTCTCAGGCTTATCTGTGTTGCCCGTTGAGTCAAGCGATAGAGGACTAACACTAGACTTGCACTTGTGATCCATGGATACAGTGCTAGCAGCAAGGTATGTACTTCTTTTATATCTACGGATATTAGAAAGTAAATTTGGTTAAAATACTGAACTGAACAACTTTTCCATTTTGTTGTATATAGCAAATCTATGCTATGCAAAGTATTTCGTTACAGTAAATTATCTATCAATCGTTCGAAATCGCGCAGTCTGTAACCGCAGCTCTGGGACGCCACTGGCTCTGGTGAGGTACGTGTTTGTAAACCGCCAGTTGTGAATTGGTCCGAAAAGAGATCGTTCTTTGCGATTTATTCAAAAAAAAAGTGTCTAAAAAGGTCCCGACAGTCAGGCTAGTCAAGCATTTAAGACAAGAATATAAAGAATCTTTACTATGACCCTCTTTAAATGACACTTTCTAAAACGTGGCATGACGAGACTACATGTCTTTCCCGTGAACTGACTCGGGGCCATTTGGGTATAACTACGGACGAAGCGACCGCAGCAATCACGTGCGTGCAACGCGAAACCGAAGCGTGAGGATAGAGAACTTCGGTCTGTTTCGCAAACGCGGTGTGGCGGTGACCACGTCGTAGAGATTAAGCCGCTGACTTAGTCCATTCTCTTAGATGCAGTTGATCCAAAAGAATACGTAGATGGCGTTAACCAGTATATGAGAAGCTAAACTCCCTTTAAGTTGGTTTTAAATAAAATCCAATTTCAAAAAGATTTATGAATTTTTAAAGTTCAAATCAGATCAGTCAAACACACTACTTGCGAGGTCCCTCCAATTTGCTCTATACTTTTAAAAAAATCATAAATTTCAAATTTACCCAAAAATTGTTGTCAACCGTACAATATGAATTAGTATTTTGGGTTATGTTTGATTTTTTTTTATAATTATTTTATATTTCAGTGTGGTTCGACAGTGTCCTGACTGCGAGAAGTCCTACACGCATCGCAGCAGTCTCGGCAAACATCGCGCTCAGAAACATCCAGCATCAAATGATGGGGCTGTGCACTGTCGTACGGATGGCTGCTCATACAGATGTCACAGCAGAAGAACTACGTCATCATCTTGCAACGGTCCACAACTTCCAAATGACAGAGCGTCAATTGGAGTTTGATTCTCATGCAGGTAAATATCTTTTTACTATTTTCAGTAGGTTCATGCCATATATTTATCTATCTTAATATCTTCTCCCGGTTCGGAGGTTGATTGCAACATCTCTCCATTTCACTCTATCTTCTGCCATTCTGGTGCACTCTTGCAGTGTTAGTCCACTCCAGTTCTTGACACCTCGGTCTACTTCCTTCCACTCTTCCTTTATATTACAATACTTCCAATACATCCTTTAAGAGGATTGGGTTGAATTGAATTGATATCTTTATTTATACACGGTTAAAAAAGCCCAAACAGTTACAAGACTGATTTCCATTGGGGCCGTGTGAAACAATGTAAATACATCGAAATAACATAAAAATTATAATGGTACATCAAATGACATATTTAAAACAAACAATAAATAATCAAGATAAATATCTAAAAATATAACTATAAAATAGTACTGCCGAAAAAGTATATTTATATGATTAACAATAATCATGAGTGTCCAAACAAGAGTACTGTAAATATACTTCAAATTAAAATAGGTAATACATATTGTTACTAGTGCATATAAACTGCCATATGCCTTTATATATTCCACAAATTACTAACAAAAACAGAAAAGGGGTTGAATTTAGAGCTCCACAAAGCTGTCTAGAAAGGATGCTTATTGGCAAATTACTGTCAGTGAATAAATAGGAAAATTGTGTGGTTTTGTTTGCTGACCCTACAAACTTCATTATAAGCATCCTTAACATTTTGTACTTAAATACAATGTTGTACGAAAACTATAGTAGTCTATTTAAGCACTCGGACTTTTGATAACGGTGACAAAAGGAGGATTAAAACTATAGAAAGTTCTGTAAAGTGATAGTCAGATCTTCCTAATAGGTGGCACACTCATTACGCACATCCTTTTCTTTATTTCTTCAATGAATCAATGTTCATGTAATAGCTCACTCTATTTTAAATGGTTATGTAATATAAAAATCTATAAAACATTATACACTAAAAAGTATTTAAATGGTTATTACTAAACGCCTATACATGCTTATTTATATAACGTCTCTAAATGGTTATTTAATAGGGTTATGGAATAGAAAGTATATACACGGTTATCAAACAATAATATTTGTACATGTATACAGGGTTATAAACTTCCATACACTGTTTTCTTTTAGTATATCAACTTGGCTTCAATGATCGAATGTATATATTTCATTGTAAAACGAAAATGATTGTGTAGAATACTTTATGGATAAAAGTTCTTATGTTTGTATTGTGAATTGTTTGTTCAATGTACATATACCCTGCCCACCGTAATCGAATTGCCTGAGTAACCTGTTTTTCTTTTCTCCAGGTTTTCTTCAGTGGAAGCAGCAGTACCAGAGGGACACTCAGTCATCATATGGAGCACATCGAGGGGCCACGAGTAGTGTCCGAGGAGTGAAGAACCAGATTTATTTCTGCAGTCGTGATGGTTTTTTCAGGCCTAGAGGGAAAGGCAGTAGGTCTCTGAAATCACAAGGGTCTTGCAAAATTGACGCCCATTGTACTGCGAGTATCACAGCATATTTCCAAGTTGATGGGACCGTTAGTGTAACTGTGGTTGATGAGCATTACGGTCATGAGAAGGATCTGGCTCATGTTAGATTGTCAGCAGAGGAGAGGGTTGATGTGGCCCAGAAGTTAGCACTGGGTGTCAGTTTTGATAGGATTTTGGATGATATTCGTGAGTCTTTGAGTACTCCTTTGGAGCGCCAACGTCTCATCACCAGACAGGACATCCGGAACATTGAGAGGTCTCTTGGTTTGCAGGATATTCGAAGACCCTAACCAAACAATGATCTGTAAAGCTTACTTCCCCTATTAATGATTTATTACGTTTTTTGATAACATTCATTTTTCACATCCCTCACTTTCGTGTGTTTCATAATTATTCATCTATATTTATTTTTTAATTTACATCTATAATCATATTTTTCATATTTTCCATAGAATTGTGAAGAAGGAAAAAACCTCTCATAAGGAAATTATTTTCGATGCATATTATTAAAAGAAATAAACCATTATTAGTATAGTACTTTAACTCTCGATTAAAACTAAATAGCCTCGCGGTGCTAGTCTGCTTTAAGTGCTCAGCTGGCCTGTCCCAATATGTACATGTAATATGCCTAAAAGGTGGAATAATTTTTCTGACCTTTTGTGTAGAGATTCATCAATAAAGGGCTGGTAAGATATAAACTTTATCTCTCAAGAATAAACCATATTCTCACAATCATTTCACGAAAAGATGTAGGGAAATTGCAATTCCAACTTTATGGTGTGTATATGTGCGTGTGGGCGCGTGTGCGATATATTTACAATAACTATGCTAAGATTATGTCAATAACTTGTCGATGGTAAGATGTAACGGTAT
This sequence comes from Strongylocentrotus purpuratus, assembly GCF_000002235.5. Lineage (NCBI taxonomy): Eukaryota > Metazoa > Echinodermata > Echinoidea > Camarodonta > Strongylocentrotidae > Strongylocentrotus > Strongylocentrotus purpuratus. Next base: position 39,189,221 of record NW_022145594.1, read on the forward strand.
GGCTCTACTATACATTATGAATGTTCTCTACGCAGTACGTTCCATATGAAGTAATCATTTCTTTTTTTTATTTGTACATTCTCTTTATACAGTTTCGATATACTGTGTTTCTCTATGCAACGTATTAAAGTACATGTTTATAGCTTCTTCCAATATTTGTATATATTCTCTATCTTTCATTTACATTGCAAACCTTTATGTGTAAGCTTACTGTTGCAATTGCTAAAAGGGGGTCACCCTTTTGTTGTTTATAAACCTAATAACATTTGGTAGAGAAAAAAATAATATTTATTTGGTATCGCTCCTTTTGTTCATAATATATCAATGTGAAGTACTTCTATAAAACTGTTCATTTACTTTTGTTACTGATGATTTGTCAAAAGATCATGACATAATATTCATGACTAGGCTCATTAAAGTCTAACTCTCTAATAATTTATCAATGTTAATGCAATCAGTGAATATTGCTGATGCCAAAAGCAGTTAAGGCAAATGTACTAGAGGAAAATAAATGTGAAAAATGCAGATTATTCAGTTTCAGTGTCATTTGTCTATTTTCGAACGTTACTGTCTGTACTTGTGTGATTTTTTTTTATCAAAGACCATAACAAATACGCACAAAGTGATGTTACTGATATTTGACTTCGTGATAAAAGTTAATAAAGATATAAGACAAAAAAATGTTGTACCGTACATTTTCATAACCGTAATTGAGGCATATTGAAAGCTATCTCTGGGAGCCTATATTTAAAAAAAAACACGAAAATGAATAATACCTTGTGCAGTGGCGTACGTAGGATTTTTTCAAGGGGGGGGGGGGGTTTAAAATCGGGTCCAAAATTTCGCAACGACTCAGGAAAATTTGAAAATCGCGCCGGCCAAAAAGTCGCTCAGTGGGGGGGGGGGGGGGGGGGGGGGGGGAAGAGGACACTTTTTTTTTTTTTGGTCTCAAAATTTGAAAATTGTGAAATTTGAAATTTTGCTCCGTTGGGGGGGGGGGGTAAGGTCACCTTTCTTAGGTCAGCCATGGGGGTAATTTTTTTTTTTTTTTTTTTAAATAATTAAAAAAAAAAAAAAATCCAAAGGGGGGGGGGTTAGGGATTTTTTAGGGGGGTTTACACACATAAAAATACCAAAGGGGGGGGTTAACACCCCCTGCGTACGCGCCTGACCTTGTGTGATAATATCTAGTTATAATATATATCAATAACTAGGTATTGCACGGGTAAAACTTCTCAACTACCCCTGTCTCGGCTCTCACGTTACACTATAAACTAACAGGATTTCTGAAACGCGGGCAAATAAATTCATATATTAGAAGCGAAAAGGTAGAAAGTATATTTTTGGTTCACCATTTGTTGGATGGAACACTCTTGTCAGCATGATTGCTGTTTTTCATTGGGGTCCATATAGAGGAGGAGGCGCAGAGAGAGAGAGAGAGAATGATCGAGAGATAAAGGATATGGATGTAAAACACTTGTTCTAATTTTTGTTTTAAGTTTGGTCCTCGTTTTCCCTCGTTCGAATTTAATATCCTTCAAACAAATGCTTCAAACGAGTCATTCACATTTAAACTGGGAGCATACAATTTAATAATTGGGCATTCAAAATCCGAAGCTGATGGCCTCGGCTGTTCTTCCGTCATTTAACTTCATGAAAGAGCAAGCACGTATCACAAAGGTTGTATGCAAATGAGCGAGTTGGTGATGATGTCATCCCCTCACTTTTCTATATCCGCTTTGTACTTAAATTTAACAAAAAATATCACCTTTTTGCTCTAAAGTGTAAAATATGGCTTGAACCCTCATGAAATATGTGCAGAATCACCAATGCTGTAAACTGTTTTAATATAAAAGACAATTTGTATACAGGTCTGTAAACAAACATAAAAGATAAAATCTTTAAATAGTGAGGGTATGACCGGGAAGATATCACATATTACATAATTAAATCGCTAATTTGTGTATACAGCTTTTGTTATACATATTGCTGTTTCATGAGATTACGTGAAACATTGAAATTTGATAATTAAACTCTTTTTTTTCGATTAAAATTTCACCTTTTAGTTTATTTTCATTTTTTCTATATGCATTAAATTCATCCTTCAAATTGGTCTGACCTGACCTTTAATTACGTTTTTTTGTTGGTAAAATTATAATGACGGATCAACCCAAAACAGACACTTGTCCTATTGTTGGGGGTGTATTTTTCCGCCGCTAAATTTTGCATACATTCCAAGTTTCTGATCTCCAGCGCTCAACTATGATGAGGAAAGTACGCACCCACACTCATTCATATAATTTATACACATCCCGCATGCGCACCCATACACACCCTACTCTAGTCCAGAATCTGACAGGTTCTTTATTACAGGAGTCTATATTCCCTACAGTTGAATCAAGCAGCCGAAGATGGCGTTATCAACGAACTTATAAGCCCACCAGCGTCCTAATTTAAAGTCCCACTGTACTACCTCTATATTGAAAACAATGCCTAATCGGTGACCATTGGTCCCCCATGATCCTCTTTTTCTTATATTAATTGAGAGCTGAGTTGATGAGATAGCCACCTGTCAGTGACCTTCCTGGGTGGTATGATCCCTCTTGGCCAAACTAGTACAGATGGGTTTAAGGATCATGCCATCTTCAGGCTGGCAGTGAGTAAGTAGGGGGAGGTCGCATTGCACTAGTGTGGTGGAGATCAAAATTAAATTGGCCAGATTCTGGACTAACCCCACATAATTTTGAAATTTATTTGTTGACACAAACAAGCAACCATACCAGCCATATCTTTTTTTTTTCCATATTTTTTTATTAGAGATTTCATTCAAAATATATAATTACATAAAGAATCAATGTAAAAAATTCCATTCAAATACAAAACTTAATTTCGTTTTCTTAACACAAATAAATTATTCACAAAACAGTGAGCAAGAAGGAGAATAATAGAATTAAATCACTAAATTATACATATACACGCGCACACACACTCTCTCACTCTCTCTCTCTCTCTCTCTCTCTCTGTTTCCTTTCCTCTCCTCCCCTTCTATCTTGCTCTCCCACTCTCCTTCCCTATATGCTAGACATGATAGTCTAGAGCTAATGATAGAATGATAGATGGGTTTCATATTTATCGCTTTTACAATAATAATGATTCATACGCAGATCCTGAGAACTTAAAACAGTGGCGGATCAAGGGGGGCACAGGGGGCACGTGCCCCCCCCCCCCCCCCGGCCCAAAGGGAAGACATTCTTGGATCCGCCCCTGTAAAATGTCATAAACATCATACGTACCTCATTATATCAAAGTTTGAGAAGATATATCATCTCTAGTTTCTATGTTGTGTCAATTAATGGGCGTGGCTTTCACAAGACAAACGAGTCGAAATCAGGTGTGAGCCAATCATTTCATCATTACTAGCGACGTTAATGGCATTTCATTTGGTTACAATTGTTTGTAGTCATTCGATCGGCTCATTCAGCGCTGTCAGTGTTCTTCCGATAGTATATCACTGTACCTCAAGACTGCTGCCGGGTGCATCGTCAAAGATCGGGCAACAACTACACCGTGACATAGAAAATGATATTTCATATTGATTAGTATCATTGTCAATGGATGTGAAGCAATACGATTTGCTGAAACTCATTGGTACCTAGGAACTATCAAAGGAGATCGAGGGGCATTTACACTGTCTTCCAAACACGCCAAAAAATGCCAAACCGGAGCCTGGCCGCGATGTTACCAAGGGCAACTACGCTTTACCGGCAGAAACGCCAAGGCCCAAACATTCCAAAACGAAGTGTGATCTTTTGGCGTGTTTTGGCGTGTTTTGGCGTGTTTGGCAAGTATAAACGCTCGCAGTTTTAACATCGCGATGTTAGGTAAAGTGACTTGAGGAGCGGGGCTAGATGTCGTCCTTTTGAAGACAATGATAGAACGATTAATACAAAGAATAACATAAGAGAAGGTGACATAAGGAAGAATCTAAGAATAACATAAGGATAGACAGAAAGAGAAAGAGATAGAAGGAAGAAACAAAGAATAACATAAGGAAAGACAGGAAGAGAAAGTGATAGAAGGAAGAAACAAAAAATAACATAAGGAAAGACAGAAAGAGAAAGTGATAGAAGGAAGAAATAAAGAATAACATAAGGAAAGACAGAAAGAGAAAGTGATAGAAGGAAGAAACAAAGAATAACATAAGGAAAGACAGAAAGAGAAAGTGATAGAAGGACGAAATAAAGAATAACATAAGGAAAGACAGAAAGAGAAAGTGATAGAAGGAAGAAATAAAGAATAACATAAGGAAAGTGACAAAAGGAAGAAATAAAGAATAACATAAGGAAAGACAAAAAGAGAAAGTGATATAAGGAAGAAACAAAGAATAACATAAGACAAGGTGATAGAAGGAAGAAACGAAGAATAACATAAGGAAGGACAGAAAGCGAAGGTGATAGAATGATATAAAAAACAAAGAATAACATAAGAGAAGGTGATAGAAGGAAGAAACAAAGAATAACATAAGGAAACACAGAAAGAGAAAGTGATAGAATGATTAAAAAACAAAGAATAACATAAGAGAAGGTGATAAAAGGAAGAAATAAAGAATAACATAAGGAAGGACAGAAAGAGAAAGTGATAGAAGGAAGTGATAAAGAATAACATAAGAGAAGGTGATAGAAGGAAAAACAAAGAATAACAAGGAAAGATAGAAAGAGGAAAGTGTTTGCATCGGAGTGCCGCGCATGCGCATTACCAACTGAAACACGCCAAAACATCACTGAGCTTTTCAGTCGGTGATGTTTCCGCACAAGTGTAAACGGCTGCGCGAAACATCGCGACTTTTCAAAATGAGGTATTTGACAGTATAAATGCGCCTATTGTGTTGTCTCTCACGATAAGAAATGGCTTCTGTATTTATATTTCTCACCAAGCTCGTTCTGATTTTCGTCATCCACAAAACAGGTTAGTAATTCGTCCTTGTTTTCACGAAGTGACGGTAGTGAGGAAAATCGTAACGCAAAGTGAATGCAATTTTTTTTTCACTACCGTCACTTCGTGAAAACAGCGACGAATTTATCAAATCATTTTATGTATAAAATACAAGGGATCCTTTATAGGGCTTATACACTTACATTAGATTAATAGTAGAATTGTAATTGTCCCTGTTATAATTATATTACTTTTTGTGCGGACGGTATCACGAACATATACCGTACTTTTTATCGTGAAGTTTAAGCCGAATATAGTTTATATTACAGTGTAAATGGTCAGTGATTACGTCGATTCACTGATAAACTCCTTTATACATTTCCACGAATGTAATACATTCTACGATACCGACATTTAGAATTTATTTCTAATGGTTAGAGTATTCACAATTTTTTTTAACAACAAAAGTGGACGCCTTTTGTTTTATAGATAGTCATCTGAAAGTAAAAATCCATAGAACGTTGAAAGGTATTTCAGATGAAAGTATGCAATACTTTATCTGGAATCCGCACAAGAGTTTATCATACTAAGCTATATTTAGTTTTGTGGGTTTTAAGCTTAACAAACGAAAGGATTTTTTTTTAGTCAACATTTTATATTTATTATGTTGATGTCATTATTCCTTTAATGTCATTAGGAATGTGACCGGAGATAATCTAATCGTACAGCAATAATATAGGACTTATAACATGAACACATACTTTTAAGTTTTCGTTTGTGGTGTGACTCTATATTTGTCTAATTCAAAGTTTATTGTTGTTCCTATTTACCATATTTTCTACACAGTTGATGCCACTCTTAACTGTGAAATGAATGAAACTACATGAATCATTCTTCCTCCAAACCAGTTTCAATTGTCGAACTTCAGCTGTCAAAGTGAACTATCTTTAACGAATGTTGCATGGTACCTACTGATCCTGAAAGGCTTATCGAAACCTCTTGATGACAAGCAGTGGACTGCTTTCAACTGTACCGAAGGCAAATCTAGTGTGAGTGACAGCATCTTTTGTGTTCATGGTAAGTAGCGAAGTGTGTGGTTATTAAGTATTTCATTCACATGCTATCATCTTTCGTACGACAATTTATTGTGTGTTCACAAATTGCATTTAAAATGTGATGCTCTGCCTGGATGAAGGTTTCTCCAAAAAGAAATAGATTTGTCAACTTCTTTATTTGAGTACTTCAAAACAAAAGACTTTCAAATAAAAGAGAACTCTAAACTAAATGAGTTACAGTTGTTCCCCTGCTTTATACTTTTCCCCAAATAAATATTTTACCCTATCATTTATGATTTTGCTCATTTAGAAATAAATGTTTCGACATTGAATTTAAAAGTCTTTCTAACGAGAGCTTAGTTGTACGAGTTCGCCTGGTATGTCACATTATCAAGAAAATGGCTTCCCGCCGCCGCACTAATGTCCTTTGGCAAGACATTGATCTACATTTGCCAAACTCCACCCAGGTGAAGTAAATGGCCTGGTACCTGGTAGGAATTTATTCTTGAAATGCTAGAGCGCCGTATGGCAACCGTGCTAAAGCCAGGGTAATAATCGGGAGCGCCAGGAGGGTCAAATCTAACTGACATGAGCGCTATACAAGAACCCACTATTATTATTATTATTATTTATTATCATATGCCATGTTTAAATGCATAACATCATGCCAAGATATATATTCATTTATTCAATAGGCAGGGATAAATTTCATCTTTCGGCACACCTCCACTCAAGCTTTGGGTAACTGAGGTTTCCTTTAATCTTGTGCCCCATGTTTTAGGTCCTCTTGCACGTGCCCCCTCCCCTAAATTTCCAGGATCGGTTTCATTTTTTTAGACCCCTTTTTTTTTCCTCGATCGATTACATGTATGTGCCCCCCCCCCCCCAAAAAAAAAAAAAACATCAAACTCTGGCTACGTGCCTGCTTATCAGCGTGGCTTCCCTTTAAAGATTTGAAAATTTAATCCGATTTTTTTTTTTTGCGAGAAAGATTACAATGCAGTTATCTTGGTATGAGCGAGTTAGTGTCTGTTTTTATTTACTGTGTCTTCTCTCTCTTTCTCTCCCTTTCTAACTATCTGTCCATCTATACATCGGTCTGTCTGTCTGTCTATCTATCCATCTATTTATATCTGTTTATTAACCCCCCCCCCCCCCCCCACCTCTCTCTCTCTCTCTCTCTCTCTCTCTCTTCTGCTATTATTATCTAGGTTTTTTCTTATCCATTGAGTTTTAGATTTTGAATTTTGTCTTCATCTTAGTCGAATCCAGATATATTCAAATATTTATTAAATGAGTACACCAAGCAGAAAACCTCTTGATTCATAATCCATTTGTCTGTGAAAGTTTTTTAATATACTTCTGTTAATATCTCATCTGTCATGTCTCATTTTTAGCACCCTTACCGGAATATTATGGTAAGTTATTTCCTTGTTATTTTAACTGCTAACTATGTTTTCACTGCTTGCTTGTAGCTTCACTTCCTATAAGTTATTGCTTGAATTTCCAAGGTTCCTTTTGAAAACAAATCTTAGTTCTGGTCATGCAATTTCATTGCGAACGAAACTATCTACAGAGTTATAATTGACAAAGGTTAATTAGCTAATACATACCTGAGAGCATAATTTGTCTTTGTTTGGGAGATCGTCAAAATGTTAACAAGATGTCTCAGTCGTGCTAAAAATCGCATGCATTGAAAAGTAATGGTACTACACAAGTAATATATGGTACTAATTGTGTGGCTTCAAAACATCTCCCACAATAAATTGGTGAACTTTTTCTAGATATAATATAAGGGCATTTCAGTCTTCAGGCAATTCATGGTCAGACCCCAGGATATGTGTCATCTTTAATCGAGCAGCGTCATCTTCGCCCTGGACTTCGCTCATCTGGCCTTACTCTCCAGATGCCCATTACTCATCTCAAGGGTATGGAGACCGGGCATTTTCCTCTATTGCTCCTCGCCTGTGGAATTCCCTCCCATCATCTATTCGTGAAATTGACAACCTGGACCACTTCAAAGCTTCACTCAAAACTCTCATCTTCCTTCAGACATTCAAATGCTAATTTTATTGGAGGAGCTCGCGCCTTTGAATGTTTTTTTTAAACAGATATAATTATGGCGCCATACAAATGCTGTTCATCATCATCATCATCATCATCATCATCATAATGATATTCTTATATTCATCCACAAAGGAACGAAAATAATCAGAAAGACCTCTAAGATTATTTTTCACCATTCCCAGATATCAACCTTCCTTTAAAGGCACAATCCGATGAATTTACATGTAATGTCCGTGTTTATATCTTTATCAATCAGAATCCAGTGAGTATCCTTTTCAACTTTGATTATTTTGTTCTGCCTCTACCATGATCCTCTTCTTCATAGCGTGTATTAAAGGTAATACAAAGTTTTGGTATGGGGTCATGAATTTGGCTCAAATGAACATATTGGAAGCATATACGATCCTACAATATTCAGTGATCGTTGTCGCGGTCGAAATCGACTCTAGAGTTATGAAATTGTAAATAATAAATACTTTATGTTGAATTAATTACTGTGCAATGTAATGAAAACAATTAATCATGAACATGATCAAGTTGTTTTCCTCATTGTGGTAACGGCTATGTATCATCGATGCAACGTGGCCTGTCTGATACCAGGATGTTATTTTGAATATCTACATAATTTGACATTTGCATTATAATATCGCTTTATATATCACAGATATAATGGAAACAAGAATGGCTTTCCGAGTAACACAACGGATATGCCTCGCTATTGCCATCATTGCCTTCATTACGACAATGGTCCGAACAGAGTCTGGTGAGTATTATGCTGATATACCCCAGTAACCAAAACTCAAAACATTTCCACAATGAACAGCGTGCCAAATGATATTTGTATTGTAAAATGTATTATTAAATCTGAGGTCGCGCTTCATGCTTTTGTCAAATAACACAACCACGGAAATCGATTACAGTCACTTGGTGGTTCTTGGACTCCTGAATCCCATAGGCTGCTCTCAGTCGCTTTTAGTATTGACTGACGAATTTAAGATACAATTAACTAATATTTGATGTTATGTTCATTTTTTTCCATAAAATCATCTATATGAATTTTTTAACATGGTCACATAAAATCATACATTAAAAAAGTGTTGTCATAAACAGAGCTTGAACTGCCGATAGGGCATTATAGTCCAATCTCTTTCCATGTTATAGTGATCCTAAGTTTGTCTACTCTCATTATAATCATTATTTTGACGGCCATATCTATTTTCGAATGTCATTATCATAATAGATACTTGTTCGAAGGACAAGTACGTGATAATTGTTTTTCTATTACCATTAACAGGTGTGCGTGTGGAAATTATCGCTCCGCGACTTTAACATATTAGTTACAGTCATATAATTTACAATGTAAATCATGCTGACTTGCGTTATGTATTCATGCTTAACATGTTTAAAGGAATAGATCATTTAAAGTGCAGCCAGTTTATTCGGAACAAAATGAATTCATCATTATTATTATTATTATTATCATTATTATATATCTATATATGTAACTTTTTGGGGGGGATATTGCTTCATTAAACAGAACGATTCTTCAGGACTTTGTAAAAAGTTGTATGATGGGTGTGGGAGGGTTAGGGTGGGTTAGGGGGTGGGCGTCATGTGGGTTGGGGGACTGTGTGTGTGTGTGTGGAGGGGGGAGGGGTGTGTCATGTAACCGGATGCTTAACACTTCAAACGTTGGGTTCAGTCTAAACTATACATCAAAGAGCACCATCATAAACGTTGGTCACTCATATAGTTGGAAGGTGGAATATATTTCATGTTTGCAAGCTTCTTCAAATTATTGCTTGACATTTAACGAATCTGTCAGGGCACAGATGTTTTGTTATGTCTTCCCCAATAAGTGCATTGCGAAATCATGAATACAAGGGGCGAAATCTGGATTCTTCGGCCGGGGTAATGGGGTAAGGATTGGGAAATTCGATTCAAGCGTGAAGCAATAGAAAATGATACACGGAAATATATACGGTAATCTGTACGACCGTAAATGATGGTGCATTTATACGCAAATAAGCATTATTGTATTATACAGCAAGTTTGCACTGCATGTAGATTTGATGCATGATTAACGTTGGTATGGTAATATAAGAATGACATGGCTCAACCATTCTCGCGTGTTATTCATAGTTTGTATGCGTAGGCTGGCTGAGTGTTGACTACACTGTTGCCCGACTAAGTCGGAGTCAAATTTCTTACCAACTTTCATGAAATGATCGTGACAATATAATTTATTCTCGATAGATAAATCTTCTTAAAGCTCTATTGAGCAAAACTTTATTGATCAATATTTATTAATGAAGTTCTGAGAAGATACACATGTTACCTATCAAGAATGAATCATACATTGTCACGCTCATTTCATTGGAAGAGTGAAGAAAAATGTATTTTTATTGTACGTGCAAACGTGTACACTATAACAAATAATCAAATTATAAACTCTAATCTATCATCAATAAATCAGATTGCCACTATCATTTCATGAAGAGAGGTAAACAAGATTTATTCCAATTTTATGTGAACACTACAACGAATGTTAAAAGTAAAAGCAATAGCGCGTTCTCATTGACCATTTTCACGTGATTCGTTTGTATGTCGTCTAGTGAAAACAGACTACATTTCCTTACATACGCACATTGTCCGATGTAACACTCTGTTTTTTCATGCTGTGTCAAGGACTTTGGTATGGACTGCAAAATCTAAATAAAATTTACAGTCACTGAATAGAGACATTCACATAATGCTGATATTCGTCCTGCACTAGCTCTTCAAGGAAGAAATTTAGTCTGGACTCATACATAGACTTAATACTAGGGCTATATATGGTCATAGGAGTGTATTCATCTATCAAATCTTTTGAAGTGAATTTTACTGCATACTGCTGGTACCTGTTAATGCCGAGCAGTCCCGAAACAGTGAAAAATGATAATAGCATTCGAGTTTCCCCGTATGGAAAACGTGGGAAATTATGACTTATTGAATTTTCATTTTCCTATGAAATATTACATTGATGTGTATTTCTTCACATGTATTTAACCGAATAACCACATACCATACTGGCATGCCTATGGTCTCTTTCCACATTATGATAATAATATGTCAATATATAGAATTCATGTGTAAATATTCTGTTGTTTAATTAGTAACATGAATTGAGCCAGTTGTTTGACAAAGCCAGCAGAGGAAAAAGTGAAAGAAGGGGGAGGGAGGGAGAGAGAGAGAGAGAGAGAGAAAGGAAAGGGGAGGGGGAAAAAGTTAAAGGGGAAAGGAGGAAGAAGAAGAAGAAGAAGAAGAAGAAGAAGAAGAAGAAAAGAGAGGAGAAGAGAAAAGAAATGTAGTGAGGAGAGGGGAAGAGGAAAGAAGAGAATTTCGATAAATAATGATAAAATTAGTTTCTTGTGTAGCGCTAATGTCTGACAAACTTGACACTCCTAGTGCTCCACAATTAAATTGTTATCGTGTATAGAGAGAAGGGGGGCTGAAGCGAAAATGTGAAGACAGACCTCATAAATAAAGGTTCGGCTATGTTACCTGGCCACAAAGCAGTAATTACAAGTCATGCATAAACTTTTTGAAATATCATTAAGAGCTCATATCATGACTCTCATGCAAAGCGTGGTAAACAAAGAAAGTATTAAACTACGCTGCTACATTAATATGTGAGTAAACAACCGATAAATATAAATTCCCACATAATTGCATAAGCAGGAAATCAGTGTGGTCGATACAATTTTGGTGCGGTTTATAGTGGGGTGTGTTATAATTAGGGATATTTTGGTGCAGATTGTCATAAAAGTACCGAATTTGGATCAGATAACGATCATACCACACTATTTTGATATTCGACGGGCCGCCATTTTGGTCAAATTCAAACTGGCCGACATTTGAGCTCATAGATTAATACATTAACGAGATTTTTTTTTATTATTATGGGGTTTTCAGGAACAGAGAGTCAGATTCTGATGTTATTCCATTGTTATAGTGCTATGGTTCATAACATTAGGAGCCAGAGCATATAACACTGAGTTCCTACAGGAAATATATTTATTCAGATGGTCATATCTCAGCCAATACTTAACATATTCAATTGTTTTTCGACATTTGGATATTATTTTTGATGCTCTTTCGGAAAATGACGAAAAAATTGAGAAATTCTAAAAAAAGAATTTTTGATGACGTCACACTACACCACTCTATAAAGAACATTTATTGACCGTATTAGCATTCTTAGAAAGTCCCATATGCCATGGCCACCTAGGGAGTCTTTTAAAAGTCTACAGTGGATAATCAGGATATGACTGAGTCGTAAAAAAGGCAACAAATTTGTTCCACTTCTCTCGCCGACTCCATTGTGTTTCTTTACCTCGCAAAGCAAACCGCCCTATAGAGGCCGCCTTGCACATTTTTTAAAATTCAATATGAACACCATTCTGGTTCGATATAAATGTGGGTCAATGGAAAGCGCAGACAATTTAGAAAGAAATAATGGTGACGACATTAATGAAAAGAAGACCCATGTCTTATCAAAATCATATATACACGTAGCTGTCTAGTTCAAGTTAGCATCAAAATAACTGTACGTACGACTTCAGCCGTCACATTATAGTTGAATTTTTAGTATAAAAACTTTCAATTTAATTTAAAAAATAATAAATTTCACACTCTTTCATTTCGTAGAGATACCCGAGAACAAGGTGATAGTCGATACCAGACCTGTTTTTCTCCGAGGATACGATGGGATGTTACAATGCCGATTCAACGGAGCACCGTTGGCTGTTTTCTGGCTAAAAGGTAACATGAAAAGAATTGTCATGTAATAATATGTGTGCTAATTGTTTAGATTATGAGGTCATTACAACAACAAAAAAGTCCGAACAAAAAAAGGTGTTGATGTCTTCTTGATATTAGTCACCAGACTGTCAACTTCAAGATATCCCTGCCACAGCACAGACGTCCTTTGACAAGACATTTTTATGAAAACGGCCTCTTATTCTTATTAGTAGTAGTAGTAGTAGTAGTAGTAGTTAGAGTAGTGAAAGTAGTGGCGGTGGTGGTAGTAGTTGTAATAGTGGGTATCATTATTAAGGTTAATATGATATTCTTTCACAAGAAGTCATTACTATAATATTTTCTCACAAATCAATTCGGGTACCTAAACGTTTTGAGGAAAGAACACCCCCTTTCTACTGTATTAATCGACAGTTTAACGGATGTCAACATTTCTTTTCGGCATTACAGAAAATCTTATTCTCTCACAATAAGGGAGGCATGATGGCTCAGTAGTTGAGCAGTAGTCTCGTGACCGGTAGGTCCCAGGTTCGAAACCATGTCAATGTGCTATCATTATTATCATGTCCTCCGTAAGTTGCTGAAGTACAAGCATTGACATCAAACCAGTAAAATAAAAACATCTTGACTTACTTGACTTAAGCCGTCCACACCATCACTGGGATGTATGGTGGCTTCTGTTTCACTATGGCTTGCCACACCTTCCTGTCTTCTGTTAGCCTAGTGGCTTTAGTCAGGGAGTCGACTTGTCTGTTTTTGCAGTCCGCCTTCATGCAGTCTGTCCATCTCTTACCAACCATATTCTCACACTAATGTTGACTTGTTCTCTCACATTGCAATGACATTTCCATAATTTATTTTTGTTCACGTGACACTAAATCACAGGAGCTGATTTGGCGACAGGTACAAACCTAGTCACGTGGTACCCACCCCCACGTGTTGTCAGTGGGTCAGGTTACGTGTCTGGCAAGTACAACCTTACCGAAGACTTCTCCCTGGTGATCCATAACGTCACGGACGATGATGCAGGACGATACATATGCAGGATCTCCAACTTCAATGGATTCATTCTCCAGAACTACACAGAGGCAACGGTTACAAGTAAGCCTTAAACCTGTTGCACTGGGCCCCATTTCACAAAACTTGTCATAAGTGACAAATGACAGTTTTTGTTATAAGCTCCTGAAATCCTTGCTTCTGATTGGTTATCAGCAAAAATGTCACTGATTTGAGTCATTTGTCATTGAAGAAAAGCTTTGTGAAATGGTTCCAGGAGGGGGTCATTTCAATTGCGTCATACGTCATCAATAGTTTGTAAAGACCTGGAGGCCATGTTCATGCCAATGCACTGTTTCCCCTGTTCACACTCAATTTCTGTTCAATTTCACTCTCATTTGGTGCGTCATGTTTGAAGTTTAATTTTTATGTAATTGTTTATTGTTTCTTGCATCCATATCGTTTCATTGTTTTTGTCCGTAAACTTTGCTTTTTAAGTATTATACTTTTACCTTATTATAAATGACATCGTGTCAACATTATTTTGAGGACCTTAAATATGAAAGGGCAGAAGTTGAACTTTCTAGAAATGTGATTTTCTCCTTGAAATTCAGATACCGCCCGCCAAATGACTTTTTGGTTTCCTCTCTTCAAATCGCTTTTAATCACTCATGCGTGAAGTATGCACCATATGAGTTGCATTAAATGAAAGAAGAGGATTTAAGCTTTCCAAATATGTGTCATTTATTAATTAGAATTGTGATTAAGTTATGATAAAACATCGATAGTTCTCGGTTTCGTTTTTGTGGGACGCACTGTATGCTTTTTATTAAGTTCTTTTTTTCACATGTAATTTCGAAATAATTTAGTAAAAATGCAATACAAACTTATGCTGTGTAGATGTCTTTATTGGTCACGAATATCAATTATGTAAATATGCAATGATTTGTTTTTGTATTGTTTTTTTCTTCATGTGAAATAAAAGAAACTAAATGAATTTCATTTATGTTGAGTTTGAACTCAACATAAATGAAATTCGTTTTACATAGCTTACTCGATTTTGTTATGAGTTTGTATTTACTTATTCCCACTTTTGTTCTTGGTATTTAATCTGTTACACATTTCACCCGAAAACTTCCCAATGATATACCAATGTTCAATTATTGAGCATTGGTATATCATTGGGAAGTTTTCAGGTGAACCTGAAACAAAATTGTGCACCACCTTCCGCACTTAAATCTCGAACATTCAAGCCATGTACATTAACGCTAATCTTGAGCTCTGGTATGGGGATTGTATGTCGAGAGAACATGGCTATACTCCATTCTGGATTGTTTATACTGCAGTAGATTGATTGTTTGAACAAGTAAAATAAAAATGAACTCACAAAAACCTGCTGGAAATCATCTTCAATAAAATCCTCAACTCCCATTTGCAAATAGTGACCTGTGTTTAACACATGGTGTCGGGCCTAATACCTTGACTTCCTTATCTTTCAATGCTCATTACTTTAGCCCCTATACATTTTCTACTAAAATCGTTTGGCACATGTCATTTATTTGTAATCTTGAACATTCAGGGTAAGTTTTGTTGGATACTGTGATAATTATTTTCTATCATTACTAGCACTCAAGCTTATCTTTAACGTTTACCCACTTTTATTCTTGGTGTTCTTCTTATTTAAAGCTCCACCCCCAGAACCCTTCCCAACTATAGACCAATGCCCAACAGAAGCAGATGGCAGGGAAACAGAATCATGCATCCTGACACAAGAGACAGGTGCGGACTCTACCGAACTCACATGCCGAACGATGGGAGCGCCAAGAGGTGTTGTCTCACTGTCTTGGACACACGGGGGCACAACCGTCACCCTCCAGGCACCCCGAAGATCAACCAACCCTGATGGCGTGACAGAGGATGTGATTGTGGCTATTAACGCAACGCCAAACGCTGATCCTTACGTCTGTACACGTGTCGCCATCCTGCCCGCTACTAGCCGAAGACAGGCAACCATTAGCGTCACTGTGAATGCTGCACCAATACTTATTGCAACAACCACTGATTCTGTCATGACTACGAATGTCACAGCCTTCGCTCCTGAGCCTATTAATATTAAGGCCGTTCTTATTCCAGGTGGGACATGTCAGAGTAATGTGATCATAATTTCATACTACATCATGAATAATAATGTTGATTGTTTTGTCTATTGCGAAGCTAGGACATGCTCAAAGATAAGAACAGTATAACATGGAATTAAAGAACTCCTGGCGTGCCGCTACTAATGATGGGATGTATGAGAGGTTACCATTTACCATATGTCACTCATTGTGTTATTGAAGAGTAAGATATGAAGAAAGTAAAGCAAGAAGACAAGTCCATTTTTGTTATGTAAATTATGTAACGAAATGGCTTAGAATTAGCACATTAAATAGACTTTTAAAAAACCTGTGTAGCAAATAATGAGTAATTATGGAGTATATCAAATTCATCTGAAGACCCCGGCATTATTAAAGTCAATGGTACCGTTTAAAAACACAAAAGAAAAACGGTTATGTATGCAATAAATACACTTGTTGACCGATGGCTGAGGCTACACAATTCAAAATGAAATATAAGTACAAATATATGCTTACTGTTTCTTAGTGTTAAGTTTCTCTTTATTTTTTTTTGTTTTACATGCAGTGGTGATAATTTCCATTACCGTTTTGGTCGTCGTGGTCGTCGTGGTCCTCCTCAGCCTCAGAAAACGTGAGTAGAAACAAACATATTCATATGTCTCAATATGTTTATCAAACCATAATGTGAGAGTATATCCGTATAGTTCTTTATTATATTTTATAATAGATGGAGCTACGAAATGCTTGGAATCATATGCAGTTCTATTATGAAAGAGAAAGTCAACCTCCCCAAAATCTAAACCACTGCGTCGATTTGTATCCGTGTTTGGGGGGATGATAGGTGCGCAAAGCGCGGAAGCTTTGATGTTTCATTAAATTATTAGAGAAAGAAGACGATTCGTTGTACCGCTCTCGACTCTTAATCCTTGTCTAAATTCAGTTTCTTTTGACGTTTCATTAAATTATTAGAGAAAGAAGACGATTCGTTGTACCATTCTCGACTCTTAATCCTTTTTCTTCCTATGTCCTCTTCCTTCCTTCTTTCTCTTTTGTTTTTCGGGGGGCACCGCCCCCGCCCCCTTGGTACGCGCCTGTATCCTCGCTGTCTCTCGTTATCTCTCTCTCTCCCGCTCTCTACTTCTTTTTTTGCACTTTTGCGCTTCGCACTTAACATTTAGCTCGTTGCTTTTTAACGCTGCGGCTTTGCATTTGGCGCACTGTATTTCTATGATGCTATTGATTTAATAAATCAGAATGAATTCATCAATTCCTGATGAAGCCGTATGAGCGAGAATTCAATTTATTCTTTTCTCATATATGGTTGTCTCATTTACTTCGTTTTCTAGTTATATATGTATGTATAATGAAAATGAGATAGCAAAATGTGGATATTGACGGTCTTCTTGCGAGTAATAATCATTAAATACTCTCATCGGGCTCTCATCATTAATTTTTCTCTCTCTTTTTGTTTTTTTTTTGATAGTGAATTTTTTTTTTTTTTTTTTTTTTGGGGGGGGGGGATGATTGTACAGGCCATCCCCCCAACTGAAATATTGGGGGGATATATCATTTAGAATTAGGTTATTAATTCGGTCTTTGCAGATCCAAATAACATCCCTACCAAAATTAATCATTCAACACATATCAAAAATCGAATATAAAATATCCTCAACTCCCATTTGCAAATAGTGACCTGTGTTTAACACATGGTGTCGGGCCTATATACTTACCTTGACTTCCTTATCTTTCAATGCTCATTACTTTAGCCCCTATACATTTTCTACTAAAATCGTTTGGCACATGTCATTTATTTGTAATCTTGAACATTCAGGGTAAGTTTTGTTGGATACTGTGATAATTATTTTCTATCATTACTAGCACTCAAGCTTATCTTTAACGTTTACCCACTTTTATTCTTGGTGTTCTTCTTATTTAAAGCTCCACCCCCAGAACCCTTCCCAACTATAGACCAATGCCCAACAGAAGCAGATGGCAGGGGAACAGAATCATGCATCCTGACACAAGAGACAGGTGCGGACTCTACCTTGTCTAAATTCAGTTTCTTTTGACGTTACATTAAATTATTAGAGAAAGAAGACGATTCGTTGTACCATTCTCGACTCTTAATCCTTTTTCTTCCTATGTCCTCTTCCTTCCTTCTTTCTCTTTTGTTTTTCGGGGGGCACCGCCCCCGCCCCCTTGGTACGCGCCTGTATCCTCGCTGTCTCTCGTTATCTCTCTCTCCCACTCTTTACTTCTTTTTTTGCACTTTTGCGCTTCGCACTTAACATTTAGCTCGTTGCTTTTTAACGCTGCGGCTTTGCATTTGGCGCACTGTATTTCTATGATGCTATTGATTTAATAAATCAGAATGAATTCATCAATTCCTGATGAAGCCGTATGAGCGAGAATTCAATTTATTCTTTTCTCATATACGGTTGTCTCATTTACTTCGTTTTCTAGTTATATATGTATGTATAATGAAAATGAGATAGCAAAATGTGGATATTGACGGTCTTCTTGCGAGTAATAATCATTAAATACTCTCATCGGGCTCTCATCATTAATTTTTCTCTCTCTTTTTTTTTTTTTTTGATAGTGATTTTTTTTTTTTTTTTTTTTTTTTTTTTTGGGGGGGGGGGGATAATTGTACAGGCCATCCCCCCAACTAAAATATTGGGGGGATATATCATTTAGAATTAGGTTATTAATTCGGTCTTTGCAGATCCAAATAACATCCCTACCAAAATTAATCATGCAACACATATCAAAAATCGAATATAAAATATCAACGAACATTTGAGCGAGTGTGTGTGTGACTTTGCTTCTGCAAAAGCATATGCAATGCATTTCATTTGATACATTCAATTCATTCTCTCACTGTTTGCGAGAGTGCAAAAATCGCTTTGCGCCAAAGTGATGCCTAAAGCATGTATTATGTTGGGATTAGCGCAATGAGAGAATGATTTGATTTGTTTATATGTGCGTGTGAAGTAAATTATATATTTTGATCATTACTTGCATAAATAAAAACTTATCCTTATCAGGATTTCCTAAGCAAACTAACAAAATTATTCCTTATGTTAAAAATTCATGGTCTATTATGAAAGGCTTATTCATCATGTTATATGTATGTAGTCTATTCAGTCTTCATCGATTTATTATTGTCAACGAGATTATGGAAACATAATACTCGAAGTTGATAGGGAAGGTATTTTTATTTTCTTGCATGTCATATTATATGTCGCTTTTCTGAATTTTCCCATATTTCATTAATACTTTAGTTTAGAGATCTATTTACTCAAGACTACATTTTACTTGGTGATAAATTTTCCATATACCTCTACTGTGCACAGAAAATGTATCGAAATGTCTATATTTGCTTCTTCTTATTATACAGGTTTCGACGAATCGGTGAATACTGATACTAGGTGAGTATTAGGCAGCACAAAATATTGGACAGAAGAAAAAATATATATAGACCGAACAAACACATGCGCCCACCCGCAGGCACGCACGCAAACACACACGCGCGCATGCACACACAAACACCCACACATACGGAAGCTTACGAACTCAACTCTACACGTTTCTGTTGTAAAACGAAGACTATTATGTATGTACATATTAGTAACCACCCTCCCCTCCCCAGTCCCCCCCCCCACATACACACACACACACACACACACATCAAAACACACACACACACGCACACACACACACATGTCAGATGATTCAGAAGTTAAGGATGATATCAGATAAAGTGTTTTATGTTTACATGTTAATCATGTTAAAATGGAAAGTGGTACTCGAGTTCGTTTTTATATGAAACTATCGACATCCTATTCCTAAGGCTTTACAAAGTACTTGATTGGAATGCAGAATGAAGACACATTTCGTCATGTGGGAAACGGCGATCATTAGCAACATACTATAAAAAGGAATTAGCGAAACTGCTCTGATACGAGTATTGGAGGGGGGGAAATATACATTATTAATGTATATTTGACATAGATATCAAAGAAAATTGCATTCGTATGCATTAACTGATTTCATAATAACGTACTATGATCCTGATATTTCTAAAGAAGCTCTTCAATTAGATATATTCATATTCAATATTGGTTCACTTTCATATGTCAGATTGTAGCTATATGAGCGCTATATACAAGAATCCATTATTACGATCTATTATTTATCATTATTACATATTCAATGTGCTGTTTCATGATGATATTGTTGCTAGGTCCGATTATTTGATTTCTTTTTTCTCGTTCAACGAAATCGTTTCTTAAATGTCCATGAGAAATGTCTGCGATAATTGGTGATCAATTTTAGCTTTCAATGAACCGAGCCTTTCAAGAACAACAAATTGTTTCTTTTTCACAGAGAAGGAAGAAATGTAACCCATGAAGCAAACGACAACATGGCGTATGAGATGATTCAGAACGGAGATAAAGGTGAGAAAAATCTGTCAAAGGTTTATAAGTTTATAAGTCTATTAGAAAGCGTTAATACTACGAAAAATGACCATAAAGCAAAATTTAGCCATAACATACAAAGAGGAGATGCATTGCTTTATTCGTGGGGAAAAAAATAATCTCATAATCATACTAATACCATCATACTTTTGCCCCAAACTCAGTGTATAACATATCGTAACTATCAAGGGTAGTACTTTGTATCAAATGATTCAAGTATTAGTATATTTTCTAAAGGAAAATTCAAATTAAATCATTCTACTACTAATAATGAAAATAGTGCAATAGCTATACTTATATCGGCACAGTTCTATTCCGGGCATCGTCAAGGCACATTTAGCCCATCTGGCTGAAGGCGCTAAAAGCATCCAAGGAAAGGTTGCTTGTATTTGCTCTTTCAAGTATTAGAAGCCTTGTTGAGGCTGCAGGACTTCAACAGCATGTTTCCGCCCCGACTCATAAGCATGGTCACACGTTAGATTTAGTCATTACGAGGTCTGATGACTCACTTTTGATGGACTGTCAAGCACATGACAAACTGTACTCCGATCACTTCGTCGTCAGCTGCACTGTTGATATAGCCAAACCTCAACAGGTTACCTCAACATCTTTATGCCGCAACTTTCGTGATTTGGACAAGGCTTCGTTCATTACTCGTCTTAAAGAAGCCCTTTCGGACTTTCCGTTTGATGGTGATGTTGATGATCAAGTCGGGTTTTACAACAAAGCTACTTTGGAAACTCTTGATCAACTGTGTCCTCCAACTAAGCGTGTCCACCGTTTCCGTAGTCATCCACCATGGTACACGAGTGAGATTCACCTAGCAAGACGTACACGGCGAACGTGTGAAAGGCGCTGGAGAAAGTCACCGACTGATGATAATCGCCAACAATACCTGGCTCAGATTCATGTCGTCTCTAACCTAATCCGCAAAGAAAAATCATCGTACTATTCAGAAGAACTATCAGGTGCAGATGTGAAGAAGGTGTTCCACGTTTTAAATTCACTTCTCAACCGGTCACCTACGGTCCTACCATCGGATGTTTCTAGCTCAGCATTACCTGAAAGATTTGCAAACTTCTTCGAGGAGAAGGTAATAAAGATCAGATCGTGTCTTTCATCTGGGAACTCAGCAACTACGAACGAGTCGACAGAAGGGACTGTGGATACTTTGATGTCTTCATCCAGCCTATCTGTATTTGACACTGTTGATACTGAAAGGGTCAACAAGATAATTCGCTCTTCGCCAAAAGTCCTGCTTGTTAGACCCTATACCGACCTGGCTCTTGAAAGAGAGCATCAACACGCTTCTCCCATTTATCACTTCAATAGTGCAAACGTCTCTGAGCAGTGGCGTCTTCCCCGCAGCGCTGAAGGAAGCAGTTGTTACACCACTGATCAAGAAGTTGAATCTTGATCGTGATAGTCTGAAAAACTATAGACCTGTCTCAAATGTACCTTTTCTGTCTAAAGTCATCGAGAAGGCTGCATTGTCCCAAATTTCAGACTACCTTGATGAAAGTGATCTATATGTGGAGAACCAGTCAGCATACCGACGTGGGCACAGTACTGAGACTGCTCTTTTAAAGGTACAAGATGACATTTTGAGAGCGATGGACAGCAAACTGGCGACGTTCATTGTTTTCTTGGACCTGTCTGCTGCATTCGACTCAGTTGACCATGAGATTCCCCTCCGGCGTCTTACCAACAAATTTGGATTTACTGGAAGCGTAATTTCATGGCTTGACTCCTACCTGTCAGATCGAAGCGTCAGGATGAAGATTGCCAACGACTTCTCACAACCTAGAAAACTAAAGTTCGGAGTTCCCCAAGGTTCCGTTGTTGGACCGCAACTTTTCAGTTTGTACACAAATCCTATTGCAGATATCATCGAACGACGTCCACGGATTCAACACCACAGCTATGCTGATGATGTTCAACTCTACATATCTGCTGACCCAAAGGACAGTGATGATGTTAGATCTGCCCTTGTCTCACTCTCTTTGTGTGTCAATGACCTTCAGCAATGGATGCAGCGCAATATGCTTAAGTTGAACTGCGAAAAGACTGAATTTCTTGTTGCTGTGAGTCCTCACTTCAGTCATCTGGTGTCTGACATTACCCTTGCAATTGGTGATGCAGACATCGAGCCCTCAACAACTGTCAGGAGCCTTGGTGTGGTGTTAGATTCTTCACTGAGAATGAATCACCATGTGTCATCACTTTCTAGTACGCTCCACTTCCATCTATCTAATATTGCTCGGATCAGACCCTACCTAGACAAGTCCGCGTGTGAGCATGCTGTACGTGCTCTCGTCACATCTAGGACTGATTATTCCAATTCTCTTCTATGTAATATTTCTATGTCAAATATCAATCGCCTGCAACGAGCTCAGAACCGAGCAGCAAAGTTAGTGTTCCGCGCTAAGAAGCATGACCATGCCTCTCCCTTCCTTCGTCAGCTCCATTGGCTTCCAATAGAAAAGCGAATCACATACAAAATTCTCACAATGACCTACAAGTGCATCCATCAAATGGCTCCCTCCTATCTCCAAAACCTTCTCTCATTACATCAACCAGGAAGGCATGGTCTGAGATCTGGCAACGACCCAACCTTGCTCTCGGTTCCCAGGAGTCGTACACGCTTTGGGGATCGATCTTTTTCTGTTTCCGCACCACGTCTCTGGAACAATCTCCCTCAGGTTGTACGATCTTCTCCTTCTCTCGCTATCTTTCAACGTTCCTTGAAAACCTTTCTCTTTAATAGTTGAATTTATATATTTTTGTGTACGTAATTTTATTGTTTGCTATCAATGTCAATTAAGTAATGTAATGTTGTAAAGCGCTGTGATACACATGTATGTCTGTAAGAGCGCTATATAAATGCCAATATTATTATTATTATTGTAATAATATCTACTTTGTTTTAAAGCATACACAGCCCTCAAACTCGGTCCATCCCGCTCATCCATCATTGCTCCTGAAAACGTGACGTTTTTCACCAGACTCGGTTCAATCGGACGGGGTGACTTCGGCGGGGTATGGAAGGGAGAACTCCGATCGAATCAAAGTCAAGTAGATGTTGCTATCAGGGAGATTCCAGGTGAGATTTCTGCCAACCACTCCCTATAAAGAAAAAAAAATGAGTTGTAAAGATCGAAAAGCAAATCGCTTTAAATAATATCAATGTAGCCTCAAATAACTTGAACTTTACAAGATGTTGTATCATCATTACATGGCAGAGATGCACTAAGGTTTCTAGAAAGGTGAATCTCAGTAGGACCAAAACATTCGATGTATTTTATGATAACCTATTTTCATATTTGTATCAAGTCTTTTATTTCCTTCAATACTTCTTAAAGAATAAAGTTTATTCTCATTTTGAGGTAAGTCATTGTATATTTCTCTTTTTTGATTAATGATCATTTATTTTTCATATATAGATATTTGTGTACTTTAGTACAAAAGCTCTCCATTTGTTTGCTTGTTTGATGACTATATCATCATCCATCATCAAACTTTTCAGTGCGAACGAATTTTCATTAGACACGTTATTTCTATGTTGGTACATATTAGAATGGTAATTCTCACTAAAAAAAAATTAAGAAATCAATATATTTATCTAGTGTTGGATCTCTGTTCGTTCTGGATAGAAAATGATCTTTGCTATAACAATATCAATGTTTTCGACGGTCTTACCTTCAAAATATTCTTTTAACCTTAATACACGGTTTTACCTCCATCTTATTAACATCTGAATGACTGAGATGTTCTGCAAATGATTTTAACGCACCACGCTCTTTGAAATCGAAAGCTAATAGTGTAGTCACATATACGATGTACTATCTTCTTTTAGTTCAAGTGACCGAATCAATCAACGTTCTCCGAGCAGTCAAAGTCCTTTCTGAGCTACCGGATCAACCGAATGTTGTCAAGTGCCTGGGATATTGTCAAGAACAAGGTAAAAACATCCTCCGCCAATAAAAAAAAATTATATTATCTATTCATTTCCATACATATTAATGTAAATAATTAGGAATGCAACATTTTGTAAAATTCACTATAGCTAACCTAGAAGAACGTAACTTTCCAAACAGGCCTCGTGATCACTCAAACAAGAGTTAAACAACAGTCCATTGTATTTAATGATAATTTTGTCACTATAACATGATGTCTAATGAAAAAATAACGTTACATATCAGTTTCATACATCATTGTTTTTAAATGACCGAATTGCCCACGATACAGGTAGCATCCTGTATGAGTTCATCTCTCGGGGTACCCTACTCACCCATCTACAGACCACAGGGGTGCAATCCCTACCCACATACGGCAATCTCAAACCAAAGAGGGTTCGTATCGATGAAGGTAGTCTACTGAACCTGGCTTGGCAAACTGCAAAAGGGATGCAGTATCTTACATCAAAGAAGGTAGCCTTATTTCATAACGTGCATCTGAAGAGGAGATGTGAGGAAGACTTTAAAAGAAAGGAGAGTAGAAAATAAGGAGATATCAGAAGGAGGGAATAGCGTTGAGCTCTGGCAGAGGTGGATATTGAAGAGTATGGCGAGAAAGATTTTGGAGAAGGGGAGAAAAGGAACGGGGTGGGAGTAAGAACATTAAGGCCGAGAATGAGTGGGAGGAGGATGAGAATTAGAAAAGTGAAAGAAGAAAGTGGAAGAATAAGAAAGGAGGATGCGAGAATGAAAAATGATATTCATGATGAGCAGGGGCGGCGATTTCTGTTAATGACCGGGGGGGACGAAATGCGAATTTTTTTTACGAGGATGTTATGCGAGGGAGCGTAGCGACCGAGCGAGATTTTTTTTGCAATTTTATTAGTCTAAACGCTGCACTCTTGGGCCTTCCAGAGCCTAAAAGTGTGATGCAGTCATTATTCAGTATATGCTATACAATTTGTTTTGCACTTTTTCAAATTTCCAGGGGGGGGGGGACGATCCGGGGACGTGTCCCCCCCCCCCCCCCCCCCCCCCCCCCCCCCCCCCCCCCCCCGGGATCGCCGCCCCTGATGATGAGGATTAGTTTGTGGATGAATAAATAAATTCCAGATTATGTAATTGCAGTTTTTATTCATTTATTCATTTACCTATTTATCTTTACTTATTATAGCGTGTATATTTTTTTTTCCACTATAGATCATCCATGGAACTCTTTGTGCTCACAACGTGCTACTATCTCATAGAAAGCAATGCAAGCTATCAGATTATGGACTATCTTCATCACTGTTTAGCGACAGACGTGTAAGTATTCTCGCTGTTAATTAGTTTTAAATTATCGGCATAGAAGTGACTCATTTATAATGATAATTACAATCTTTTTGCCCCCGAAAAAAAATCGAGAAAAAAAGGAAACTAGCAAAACGCGACCATGGAATTATGGTTTAGGATTCATGACGTTTTGATAATCTTTTCCTAAAATCATTGAACCCACAATGGTATAGGTAAATTCACAGTGGTGTTTGTATAATTTTGCCATTTGCAATATTGTATTTTATCTTTTTTCAAATATTTTTGTATACTGTGAACAATTCGACTATTGGCTGCTAAATCATGATTTATATAAAACCATGAACAAATAAATTAAATAAACAAATCGGAAAGAAAGACTTTAATTCCTTATCCTAAATTTGTTTTCAATTAACCGTCAATTTCAAACCTTAATCTTTTTTCCAATATCTCAGAAACCAACAAGATGGAGTTCACCTGAAACCATGGTTACTGGTGACCAATCAACATACGGAGATATCTGGTCTTTTGGTATCGTCTTGTGGGAAATCGTGACATTAGGTTAGAAAAACAAAAACAAACCAATCTTCGTGTAATTTTAAGTGTCATCTTAAAGAGTTTGAAATTATTTTATAATGATAATGATAATCATTTCAATTGGTTACGGAAGCCCCATCAGCTTCAATTGTGTTCTTCTTGAGGGCCCTGTCATTATTAGTACCCTAGCAATATTATTATACCAGGTGGAGTGGGTAGAGAGTGGCAAATATGGATAAGTGTCCTGCCAAAGGCCGTTATTGCCGAATTGGGATTCGAACCCTTAACTCTTGGATTGAGAGTCAAGAGAATGACCACGATAGCACGACCCTTCCACTTCATGTGGATCATTTGGTGTCATGAACTACAGTAACATATATCGTTGGACTTTAATATATTCAAAATAGATAACGATTGATACTTGTTTGATGCATGTTAGAGATGAGAATTCAAGCCATTTATTCTACTTTATTAGACCAACCGATATTTTTACGACATCTATTTTATTCGATTACATGTCACAGATATGAATAAAATTAGGTCTAAAACTTTCTACTAATTCTGCCTGTATTATCAAATGTTGATATAGAAACTTCTACATCTGATGAATCTAATTCCTCTCCAAACCTTTAGACGTCACATATTGATAGATTGGATATAATGGTTTACTTGTTATTTTTCTTTGATGCTTAAAGGTGCGAGGCCATACCCTAATATGACCTTTGACACTGTCCAAACGGAGGTTGCCAATGGTTACCGGATGCCACGCCCTCGTCATTGTGGACAAGAAGTGTAAATAAGACCCTTTCAAGCAGTCTTTAGTTTGTTTTATACGGATTGTTATATAAATGTCTTTATTGACTTGACTCAGTCGATGCTATAATAAGTTCTTAGATTTCATAATAATGTTTAGTATCAATGCGAATATATTTTTCAACAAAAGGTATATGATTTAATTTGATTCTGCTATCGTTCCTTCGAATCTTAATCTGAATATGAATATAATAGGTCTCAACACTCATGGTGAAGTAAAACAACTCGGACTGGGTGTGCGTATGAAATAATAAAATAATAAAATACTCCTATTGAAAATGCTGTTGCACATGAACGTTAAAATACGTCATGATTTTTGATTGTCTTTGTATTTGATTAATTTCACTTCTTTTCTAACGATTGTCTCTTTCTTATCTTTCAGGTATACGATCATGTCTGGTTGTTGGGAGAAGGAAGCTACAAATCGGAGTAACTTTGATCAGATCCTCGAGAGTTTGGAAAGGATTCTAGAAAAGACTCACGTAAGATGGACTCAAATTGCGTTCTTCTAACATGTCTAATACAGATTTAAGTTTCCTTATTACATATCCATTTGTATTATTACGTTTCAGTTTCAGTTTCAGTTTTTATTTTTATTTTTCATCTGAACAGTAATTTTGACAAGAAATCAGATATACAATTCAACATTCAATAATATAATACATTTTACATGTAACCTCAATTCAACAGGTTTGAAAGTAACGTTAACCCAATCATGATCTATAAACTTTTTTCCGTATTTAATGATTTATTACGGTTTTTAGTTTAAATTCATTTTCTATATCTGTCATGTTCGTATGTTTTATTTTCATCTATATTTATGGTTTTTGTTTTATACACATCTTGTGAAGAAAGAAAAAAACATCTCGTAAGGAAAATTATTTTCTTATTTTTCAACATCGAAATTACAATGTGAGAGCTAATAAGGTACCTGGTAGAAAGTTATTCCATAATAACAGCTTTCCTAAAAACCAGAGTAATAATATTACTTCGTAGGCCCCTTAAGCATTCCTTTGTGTGGATGTGTGCGGGGTATAAATGGAAATAGTATTATTATTATCATTATAATTTTTACTTTTGATTTTTATTTTCACAGAATTACCTGTCTCTCAATGACTTGGATGAAACATTTTATGCGTCTACACTGGACATGTGAAATTAAGCCTTGTTCGGATGTGCAGCGGTACTTCAATGCATCTACATCTTTTATGCTGTACGATGGTCCGATCCCAGCCACCTAGCTGGGACAATAGCGATATTATATAGACAAATTTTGGTTAAATTTATTTAGCCAAGAGTGCTAAATCATGCTATCGCAAATACTTCCCCTTTCTTCTTTCTTTTCATAAACACTGAGCTACCTCTTTCTCTATCTCTCCATCTCTTTCTCTCGTTTCTCTCTATAACTCTCCCTCTTTTCCCCTCTGATTCTCCTTCTCACTTTCTTACTATATGCTTTTGATGTTCTCTATGCAATACGTTCCATATTAAGTAATCTTTTTTTTAATTTGTATATTCTTTTTATACAGTTTTAATATACTGTGTTACATATGCAACGTAATGTAGTACATATATATATATAGCTTCTCCCAATATTTGTATATATTCTCTATTTTTCATTTACATCGCAAATCTTTACGTGTAAGCTAACTATTACAATCGCTAAAAGGGAATCACCCTTTTGTTGTTTATAAGCCTAATAACATTTGGTAGAGAAAAATTACTATGTATTGGATATCGTTTCTTTTATCATAATAGATTAATGTGAAGAACTACTTTAAAATTTACTTTTGTTACTGATGATTTGTCAAAAGATCATGACATTATATTCATGACCAGGCCTATTAAAACCTATTTTTTAAAGAATTTATCGATATCAATTCAATCAATGAAATATTGCATATGCAAAACAGTGATGTTACTGATATTTTATTACGTAATAACAGTTAATAAATAAATAAGAGAAGGTTTTTGTAGCGTACATTTGCATAACCGTAATTGGGGCAATTGGAAAGCTATGTCTGGGAGCCTATATAAATGTACTTGGTGGTTTTTTGTATTGTATTAAAGACTATAACAAATACGCACAACGTGATGTTACTGATAATTTATTACGTAATAATAGTTTATAAAAGATTAAGAGAAGGTTTTTGTAGCGTACATTTGCATAACCGTAATTGGGGCAATTTGAAAGCTATGTCTGGGAGCCTATATAATAAAAACGAAAGTATGACTTCTATGTGAAAAGGACCTTGTGTGATGATATCTAGTTACAATATATATCAATAACTTGGTATTGCACGGGTAAAACTTCTCAATTACCCCTGTCTCGGCTTTCACATTACACTATAAACTAACAGGATGTCTGAAACGCGGGCAAATAAATACATATATTAGAAGCGAAAAGATAGAAAGTGTTGTTTTTTATTCACCATTTGTTGGATGGAACACTCTTGTCAGCATGATCGCTGTTTTTCATTGGGGTCTATAAAGAGATAAAGGTTGAGGAGGAGAGACAGAGAGAGAGAGAGATAAAGGATATGGATGTAGAACACTAAGTCTTGTTCTAATTTTTGTTTTAAGTTTAGCATTTAACAATAATGTTATGTATCCAGGGGGTGTTTCACAAAGATCCTAAGTCGAACTTAACTCTAAGTTGGACTAAAACATTATGGAGAGCCATTTGTAGCCTTAAAATAAATATATTCAAAAGCAAAAATTCAAGTATTTTAGACTTTTTATAAATTTCACATCAAAAACATGAAATCTCCATGACAATAGAAAATATGATTGATTTGAATTAGCATTGTATGCCTTTTAAAATAACTTTTACAGATATTTTCAAAGATGCTAACGGCTTTCTATCATTGTTAAGTCCAACTTAGAGATAAGTTCAACTTAGTATCTTTGTAAAAGACCCCCAGGTCAATCTTTATTTAGTTATTTTTGTTATTTTATAAGTTGAGTAATTTGGTATATTCAATTCAATATCAAGATCCGATCATTTGAATTCACGATAGTTGTAATCGCCACGGCAAAATATAATACGAAATCATTTTTAGATTCGTCATTAATGCAACAAGCTCTTGAAACAAGTCATGTCAATTAAAATATGGAGCAAGCGATTAGGGAAAGGTCATTCAGTTGCATTTTCTCTCGTTCAAATTTGGTATCACCTGAGTTTGGATGAAGAACATGCAATTTAAGGGATGAACATTCGACATACTTTCCCCTCGTTCGAATTCATTTTCCTTCAAACAAAATTTTCAGACGAGGCAGTCACATTTAAACTGGGAATTTAAAATACGTCTTGAATCCTCTTGATATATATGCAAAATCACCAATCCTGTAAACTGTTGTATTATTGATATTTATTGATAGTTTGATATTGTTTTCGCGTGTTTGTTTTATATTTTTGAAGCTAAAAAAGGATGTAATTACATAAGTTTGTGTCCGCTTGTTCTTCTCTCTACACATTCAACAATGAATGAGAAATCATTGAAAGGGACAGCGAACAGTTGCTGTGATACCATTTTCTGATGTAGGAATTCTAAATCCTGAAATTTCACGGGCTCTTTTATCTCACCACCTGGTCTACAGTTGCAGATTAGCGTATAACTTTTCGGCGGCTTGGAGCATGGGGTCAAAGGAGAGCGGCTTGATTCCAGTCCCTCTCTATCAAGTCCCTGGTCAAATAAAAGAAGAGGGGGATCTAAGCTTTACAAATATGTGTCATTTATTAATTATGATAAAACATCGATAATTCTCGGTTTCATTTTTCCGGGATCCACTGTATTGGCGTCCTAATTTAAGGATCATGCCCTCTTCGACTGGCAATGAATAAGTCGGGGAAAGTCGCATTGCGTTGATATGGAGGAGATCAAAATCAAATCGGCAAGATTCGGAACTAACCCCACATAAGCAACCATACCAGCCATATAAACGCGCGCACACACACACACTCTCTCTCTCTCTCTCTCTCTCTCTCAATCTCTCTCTCTTTCTCTTTCTCTCTCTCTCTTCTTTGTTTCCCTCCCTCTCCCCTCTCTCTTTCTCTCTCTCTCTCTCTCTCTCTCTCTCTCGCTCCCCCTCTCTCTCTCTCTCTCTCTTTCTCTTACTCTCCATCCATCTTGCTTGACATGAAAGTCTAGAGCTAATGATAGAATGATAGATGGGTTTCATATCTATCGCTTTTACAATAATAATGACTCATACGCAGATCCTGAAAACTTAAATTGTCATAAACATCATACGTACCTCATCATATCAAAGTTTGAGAAGATATATCATCTTTAGTTTCTATTTGTGGCAATGGGCGTGGCTTTCACAAGACAAACGAGTCAAGATCAGCTGTGAGCCAATCATTTGATCATTACTAGCCACGTTAATGGCATTTCATTTGGTTACAATTGTTTGTAGTCATTCGATCGGCTCATTCAGCGCTGTCAGTGTTCTTCCGATAGTATATCACTGTACCTCAAGACTGCTGTCGGGTGCATCATCAAAGATCGGGCAACAACTACACCGTGACATAGAACATGCTACTTCATTTTGATTAGTAGTGTCAATGGATGTAAAGCAAGAAGATTTGCTGATACTCGCAGTGCACTGGTGCCTTGATATTATCAAAGGAGATTGATAGCTGTTGAATCCTTCATTTCGTTGCCTTTCACGATTAGAAATGGCTTCTGTATTTGTATTTCTCACCAAGCTCGTTCTGATTTTCGTCATCCACAAAACAGGTTAGTAATTTATCAAATCATTTTATGTATAAAATACGATGGGACACTTTGTAAGGCTTATACACTTACATTAGATTTTTAATTTTTAAGTATAATTTTAATTCTCTCTGCCATAATTATATTAGTTTTATTGCGGACGGTATCACGAACATATAGTCCTTTATATCTTGAAGTTTAAGCCGAATGTTGTTTATGTTAAAGTGTAAATGGTCAGTGATTATGTCGATTCACTGATTAAGTCCTTTATAAATGTCACGGATGTAAAATATGCTACGATACCGACATTTAGAATTTATTTTTAATGGTTAGATTATTCACAATCATTTTAACAACAAAAGTGGACACCTTTTGTTTTATAGATAGTCATCTGAAAGTTAAACAAAACATTGAATGGTATTTCAGATGAAAGTATGCAATACTCTATCTGGAATCCGCACAAAAGTTTATCATATTAAGCTATATTTAGTTTTGTGGGTTTTAAGCTTAACAAACGAAAGGATTTTTTTTTAGTCAACATTATATATTTATTATGTTGATGTCATTTTTCCTTTAATGTCATTAGGAATGTGACCGGAGATTATCTAATCGTACAGCAATAATATAGGACTTATAACATGAACACATACTTTTAAATTTTCGTTTGTGGCGTGACTCTATCCTTGTCTAATTCAAAGCTTATTGTTGTTCCTATTTATCATTTTTTCTACACAGTTGATGCCACTCTTAACTGTGAAGTGAATGAAACCATGGGAATCATTCTTCCTCCAAACCAGTCCCAATCTTCGAACGTCAACTGTCAAAGTGAACCATTTATAACGAATGTTGCATGGTACCTGATCCTGAAAGGCTTTTCGAAACCTCTTGAGGACAAGCAGTGGACTGCTTTCAACTGTACCGAAGGCAAATCTAATGTTAGTGACAGCATCTTTTGTGTTCACGGTAAGTAGCGAAGTGTGTGGTTATTAAGTATTTCAATCACATGCTATCATCTTTTGTACGACAACTCATTGTGTTGAATATGTTGCTCTTCCGGTGTGAAGATTTGTTTCAACTGCAATGTACTTTATTTTATTTCTTCAAATCAGGATTTTTTAATTAAAGAGTACTCTTAAATAAGTGAGTTACAATTGTTTCCCTGAACATACTTTTTACAAATAAAGATTTTACATTCTCAGTTATGATTTCCCTCATTTAAAAGTAAATGTTTTTTGATTGAATTTAAAAGTCTTTCCAACGAAAGTTTAGTTCATGGTACATACGAGTTCGCCTTGTTGTCACATTATAAAGAAAATGGCTTCGCCTATAACATATGCCATGCTGAAAGGCATTACATTATGCAAAGAATATATTCATTAATTTATCTCTTTTACAATTTTACAAATATTGAACATCAATAGGCAGGAATAAATGTCATCTTTCGGCACACTTAATCTTGATCTTTGGGTAACTGAGGTTTCCTTTAATCTTGTGTCTCATTTTTAGGTCCTGTTGGCCCGCCAACAATTTCTGGCGAAGATAATTTGGTAGCTGGGAGACCTACCAACCTGACATGCACAATCTACAACGTCTACCCAGAACCGAACATTGAATGGTTTCTCCATGGAGTAGGCCAATGGTTTCTCGGACCTGATGAGAACATCACAATGAACGCGTCTCTTCACACTACATTGGATAACAGTTCAAGTCTATTCAACGCAACCAGTTCGCTTTCGTTCACTCCACGGTCGCAGGATAATGGACAGAATCTGACATGCAATGTATTTCCATCCGTGGCAAATGTTTGGACACCAAAAAATGCATCTATTCAACTGCGTGTCTCGAGTAAGTATTTTTCAAGCCTAAATGTATGAGCAATTTCTTTTTAGTTGAGTATATTATAGTATATAGTAGCCTCCCCCCCCCCCCTCTACGGTTTACCTTCAATGTGTTGATTTAAGTGTTATCTACAGTAATATGCACCATCCTCAGTTGTGAGGTATCCTGTAAGAATGATCAAAATGAGTTTCATGATAACATGGAATTAAATGTAATAGGATATGTTAAATTGTGTAAAGGCATTGCAAAAAACATCGTCAATCTGGTATCACCCAGGGATCTTTATATTATAATGATCTTTCTTTAAGACGACTCTGGCCAATCTGACGAAATAAGGGTGGAAAGTGCAACCTCGTCCTCTCTCTTCATTTCCTGGGATCTTAAGCGTGACAACATAACACTGAGATACTGTCTAAACAGCACTATGGACTCTGACAATGTGACGACATCGAAAAATCTGACCTGCCCAGACTACAGGGAGGTAACTGATGACCTTAATGGAACCAGTTACAACCTGACAGGATTGGATCCATTTCAGTGGTATAACGTGACTTTGCTTGTTGGTGGAAATGTGGTTGCCTTTAATATATCTTCAACTGCTCGTAAGTATAGATTGCTCTGAACTTGTTTAAATTTCGTCATTATTTTTTTAATGTTACATTCAGCAAAATTCAAGTTTAACTATATAGTAATGAAATCAGAATCTGAATGTCAACAAATTCTCGTGTTCTCGTAGGACATAACAAACAAAAATAATTATAGAGAGATATATTTGTGGTCATAGGTTAAACCCAGGAGCTCTGAAGAGTTCCTTTCCACGTACAATCTATACAGGAGAGAACGATTAGAGGCTCCATAACATCACTAATCAATCTGAAGCAACTTCCGCTGCCGTAACTATATACAACACAAGTATATCTGCTCGCCATGGTTCAACCAACAAAATGGTTCTCGATAATTTAAATAATTTCGTCTAGAGTTTGGTTATACTCAAATTCAAGCTAGGTGGTACTTTATGTTCTTCTCTTCTATTTCACTTCAAAATGTAATCCGATGTTTTTTTTTCGAGAAGGATTTCGAATAGGCCTACAATGCAATTACTATTATGCTTGTCTGATTGTTTTGAATGTGAGATCTTTGTCTCTCTGGTTCTCTTTCTCTACCTTTCTATCATTATGTTTATCTTTCTATTTATTTACTTAGCTAATGTTATCTGTTTATTTTTCATGTTCAATCCCCCTCCCCCTGTTTTTTTGTTTTCTCTCTCTCTCCAATGCCATGAGTATCTCGAACATTTCTAATACATTTGGTTCTTGATTTTGAATCACGATATTTTAACCCATTGTCTTCATCTTAGTCACATAAAGATATTCAAACATTTATTAAATGAGCTAAAAAAGCAGAAACCCTCTTGATTTATAATCCATTTGCCTGTAGAAGTTGTTTTAATATATTTCTTTTAATCTTTCATGTCTCATTTTCAGCACCCTTACCGGAATATTATGGTAAGTTATTTCCTTGTTATTTTAACCGCTAACAATGTTTTCACTGCTTGCTTGTAGCTATATTAAGTAATTGCTTGAATTTCCAAGGTTCCGTTTGAAAACAAATTTTTGTTCTGGTCATGCAATTTCATTGCAAACGAAACTATAAACAGATTATTGAGAAAGATTTATGAGCTAATACATACCTGTGAGCATAATTTGTCTTTGTTTAGGAGATCATTAGAATGTTAACAACATGTCTCAGTCGTGCTTAAAATCGCATGCATTGAAAAAAACACTGATCACAAATGGTACTACACATGTGGTATATGATACTAGCTATGTGGCTTCAAAACATTTTTCACAATTTGTTGAACTTTCTCTCGTTATATTTAGGCTTAATGAAATATAATTGTGAATATGCGTACTCCACATAAAATGGTGTCATCAAGTCAACTCAAGTCAAGACAACTTCCAATTTTCAAAGCTTTCGATTTCGAGTATTCAGAGAGCTGTTACTCCTCTAAGTCAGACAGACACTAAAATAGCAGTTGATTTCATCGTTTTCTATTGCTTATTTCCGTTTATATATTTAGTTCATATATTTCCTTGATCACTTCCGAAAGGGTCTTGCACTCGGGTTTTGGTCACTGTGCCGGGTTCAAACTAATGTAGTGTATTGTAATGGCACTGTCTTTCAATTGATTTTCATAATTCTTAAACCCCCTGCACACTAAACAATCTGTCTACGATTCGATAAAGGAAAAAATTGCTATGGTATTTGTATTAACATTCAAACTTCATTTAATTCTTAATGATCATTGATTTGAAAATTCATATAAATAATAATATTACGATTTCAATAGATTTCACGCTTACTAAAGTTTAGTTTGTCTGAACGGGGTATAAGAAATGTGGACAAACTCTATGGTTTATAATAGCTCCATTTACATTGCGCATGTATCCATCCTTGATGATGCTCAATGCTCTTACAAAGTAGTACTATTATCCTGGCTTTAGCCCAGCTGCTCTGAGTGACTAAAAGCATTCAAGGAAAATATTGCTAACAAGTACCCGTTTACTACACCTGGATGGGGAGAGGAAAATGTAGTCTTGTCAAAGGACATTAGTGCCGCGGGGGACTTGAACCGCGAACCATGCGATCCACAATTTGGTGACGTGTGCGCTAGACCACGACACCATAATACGTCACTGCATCTTTTATAATATCAGGCATATCTCTTGGGGAACAAAAGTTGTTAAAATGGAAACCAAAATTATTGTCCATCTGGAAGTTGAGAAGAATGACATAGCTATAATACTACGAATTGGGCATGAAAAATTTTAGTTCCAAAGTAAAGTTTGTTTAAATAACTAAAATAAGAATCCCTTTTTGTCCTTTTCAGATGTAATCTATTTGATCATAACACACATTCAACAACAACAATAAATATACATAAATACATAATTTATATAAGATTCACTTTACTTTGAGAAACGTATCAATCAGTTAAAAATTTGAATAGTATTTCAAAATGCGATTTTATCCAAATGTATATAGTTTGTTTTTTAAACGTGCCATATCGAACAACTTTTGTCACAGACAGTTGTTTTTCCCTTAAAACTAGATCAGCATAAAATTATTGCGTATCGTGCATTTGTGATTACTGCGTTTATATCATTAGGAATAAGAATCCAGGTAGTATCCTTTGCAAGTGTGTATTTTTTGTTTCTGTCTCTTAAACAATCCTTTACTTCATAACGTGTATTATTGGGTGTGGAATGAGAGTGGGTTGGTGTTGTCGCGGTAAGGGTGTATGTGCGTGTGCGTGTATTTATCGTTCTCTCCTTCTCCCTCTCTCCCCTTCTCCCTCTATCTCTCCTTCTCCCTCTCTCTCTCTCTCTCCTTCTCTCTCTCTCTCCCTCTCTCGATCTCTCCCTCTCTCTTATTTCTTTTCTGATTATTTCCACTTCCTCTGTCAATTCTATTTAATTCCCTTCTCATTTAATGTAGGTGTTTTCATGACATACACTCCACAAAAAGAAAAGTTGAAGATTACAAAGCTGCCATATATGAACAGGACGGTTCCTTCAGATCTCTGCTTCGTCGTTATTCAAACACGAGACCAAATCAGACACAACTGCTCAAATGGCTGCTGTAAACCTGGATCGACCTTTTCGATAGCAGACATCACAGGCTACGGGCTAATCAGCAGTGGTCGACTACTCCGTAGTCTACCATCTCCACCAGTCAGTAAGTATTGACTCACAAATCAACATTTTTCTGACGCATTCCTGCGTCAACGTCAGTGTCATTTTGTTGATGTAGGCCTACGAACGTGAGTGGTACGGTCTTTACCGCACCAAGGTGTGAGAGTGAGATTGCATACAAAGTGAATATGACATGAATCGTAGACTGGTCGAGGATTCTGCAGTAGACCGTCTCACCCAGTCCGTAAGTACTGACGCACACAAGTCGTAATTTTGCTGACATAGGACTGTGTCTGCGACTGGAGCGGACTTTCAATCATGCGCCATGTCAGATCAAGATCGTAATACCATTTGAGCAGGTTAGGGGTAGGAATATTTGGAGCTATTTCACACCACAGATGCAGAAAACAAGAGAAACAGAGCAACAAAAATTGAGGTAAAATCGAATAACTAATATGGAAGTTATGAATTTTTGAAAAAAGTATGACAAAGTTTGGAACAATGGAAATCACTATTTACACAAATTGCCAATTTGGTTATCAGTTTGTGACGTCATTGCCTCACTATTTATTAATTGCTTTATATATTATTATCCCATTAATTTCACTGTTTCAGAAACTTAATTTCCCCTTGCCTCTGCCCAGGTTATATGTTTTTTATCAAAATTACGTGCATGACATTTCACAAAATCTTTCAGGAACTTTGAAGAATTGATCCTATTTTTGGATATTGTTTGTTTATAATCATTGATTTTTGTGTAAATAGTTTATCGAAATTCACACTGTTCATGATCTACCTGAAAAAATTACTCAATAATAGTGCATCCATACAAACAAATATTACTATCAATATAACTTGGATGCTGGTGTGAGGAAATAAGATTTTATGGGGGAAATGGGAAATTTATAGTATTAATATAAAGAAAACAATTAATGAATAGCATAAGGCAATTACGTCACAGACTCATGAGTGATTGTCTATTTGTCTCGTGAATTTCAAAGTTTTCATGCATTAAAAATTCATAACTTTCTTATTAGTTATCCGATTTTGCTCAAACTTTTTTGATTAGTTTTCTAATTTTTCTGCTTCTTTTGAAAATAAGTGATTAATTGGAGTGGACTTGCCCTTTAAGTATTTCAAGTGCCATTCTATGTTTGCGAAAGTTACTTTTGATCTTAGCTTATAATTACACATCGAAACAAATATAGTTTACACTATTGTCCTTATAACAGCATTACAATTCCAAACAATGGTATACGAGACCCCGTCGAAGTCTGTGTGAAGAGAGCTTTCAACAATCGAGGGATGAGGAAACTAATTAAGTACTTAAAATCTGACATAGTTATGTTGATAGAAAGTCATTGTCATTGTTTATTTCAAGTTCTCTACTTATGTTTAAGATTGATATTTGTAATAAGGTTTTAAAAATAGAGACGTAATTATACTTGTGTATCGTAAAACATAAGCTTAAGATGTGTTTGACAATTATTGTTCACATCTTGAAATATAATGTACATAAATACATAACATTATTCTCGTGTATTGCTATAAGGCTTTATTCATCACACATCTCAATGGTCGTTGTCTCATATACATCTTAAAGAAGTGAGATTGAAAAATTATCCCGGAAAAGTGCCCTGAAAATCATCCCAAATACCTTGACAACGATAGAGTAAATGAATTTAAGGAGTGAATGTCCGGGCTAAATTGCCCCAAGAAAGTTGTCCTAAAGAATAGTCGTCCGGTCTTATAGTTTTTTGCGAAAGTTGTCTTACGGCGTAGTTTTTTAGGATCAAGCTGTCTTAGGTGATAATTTCCCGGGGTTATTGGCTTGAGGTAGATTTCCTAAGGCGAAGTTGTAAGGAGGAAACTGTCCTAGGTGATAATTTTCCGGGGTTGTTGGCTTGAGGTAGTAATAAGACGTAGTTGTAAGGAGGGAGCTTTCCAAGGGCGCAGTACTGCTGTCCATGGTTGTTGTTCAGAGGTGCAGTTGTCGGAAGGAAACTGTCCTGAGGGATAAGCTGTCTTGGGTTATAGTAACGATGCTATAGTTGTCCTAAGGCCTGGTAGTCAGTAATAATCTTTCCTATGGGGTTGTTCTCCTGACGTTGTTGTCCAAGGTATAGTCATTTGGGGGTAGCTAATTTGACCAGGGTAGTGTACAAGAATCTAGACCTCTGTCATTATCATTTTTATCACAATTTTTTTTTGTATCGGGGATGCAGCCTTGTACCGGTTTCTGAAATATTTTGCTGCCTCACATGTTATGTTTGGATTACTGAGTGACTAACAAAATTTATATACAAATACAAAATACAGAATCGTTATATTTGGATAGTGAAAAATGCTGATATGTATTTTGAGAAAACTACGTCAGAAAACCTAAGTGAAGAATGACACATTGTATATCTAGTCTTGCTTATCATATTTTTCCTAAGATAACACTTTTCGGAGTATCTATAATTATGACAAGAATGAAATAAATTGAAAACAAGAAAATGAGAGACGTCAGAAAATCAGACAGTTTGAATTGTGTGGGTTCAATGTTACCGATCGAATACCAGGAAGGAAATACAATGTTTAAGTAGGTTTATTTTTTTTGACAATAAAAACACGGAATTTGATACAACACAAGCATAAAGGTATTATTTTTCCGTTTTACGTATTTGATCAAAGTTCACTGTATTATTTCTGTCTTCATGATTCATCAAAGTCTTTCTATATTTTGTATAGTGGATATTTTTCGTTTGTTCTTTTGTTTTCTTTTAGTTTTTCTTTTGATTTTCTGTTCTAGTTATCGTCTCTCTCTCTCTCTCTGTATCTCATTATCATTAAATATCTCTCTACCTCCTCTTTCTTTATATCTCTCTTCCTCTCTTTCTCTCTGTCTATCTATATTTATCTATCTCGTTCCTCTCTCCCTAACCCTTCTCTCTCTCTCTCTCTTTCTCTCTATCTCCATCCATCCATCTATCATGATTATGCATCTTCCCCCTTCTTTCTCTCTCTCTCTGACTCTATTTCTCCCTGTGGTTCTTAATTATCCCTCTGGCTCTCTGTTTCCATAACCAATGACACAGATGCAATAATTCCTCGTCACAGAGTATATTTATCGCCAATCTAAATTAAAATCGGATTACGTAATGCATCATTGCGATGTAGGCAAATGTCAAAATGTGATGCTCAAAGCTACTGAAATAGGATGTGTTTTTTTAACTCTTTATCATAGTGTTCGAAGTTGCAATCATACAATTGAAAACACCTTTTCGTCTTTATTCTTTATTGTCTCTACAATATATATTTCCAACTTTTATTTCAATTTGTCTAGTTCTGAACTCCACCCGTGGTATATTGGATATGCCTCACGTCAGCATCGTCATGGGGGCAGTTTTGGGAGCAGCAGTCTTCATTCTCCTTTCTTCTGTTGCCCTCCTCCTCTTCCTGAATTTCATCTGTAAAGGCATCGCTTGTCTGGGAAAGAAAGGTAAATGAAAACCTTATTCTGTGTAAATCGTTTCTCTTCATGCTTTTGCATCAATCCCACATAAAAGAGAGATGGTAATAAGGAGCGTCAGTCGTTGAACTGTTACGTAAATAATTTCTCTCACCCAATTTTTTGTTTCTTTTTGTTCGTATTTTGTCATTAACCAACGAAAGCTGTTGATGCTACATATCGAGGACGAAATTGCTCACTTATACAGGCGCAGGCGCGTATGCAGGTGAGTTGGGGGGGGGTTAATCCCCCCCCCCAAAAAAAAATGACTACTCCCTAGCCTTATTATTATCATCATAATTTCTCTTTTGGATAGGTGGATACGAAGAAGATGATGAAACTCTGGTGCGAGTAATCCATAAAGACAACTCTCGAAAGGTAAAGAATAAATTTAAAGAAAAAACAGCTAAACCTCAAATTATATTCTCATTATGAATGTCCATTTAACCAGTAGCCGAGATGTGGCCCTTCTCATATTTAGAGCATTTGATTTGTTTATCTTGAAGCTTATCTCAATGCATCTTTATTTGACACCTTTTAATTTGCCTTCAATAAATACTGCTCATAATTATACGATTTTAACATGTTATACTTACTAATTACGATGCCACTTTAACTTCTGGTCAAATCCAAGCATTACATTACATTACCAGAGAAATTCGAATTTTGAAAATAGAATAATAGACATTAATTATAAAACTTCAAATTAATGACATTCTTTACAATAATACGAGTTACTTTCACAAAAGTTTAGTTTCCCATCAACCGTTCGTCAAATTAATAAAACATTAAATTTTGAATAGCTTTGTTACGGAATCCCCAATGATTACTTTCTATGTCATTCGGCCTAAGTAAAAGTTCAATATTTCATAAATTTGACGATTGATTGATAGGAAACTTAAAATGCCCTAATATAACTTAATAATCATATTAGTAATTTGCAGATTTCTATTGAAATGTATATACATGTAATAATCTTTTGTAAAAATTGAAAATTCTCTGGGAATTTCACTCAAAACGCTTGGAATTTGCCTTCTTCGTTTATGCACACAAAGAACATTTCTTTTGTCTATAAGCCGTTTACCCATAGCAATGTAGAGTGGCAGTCATTCAATAAATCAAGATCATGGAAGAAAATTACTGCTCAATATTGCTTTATAAATCCAACAGATCTACACCCTTTCTAAGTATTATTATCTACCACACTGACATTTGGTTTTGAGTGATCGCTCAAGAGCGATTAATCAAGCTATAACACTTGATGACTGACACTGATCATAAATACAGCATTATAATTATAATAAACAATATTCACTCACAATGCTGTATAAACTTTCTCCTACTTTGTATACTTTTAAAACGGCTTTGTGGTTGACACTTTTATGTACTCATTATTAAGTTACAATAACCACTGAAACATGAGCTTGACTGAGTTATTATTACTGATTTGTGTTGACCAATCAAACATTGCACGCACTTATTCCAGAATAAACAAACTTAATTTATCATGAGGAGAAACGAAGAGTACTGATATTGAAAGTAATGGACAGTATAATGTATCGTTGATTGTACAACGAAAACAACTTCGTTTGAAAGAATCATGTTGTATACATGATTATGTTCGATGCTGCTTGTACGTATCGGCTTGCATGGTGATGTAGATGTACAGTAGGACTCCTCAATCCTCCCTCTCTCTCTCACATGGTGCACCCGCAAGCCTACTGTATATGATTATGTTCATGCAACACACTATTATCCTGCATGTCACGAAGAGAAGTCATGATCAAGGGTGTGTATAAATCGTTGAATATAGTTGTTTGATGAAATATTGTATGCCTACATCGACATTGTTTTAAAAGTGTGTAAACAACACTTTTATTTTCTTTCAATATAATGACAGGTGGATAAGGACGGGTTGGTGTACGTAGATATAGTGCATGACCACGCCCATCCCGATGATGCCCCGCCCATAAGAACGGAAGAGCCCACGGTGTATGCCTCACTAGACAGGAACGCCATGGGATCCCGCAAGAAGGATGACGATGGGTTGGTCTATATCGAAGTTTCACACGACAACGCCCATCCACCTGATGCCCCTCCCATTCAGACGGAGAAGCCGACTGTCTACGCCTCTCTCGATATGGAAGCCATGGCAACCGGCAAGGAAAAGGAGGAGAAAGGGGAAGAGGGAGGAGTCAAGGATGAGGAAGATGGTGTGGAAAATGAGATAGAGGATGTCAAGGAGGAAAAGGATGGTACTAAAGAGGATAAAGAGGGTGTTATGGGGGAGACGGATGGGGTTGAAGAGAAAAAAGAGGATGATAAGAAGGCTCCTGAAGACCAGTCCCCAGCTACCACTAATCAACCGAACTATGAAAACATCACTTTGTTATCTAATGATGACGGACTAGCAATACCTATGGAGACAAGGCTTTAAATATTTGCTTTTACCATATGCTTTGACGTCGAATGCTTCCGGGCTTTATTTATAGGCCCGTATTCCACTAGAAATTAAACTTGAACCCGGGTCCATATACCCCCGTCACACCATACACAGACCGACCACTAAAATACATTACCCCTCTGGTTTAAAAAAAAAACGGTTTAGAGTTGGTTTGGCGGTGTGACTTAGGTTTTAAGCGTTTTGTCAAAAATCTGGTTTCAACATAAAAGTTTCAGGTCTACGTTTTCCTTTCCTGCACAACTAAGACGTTCAATATTTAACGCGATTCCTCACCCGTTTTTTGTTTTTCTACTCTGTAATTATACAATAATTGAAAATGCTTTGTTTTGTATTGCATTGTTTGTTTTTTTTTGATTTCATCGTATACTTGAATATTGTACATGTTCATTATTTTTTATCAAGCGAATAAACTTTGAATGTTGAACTTAATTGTTAAACGCGGTGTTAGACCCAGCTAGGTTGTAATTTAGTTTAAGGTTAGGTTTATATAGGTGTACGGTTGGGTGTTTGCTTCAGGGTTCAAGTTAAGAATTCGGTTAGAGTATAGGATATTGATCGCCGGAGCGTGTGTGAGCCCCACTCCAAACCGACCGATTTTAAACATAATGTATTTTCTGTCAGTTTGTTGAGGTCTTGCTTTTACTGATGGCTGTATATATTGCTGTATCGTAAAATTAATTTAATATTAGTTTTATGTAAGCATCAATGTTTTGATTGAGTTTTGGAAATAACAATTATTTTGATTGAATTGATCGAAAAGAATCTATTAAGAAATTAAAGTGTAAAAATTGCATATCCAAGAAGATATCGCTTCTCACATGCTGAAAACGCAAGTTTAGAAATCATAAAGTAATTTGAAGATGAATACAATTAAAGTTGATTACTGTAGTGGTTGTATCTATTTGTGAAGAAAGTATATGTATATCCTATTATGCTCTTAGTAAAGTTCAGATTAGGTTTCTATGATTATAGTATAGAATAATAATGAAACTTTGTATATAATCCTATATGGAACAATATTGTATATTATGCTAGATGATTAGTTTAGTATATAGGTAAATGTTAACTTTTAAGTATGTCTAAATACTGTGTTATCAAAAACTATCAGCACTTTTAGTTAGATATTGTCGTTTCAACATGCATTGGTAACTATCTTGGATCGACCATTACTAGTAATAAAGAATGGTTGATTGAGTACGATTGGGAGTAAGAACAATGTGACTGGTGATTGTGTATGTGAAAACACCGTGGTCTTTGGGCACATCACGGTCGTGTTTACTCCCCAATGAGTTGGATAATGTCGGTTTGGT
Organism: Strongylocentrotus purpuratus; assembly: GCF_000002235.5. Lineage (NCBI taxonomy): Eukaryota > Metazoa > Echinodermata > Echinoidea > Camarodonta > Strongylocentrotidae > Strongylocentrotus > Strongylocentrotus purpuratus. Next base: position 39,233,784 of record NW_022145594.1, read on the forward strand.
AGACCTTCTGACATCATCAGTTAACGATTCACAAGACCGACAGCTCACCAGACAGACAATGTCGATCTCGTTACCCCCCCCCCCCCCCCCCCTCGACGACTTTTTTGTAGTTGCACTATTATATTTACACGGACAGCTCACTACACACACAATGACGGTCTTGAAGGCCTTCCCATAGGCTATTTTTTCAAGTTCCATCAGACCGAGAGCCCACTATACCGATATTCTTCCCGGCCTTACGAATTTCTTTGTTTTGTTGGTATAGACCGTCGCTCGCGTGGTTTATCGGTCTCGTGGACCTTTATCACATTAATGCAATGTACTGCAATTTTTTCTCAGGTTGTACAATTTAAAAATGATTTATAACTGAAAATAGGGTGTTTATATATACGTTTTTTATGTTTTTATTTTTACCTCTCTGTTTCTCTGTTATTCTGTCTCTCATATCCTCCATCTCTCTCTCTCTCTCTCTCTCTCTCTCTCTCTTTCTCTCGGCTGTCGCCTTTTTCTCGCTGTATCTTTATTTCCCACTTTCCCTCTCTTTCTCGCCTCCCCTCTCTCTCGCTCTCTCTCTCTCTCTCTCTCTCTCTCTCTCACAAGGTCCATGCTCTCACTCTCTCTCTCTCTATCTCAGTCTCTTACACACTTACACCGACTGTTTCTTTCTCTCTGTCGTTAGTCTTTCCTGGTATCTCCTCATTATTTTCTTTCTCTCTGTCTATTTTTTTTTTTTCTTCGTTCTTATTTCTTTCTTTTGATATTTGCCCCTCCGCCATGTTCCCCCCCCCCCCCTTTCGTTTTTTTGATCTCATATACTGTATGATAATGTGTGTTATATGACTATGTATATAATTATGTGGGATCGATATAGGAAGCTATAAGTACACGTACGTGAGGTTGTTCAATTGTCTTCCCTATTTACCATTCGTACAATAAAATGTGTTATTACCAAATTAGAAAAGTATTATTTTCTATTCGGAAGTAATTAACGGGTAACAAGGTTGAAACTGAATCCACATTAACGAGCCAAATGCAGCCGGGAAAATACCGAGCAATCTATTTCTCAGAGAACCATCTAGTAATCATTGTTATTCCATGTAAATTTTCAGAATTAATCTTGGTTTCTATCATGTGGTACAAAAATCAAGCGCCCATGCAGTCAGGGGCGTCGCTAGACCTTTTTCAGTGAGGGGGGGGGGGATGTAGAGGCCAACGATTATCGACAAAACTAGCCACTAATTACCGACAAACTTATACAAATGCCAATGTGCCAATTATGTCTACAAATGTAACCCTATAAATCCGGGGCACCCCGGGCACGTACCCGAGGACATACAATGATGTGCTCAGATCACTTTTTCTTCGCCCCTCCTCTACACCTTTTAATCAAATTCTACCGACAAAAATCCATAAATTCTGGTTGCCATGCCAACCATAAATGGACGACCAATCTATATTAGTCAAATTTCGTTTTTCTATTACATGTGCCATTTGAGTTAACAATAAAGTGTAAGTGATTTAAGGTGTAAAAAGGGGATTTTTACTCTTTTTCCCCCCATTTTCTTCACAATCTATTGTGTCACACCCCACAACCACCCACCCCCCCCCCCCACCCTCGTTTTCGACGCTCCTGCATGCAGTAGCAAATCTCGAAGAGAATTATAGAAAGATCAGATCTTCAAGTTGGCTTCACGAATTTTACTGAAGCGTACAATCTCTTGAAAGCAAAACCCCCAAATCAACGGCTATCATTCACCAACAAGATTTTATATGCACATTGCACTATTCATGATGTTACTTTACATCATTAATATAGTATATTATTTGTAAAGTGCTTAGAGACATTTGTATTAAGCGCTATATAAAAGCTAAATATTGTTATTATGTTTACTAATTGCGGTCGAATTTAGTAAGAAATTATGATAGTGTTAAATGACCATGACTGATGAGTAGATGATTGTATACAATGGAAAAGACTTCGGTATTACTAAAGCTGACAATTAAATTACCCTGTTTTGTTTGTTTGTTTGTTTTTTGTTAGAGTTAAACCGTTGACTACTGAATTATCTTATTCCGATAGGCTTAACGCAGGGACCACCAGGTTCCCGTAAGCATTGGGTTAATATGAGATGTTATCCGTCCCCTCTCACCATGAACATTGTAATAGAAATATACATGCTTCTTTATTTTTGGTATGTTTGGCAGGCACGTAACAACGGGGGGGGGGGGACGGGGGGCACGTGCCCCCCAAAAAAATTACAAGATCGGTTGAACTTTTTAGACCCCTCCCCAGGACGTCGATCGATTACATGTATGTGCCCCCCCCCCCCCCCTCAAAACAATTTTTTTTTTAAATCAAGTTCTGGCTATGTGCCTGATGTTTGGTACGGAACAGCATTCGTAAAGCCTTTCGAAAAATCACCATAACTCAAATTGTTGTTCGAAATAAAAGATTACTAGTACTTAAATATCCATTGACTGGATGAAAAAATAATGCATGTGTTGGTATGCCTGAACACATAAATAAATGTATTAAGACAAATATCATTCATATTTTTCCTATTAGCTTCAGCTCTCCAGCTGATCTAGCTAAAATATGAGGGCTTTTAAGGGCGTACGCCGGCTAGCTCCCCCAGCACTTAAACTGTCTGGCAATGGTCATTCACGTAACAGCAGTGGCGGATCCAGGGGGGGGGGCCCGGGGGCCCGGCCCCCCCCCCCCTTGAGAAAAAAATCATGCAAAATCACGCGATTTTTACTTTTTTGGGGGGTTGGCCCCCCCCCCTGGCGCTCAAGGGGGGGGGTGCAAATTTTAAAGTTGGGCCCCCTCCCCTAAGAAGTCCTGGATCCGCGCCTGCGTAACAGTACACTATACCGAACATTTTTCTGTTGGTTTCATGGATTTATCTTTCCAGCTGATCTAGCTCACTATGGGGGTCTCGATTGGGGGCGTCTGCCGTCTGCCGTCTACGCCCCACCATTCAAAGTGTCTGGCAACGGGTCATTTATATAACAGTGGTGTGAGTGGACTTTGCCGAACATTTCCTCCTAAGTTTCATAGGGTTACCTTTCTAGCTAGCTGATCTAGCTCATTTGTTGGCCATACTGGGCCCACCTTTATTGCCACACCCACCTCCTAGCGGGCGGGTAGACATGACAGACGCCCCATTCATTCTTAGCATTGTAATAGGTAGGGAAACATATGTAATAATCATGAAGATAAGTAACCTTTTCAGCTAGGCTGGCACTGCTGGCTGCCGTATCCGAATAGATTTTTTTTTTAAAATCACGTTTAATCCCGCCCCCCCCCCCCCCCCCCCCCCACTCAGGGGTCGGAATGACCGCATGCGTGTTGCCAAAATATCCGGTAAAGGTGTGCTTTTCGTGCGACAAAGTCCGGCCCGAGAATTGTAAAAAAAGGGTTGTATTTGGCTTTTCACCCGGAGATTTCTTTAAAAAGGGGGTGTTTTTCCTTTTTTTTTTCTCTCATCTCTTTGGACTCCTGAGAAGTTATTCAAAATTTAGGGGGGTACATTGAGCATTTTTCCTGATTTAGGGGGGTCTCCAAGGCAGGAAAAGCCCGCGAAAAGCCCGCGAAAGGGGGGTTCGGAAATGTTGGCAGTCCTCAGATAGGGGGTGCTTTCAAAAAGAGGGAACGAGCATACCCTAAATAACAGGCGCGGATCTACGGGGGGGTTTAGGGGGTTCAACCCCCCCCCCCCCCCTTGGGCGGCCCAAAAAAAAAAAATAAAAAATAAAAAAGAAAGAAAGAAAAAAAGAAAGAAAAAAGAACGCACGCTGGAGAGAAACCCTTTCAAGTGCAAATATTGTGAGAAGATATTCAACTCATCTGGTAACTTAACCAAACACATGATAAAAAGGCTGGATATAACTGTGTATTAAGCTGTTACTTGATTTAAAAAGACGTTATCATGCACTGCTTTTTATGGTCTCCATTGTGTTAATAGATGCCAGGAAAACATCACTTACGGGGTTCAAATAAACACCCCCAAAAAAACCGGCTCGCCGCTACGCGGCTCGTGGACGATGCTCTGCATCGTCATTATTTTGGTCAACCCCCCCCCTTAGCAAAAAGCTAGATCCGCCCCTGAATAACACTGAGTGGGGGGGGGGGGGGCGGGCGTTTAATTAACGAAAGGAAAACATCGAGTTCAGACCGGGGTTCGATCAGACCACAAATCGATTAACCAATTATGAACGCAACCTGCATGTGTATCTTTGCAAAGTGGCCTAAGCATAAGATCACACAACCATTATTTGATTAAATAAAACTTTTAGCGAGCTAGGCTATATCATAATCCCGTATTATAATGTGCACTGGTAGCTGAAGTTTGATCCATATCCATCCCGCCCTTTATGTTCGCATTCCCGCAATTTTGGCCTTTCGCATTGTGCCCGCATATAATATATGCATCAGCGCAGGTTTTTTACGTATACTGCGCAGCTTTTTTACGTTTACTGCGCAATACTCTTTCACGCACGATCCACACAAAAGGGCCATAATTTAGACGGCAAGAGGGAAATACGAAGAAATAGGGTAAGGATTTCGATTATAATACGCCCTTCCTTATTTCAGCATCATTAGTTCAGCTCAAGAATCAAATTAGAAGAGAACACGTGTCACGTGTTTGTAATTATAAATTGAAGACGCCTTCATTTTGAGGGTAAGTGAGGTTTTGAAGTGTTGACTGTATGAAAATGATGTTTGGTATGCCCGCCGAAGACCAAGTTTGACAATTTACAATCATCAACTCAACATTATTTGATGCCTTGTCTTTCCGTATGTCCACACATTATTATGCCATGTTGAGATGTACATATATTACCCTCAGTCATGTACTGAACTGCTTTCCGGTCAAATACATTTTGTACTCGTTTCCCTGAGCATTCTTTTGAAATCGCCCACTGTTCATTGCATTCACTGTGTACACGTGCAGAGATTCGTTGCGTGCAATCTCTATGGGGAATGCGAACCGGCATAGGTTTACACGCATGTGTATGCACGTCACATGCATGTACTGTAGCCTATGTAGGCCTACCGTCTGTGCGAACACTCAAATGTATAGACGTCGACAGTGGCTTTACGAGAAGGCTAGACTAGTTTCCCTGTTTATATTTTCTTCTTGTTTTGGAAACATGCTTGTTGACTATTCAAAATGTGGGTAAAATAGAACATGAGAAGTTAGAGTCTAGATTCTAGATCTAGAATCAAAGTTTGCCAAAGTCAAAGACAAAGTTTGATGGAAATGTCAATGAATGTGTTGACTGTACTGTTGTGTAGACTAGACGAAAGTAAATAGGCACTGGTCCGAGAATGAGGATGATCCGCATAAACAAGGATCCTCTTGTAAACAGGGACAGACGCGTCCTTAAAAAATATGGATCGTCCACATTATCACAGACTTGTTCTAATTTCCGATTTGTGTGTTGGCGATGAGAAAAACAGATTTTGTGTTGATCGGTACTAGGGGCGCTGGTCCGAGACTAAGGATCATCTTCATAAACGGGTACAGATGCGTCCGCAAAAAAAAGGATTGTCTGCATTTTCGCTGACGATTCTGATAAAAGTAGAGAGTGTACTGGGGGTATTTTATTAGTACGAGGAATCTGTTTTTCGCATCGCCAGCCTGTGGATGAGGAACCCAAAACCCAAAACCCGCAGAGCGCTGAAAAAAGACAAAACTCTGCAAAAATGCAGACGATCCTTATTTTTGTAGGACACATTTTGTGCGCGTATACTAGGATATTCTCATTTTATGCGGGCGATCCTCATTCTCGTAAAGGCGCTCCGACTTATCAGCAGCCCAAAAAAATACACGGGGGCGGAGGGTGGATCGCCCCGGAAACACCATAAACAGCCCCCGAAATAGTGAAAATGATCTCAAATCGCCCCCTTAAAGATGACGAGCGGCCACGCGCTCTCTTCTAGCTTTGTATTAATTGTGTGCATTTCTTGGTCCGCGCGCTGAATCATGTAAAATTGTATGTACACAAAAATCGGTCGTAAAAAAACTCGAACCATTTTCCATACCTTACCATGTCACGCAAGTACGCTAAAAAACACGTACATTTTTTCGCAGTTGCGAGATCGAGACGGACCGTAGGAGTCGAGTTTTTGGCGGTCGATGTTGTTTTGGTAGATCATATTAGCTGAACCTAGACACTGAACATCGCGAAACTGCAAACAATTTCCATCACGAATTCACGATTGCCGCAATTTTATAAAGTTTCCATAAATAGAGGTATGAAATTAAAGCCTATTTTTTTATTATTCTCGTCATGTTTACCTAATTTTGATAATCATTTCTTCAAAGTAAAGAAAATCAGACAAAATCACCTCGACTGACACGCATACAATACAGTGCATTGCCGCTGCAGTGTGTGTGAGTGAGCTGAGCTCGAGTCGAAGAGATTTGACACTTTGAAATTGCTATCTGTTGGTTTGCATCATTATTGCCGCGATTTCAATATAGTTTTTTTTTTAATACAACCTGAGCTTAGAATTAGTAAAAGTATTACTAATGTCTAAGTTTTTAAACGACTGCCTGATTTTCTTGTGAATATTTTACTTCGAAAAATGATTATCGAAATTCATGGCCAGAAATAATCACTATGTAGGGTCTATTATGTTCCAGTCCTTGCATCAAATCAATGCATGAAAACTTAGTTATTGAACTAGAAAAAGGGGTTTCTTATTAATAGGCAATTATGAAGCAGGAAGCCCGCAACCTTAGCCTACTAAACAAATCTCAACAAACTGTAGGCCTATCCTTTCATGAATTAATGAAAAAGTAGCCCCAGAAAAAAGAGCCCCAAAAGTTGAAAAAGTAAAAGTAGCCCCGAAAATTTCCCAAAAATATGAAATGGAGCCCCCGAAATGAAAAACTCAATTTTTTGCCTGCTGATCAGTGATTTGAAAGCCCTTAAAAACTTTTCTCAAAATGTATCTGTAACAGCAAGATTAGTTTTTGAATTAATTTTCAAAATTTCTAATCGAAAGCCTCTGTGGTATTCTCTCTAGGAGTGAAAATTTAAAACCTCATCTCGTACACAAGTTTGATAAATACAATTCAAATTAGAAAATACAAATGACTTGGGATTTTGCTAATACGGTAATGAATATTTTACCGCCATACCTTTTAGAACAGTTTTCAATTTTGGCTCTTTTACAAGTTTTTAGATTTTCTCCTTGCAAAATCCCTGCAACATCTGTGGATCCAGGGGTGGGGCACTCTTCAAGATACTTGATCCAACATATTTAGGCCTTGCTACGCACTAAATTGTTTGATGACATGTAGAATATATTGTATGTACTCATCACTTATTTTTTGCTCCTTTTTTTTTTCCTTCTCTTCTTCTCCTCCTTTATCATCACCTTCTTCTTCTCCTTCTCTGCTTTTTTTATTCTCCTTCTTCTCTTTTTTTTTTCTTCTTCTTTTTTTTTTCTTATCTGTAGAAATTTCCAAGCTCCCGTTTTAGCTCATCAGTTGCTATTTCAAACTTACCAAAATGTCCGTAGACGACCAATCCCAGGTGACCTTCCGCTTATTGGTCAGCAGCAATAAAGCTGGAGGAGTGATCGGTAAAGGAGGTCAAAACATCAAGCGCCTCAGAAGCGAGTACAATGCAACAGTCAATATTCCGGACAGCAGTGGTCCAGACCGAGTCCTGCAGATAGTTGCCAATAGTCGGGAAAATGGGCTAGATATCATCAAAGAGCTGATTCCGCTCATTAGGGAGGAGGTGTCACCATTCTCAGACGGTGAGGCCGACCCCTACACCACGACGCTGAGCGTCTTGGTACAAACCAGCCAGGTTGGGGCCATCATCGGGAGAGGGGGCTCCAAGATCAAGGAACTCCGGCAGAGCACAGAGACCAAGGTCAAGGTATTGCAGGAATGCCTTCCCTATTCGACAGAACGTCGAGTCCAAATCAATGGCGCCCCAGATGCAGTTCTCCTGGCCATCGGTGAAATCTATGTGACGTGCAGTGAAGCCCCAATCAAGGGTTCTGTACTTCTCTATGATCCATCGCAGCAAGACCCCAGCGGAGGCTATGGTTGGAATCAAGGTGGCTTTGGCGATTCTATGGGAGGAGGAAGAGGAGGAATGGGTATGCGAGGAGGAAGAGGAATGGGGATGCGAGGCGGTAGAGGAATGGGGATGCGAGGAGGTAGAGGAGGTAGAGTTGGGGGAGGGGGACAGCAAGGCGGCAACCCAATCTTCGGCTCTGGAGGTCAAGCGTACGGCGGTGGCGGTGCCTATGGGTCAGGAGGAAACGATGGTGGTTTCGCCGGTGAAGCCACAACGACACAAGTCACCATCCCCAATGACCTTGTGGGTGCAGTCATCGGCAGAGGCGGTGAGCGCATTAGGAACATCCGGTCGCGAAGCCAAGCCGAGATCGAGATCGCCAATCCCCTCCCAGACGCAGAAGACAGAGTCATCACCATCAGAGGCACCCAAGAGCAAGTCAACCATGGCCAGTTCCTGCTGCAGAATTGTATCCAGCAGTTTAGCGGACACTCGTCCTAATTTTTTTTCTCGCATGGAACGGACAATCGCAAAAGACTTTCTCTACCTCTACGAAATAACAGGTCTGATGTAAGATCGAAAATTGCGATGTGAAGGTCAAGCTAGTCAAAGGAAGTAATTGAAATTATACATGCGTTTTTGTACTGAGATGGTGTATTAGCTATTATTTTTATTCCGCTAAATATGTAACCAGGCACCACAAAACCACTAAATAGTTGCATGGTGCGCTTTTCAATTAGAGCTCAATATAAAAGGTGTATTGATTTGGTCGGGTTGATCAATTTTAGGTTTTAGCATTCCTGAAACATTTATTCTGATTTCAAAATTTTGAAGAACCGAACAATCTAGAAAAAGTTTTTTTGCAGTGTTTTGTAGGCCTTTCTTTTTTTACTGTTTTTTTTTTTGGGGGGGGGGACCCTTGTAAACTGGTCATAACTTTGAGCAGAGTGATCTTTTGCTTTGATACCTAGACCAAATAAAGATCAGGATGCTGATAATTGATGCGCCAACTTTTAGGACAATCTGATAAGCCCTTCCAAGTAAATTGCTCTAGAGGTCTAATCCCCCTTTTAACACCTTGGTGTGTGCTTTTTAGAAAATAACATTCTCTGGGACAGGTCCTTATTTCAATGGGTTAGGAACACGATACATCCTATTGTGATGAAAAGTAAAAGTTAAAAATCTACCCCTTCAGAATCAGGACTAAACTAAAAAGTCATTTCTGGTGACTTTTGGGTGGTTTTGTGTTGCTTGGTCACTTGTTGTACAACTGGAATCAATCCAGCAATTGTAATAAGCCACTTTTGAGATAGCACTTTAATACAAAAATGACCCCAAAATATCCACAGATCCTATAAACATGGAACAGTCCCACTTTGCGCATTTTTAGAATTATCACTGCCAAAGTGATGGGAGATGCTTCATGAAAACCTTTTGTTGTTTGCCCTCTTGAAAAGAATACTATCACCTGTGTCAGAAAATGAGCTGCTGGTGCATACATGTACATGTAAATGAATGCATACATGCCAACTGTTCAGATTAATGAGGAACATTCCTCTTTTTGGGAGAAGATAATTATCATTTTAATGCAGGTGTTCCTCTTCCTGTACAAATTTGTCTGTAGTATTGAATAGGAGAGTTAGGATTGTTCCTCTTTTTTTGAAAATAGCATAATTTGTACAGATTTCTGATTTTCAAATGTTGGCATGTATGTGAATGATGATGACATAACTTTCATAAACACGTGTCCGGCAGTCGTCTCGATGGGTTTTACAGTTTTGTACAAATGACCTTTATCTGTCCATGTTCAGATAGTTCATGTATCTTCGAAGTGGCTTATTGTTGCTGAATAGACCGGTTTACTAACGTTTACATTTATGGATGTTTCTTTCCTGGGGACCTAGTGACAAGTTATTCCATTAACTGAATGAACGGTGGCGTAATGAGCAAAAGCTTTTTGGAAGACGGAGAGAAAGAAAGAAAAAAAATAACAAAAAATGAGGGGGAAAAACCGACAATCATGTCATTTCGGCAACATTTGTAAATAATCGAATTAGAGATAAACCATGTTTGAATTTTATAAGCCCCCCCCCCCCCCCCCCCTCCCCTCCCAATCAGTATGTCAGTGTATTAAAATGAACTACAATACTCTGAATCCAGTTTGCATATAATACCTGTTATTTTGGCAAGTCTTGGTCAAACTTTCTGGTTGTCAAGAGCAACCTTTGTTTGAAAAGTAAGCAGAAAATGTTAATAAATCAGTAAACCGGTCTATTGTTCTTGAATACCTTGCATAAATTGATTGCATGGCTTATTAAGAAAAAAAAGTTAGACGAGGTCAAGGTGTAGGAAAGGGTTCTGTATACATGTGATGCTGGGGTAATAATAATTGCAGGGCCTGCAGTAAAAGCAGTATTGATACTGATGTGATTACCCTAGGTAAATTGTTAATTTAATATTATTATTATTACTATTACTGTAAGTGTTTATTATAAGAAAAGTACTGTACTGTACCATTTTAGTAACTGCTGAATGCGGAAGTATGACGATGTATAACTCAAGCTTATGTACATGTACATGTACTTTATTTTTTACCCCCTAAAAAAAAAAAAAAAAAAAAAAAAATTACACCCAATTGCTTATAATTATACTTATTCTTTCTTGAATATCAATTCCATTCTGATGTGTTTTGTAAGTTTGTGTTGAATTTTTAAATAAAAAATATAGACCCTAATTAAAGATTGCTTTAATTTCTCCGTCATTTAACCCACGAGTGTAAGTTTGAAGGGATATATCTCTCTTTTTCTCCCATTTTCAGGCAGTTTTAGACAAGAGTCGTATACCTTATTTTGAAAGCTTTATTGCAAGTCACCGACTGTCCAAAAGATTTGTGTAATATGGTTTTCCTTGCAACTAAAATAAAACGATCATTATCTTACATGATTAAAAATAATTCAGGATAATCTATGATGATGACTGTGATGACATAAATGGTGACGGTGGTTGCATGATGATGAACATGACAGACACAATGGTGATGATGAGCATGATTTGATGATGGCAAACATGATATGGTGGTGGTGATGAAGATGATCATAAGAGATGGTGATGATGATAATGACGGACACAATGGTGATGATGATAATGACAGACACGATGATAATAATAATGGTGATGATGAGCATGATATGATGATAGCAAACATGATACAGTGGTGATGAAGATGGATAAGTGATGATGATAATGACGGACACAATGGTGATGATAACGATGATAGACACGGTAACAAACATGATATGGCAGTAATGATGATGGTGACAGACCCAATGGTGATGACAGGAACAGATACAATCAGGGGCGTACGCAGGGGGGGGGGGGTGTATGTTAACCCCCCCCCCCCTTTGGTATGTTTATGTGTGTAAACCCCCCTAACAAAAACTTTTTTGTTTTTTAATAATAAAAAAAAAAGAAAAAAATTATGCCCACGGCTAACCTAAGGTGACCTTACCCCCCCCCCCCCCCCCCCCAACGAAGAAAAACATCAAATTTTCAAATTTCGAGGCCAAAAAAAAACAAAAAAAAGTGTCCACTTACCCCCCTCCCCCCACTGAGCCACTTTTCGGCCGGCGCGATTTTCAAATTTTCGGGAGCAAAATATTTTGGGCCCGATTTTAACCCCCCCCCCCCCTTGAAAAAATCCTGCGTACGCCCCTGGATACAATGATGATGATGAGCATGATATGATAATGGCAAACATGATACGTTGGTGATGAAGATAGATAAGTGATTGTTGGTGATGATTGTTATTAATACTGTAATAACTTTTGGGAATTCTTTTATAAGAAAATGGGGAATTTAAAGACTGCAGGGGTAGACTCTCTAGATGTTTAGTCTAGCCTAAATTAATGCCCACGCAAGGCCAGGGCCAAGTCATACACACATACAATTACAGTCTCTGAGAGAAAGGAGTTATCGAACAATGATTTTTAAGTAACTGATGTTTATTCACAAGAAACATGGTGGTGATATCCAATATATTTACTTGCCACAACCTAATAACAGTTACACTTAACTCACATTTATACTAGTTCTTGCCCTTTGGCTAATTGATGATGCTCCCGAGCAACATCCTCCCAGCTCCTAACTCTAAGTTCTCACAAAATCTGTCTGTCTCACAACTGCCTCGGCCTCAGCTCCAAACTTTTACACACTCCCAAACCTCGCCCAAGTTAAAGCTAGTCTCCAATTCAGACCTCCCTTTTTAATCGTTCGAGCATCCAATTTCTGTAACACTGCCCCCTCCTTAACTTTGAACGTCTCGTTCAACACTAGGAACTTCAAAACAGGAACCTGTCAGTAAAACAACAATAAAGATAACAAGAAATGTAAAATACTAAATCTAAAAAATAACAACATCATTAAAAATGTGAAGCATGGAAAACACAGAATAGGAAAACCTGAAAGAAATCATCATAATTTCTAAAGTAGCACATTAGCATGGCACAGTCATTTATAAACATACATAAATTACCTTTGTTTCAGCCTCACAAAACAATTCTTAGGTTGTGGCGAATGCATACATAAAAGCACTTGCAAAATGAGACAAAGCATGCAGCATATGCATCTTACCTGATATCATTGATCGTAAATTTCAAATATCAATACAATAAACTGGACTTCAACTCTCAGTATACCAGAACAAAATACATCATACATGAATATAATTGTTGTTCCACATCAGTCTGGTGACTCTGGTCAACATGTTCAGCCTGTTGCACACTTAAGTAATAATCACTATAGAACCAAAAAAACTGGATATAAACAAAAACATTTTTTTTTTTTTCCCTTTTCAATATCACCTTTAAATATGGCAAAAGTTAAAGGTTATTCTGGTATAACCATCAAGTTTGGTATTCGTCCTCTTTGGTAACAACAAATGGGATATCTCGGTTCATTTTAAACTGGTTTGGTTAGCAAAATTAGAGTTGCCAACAACACATAAGTACAACCCTGGAAAAAAACATAACAATACTCTGAATTTATATGCCAAAGCGGAAACGCTCATTTCAACTGCCAATATAGAAGAATTTATACAAAACAAAATTGTTTTTACAAAATAACCTGATCTTGTAAAAACATGATCATGCATGATTGTCCATAGATTTCAAAATGACTTTAAGTCATTAGAAGAAAAAAAGGCAAAGCGTCCATTTGCTATTATCTGTTATTACAGAACGGCACAAATCAATTCCACATTTCGAGTTCAGATGAGTTAATCGCTCATCTGTGATTACACCTAATGCGAGAAAGCCACTTCAGTTTTCTCATTCTTTCTACTCTCTTTGATACATCATAGTAATGTGATTCCTACAAATCCTCCTGTATAAGAACACTTAACAATATTTGTGCTTCTCTTCACAAGTTCGATATCGAGGAATGCTAATAACACCAAAATGTTGGTCCCTCAGTTCTACATTCAACTGGTTCATTCGTAAAGTTCAGCAGCACAATGGAATAAGTGTTTGACTCTTAAGTTCATTTGCGTCTCCAAAGTTGCTTCAGCTAAATGAAGTCCTGTCACCAATTATTTGTTCCTCTGATCAATGCAATAGATGAAATTCCACTTATAGTCCATGCAAGTGTTCACTATAAAAGTTTTCAAAGTTTGATGGATTTCGTAAGGCTGCATAAAATTGCATGGCATTATCAAAATTGTTCACCATTATAAACACGAACCGCGTTGCCATGGAGACCAGATACGCTCATCCGACACGTGTTGCTATGAAGACCAGATTTGCTCATCCGACACGTGTTGCCATAGAGACCAGATACGCTCATCCGACACGCGTTGCCATGGAGACCAGATTCGCTCATCCAACACGCGTGAAGATACTTTGGGACGTCATCCCGGCGTCTTGCGGTACTGGCATCTCGCGTCCTGGCTTGAAGCTTCCTCGGTAAGGTACCTCACTATCTGCACGTCAGGCCTCAGCTACGTGATGGAGAAAATCTGCCATCCAATTCTGGCTTCCAAGTAGATATTTCTGCAACAAAATAACATCTTTTGCAGAAAAAGGTGTACCAGAGTGGTACAACCATATATGCGTATATTAGGTATACACATGCAGAAAATTGGCTTTCATATAAATAGCCGTAATAAGAGAAAATGCAACTAACTAGGTTGTGGCAATATTATTATAAAAACTTATTATAATCTCAATATACCAAAAAAACAGAATTCTGCCATATTTGTTTTATAAGCAGTTACACAGCAACTTCACTGAAAACTTCCCACACAGAACTGTGCTGTATCCCTGCTGGAAACAGGTACTGACTTTCAAGCACTCTAGCTCTGCTAATGTGAAAAGAACCAGCTAGTCGTAAGCATAACCATTAAAACCTAACAAACAAGGAATTTAATGAAAACCAAGTCCTTAACCATAACAATATCCTTGATTTAAAATAATAATCCATAACTATGTGTAAATGTAATCCACTACAATTATAGACAATGTGATAACCGTGATACACAGCTGTCAAAGTTACCAGCTAATCCCAACCATATCTATTGGGAGACTTCCTTTGACGATGCTGATGGTCGTGACTGTTTTCTCTCGAGGGTTCTTCATCCAGAGCATCATCAGGTTGTCACACTTGATGTCTCTCGCTGAGCTTGGAATGCTCCTCAGTACTAATTTGTGTTGCTACGGTAATGAAAGAACAATTATCATCACTTACATGGAGCCAGGGCTCCTTCTGTCCCTTGTACTTGCAAAGACGTTCTCTGTGAACCACTCTTGGTTTACTCCTTTTCGTCAACTGGATCCTGTAGACTACATCGTTCATCTTCTTTAGAACAGAGTAAGGGTCTCACAAGTCTGACATCAATTTAGGTGATACACCTTTCTTCCTTCGAGGATGCCAATATCCGGAATACAGGTCAAGGGCGCAAAACCACTGGGAGCCCGTCAATGCATCTAAGATGTCGTCAATACGAGGAAGCGGGTAAGAATCTTCCTTTGTCACCCGATTCAAACATCGATATTCCACGCAAAAACGCATACTGCCATCTTTCTTAACGAGTACAATCATTGAACCCCATTCTCCTGATGCTGGCTCTATCACTCCTTCAGACTTCATCTCATCAATAGCTCTGACAGCCTCCTCCCTCTTAGCTAGGGGTAAACTAGGTTCAGCATCACCCGTCTCTACCTTGTGTGCGACTATGCTTGTCTGTCCCAAGTCCATGGATCCCTTGGAGAACAGGCCTTGTCGTCTCAGTAACAACTCCCGCTTTTCTTCTGGTTGTCCCTCAGACAATCCTACGCTGCTTCTTTCAGGCAGCGACCTTAAACGCGGAGCGAACTCGCCTGTGACTTCTCCTGCTTCTCCAACATTTTCCTCTTGAGATTCAACATCAATGACAACATCAACTCGCTCACATTTACCTACACAATTACCTTCTTGTGAAGATTGGGTATGCTGATTCAAAAGTGTCCTGCCAACCATCACCCCTCTGAGGAAGAGTCCTTCTGCTTCTCCACCCAGGGATGTAATGACAGGAGCCTTGCCATTTCTAGCCGTGTTCCGCTCCTCGAACACGACTAGTTGCCGTTTCCCTCTGCCATCATTGAGGCCTCTACTTGCTTTCTCTGAACACTTGGTGATGTCACTGGGCTCTGGTCTCCAACTCTGGCTTCCAGCACCTGCAGACGCCTTTCAATACCCTGCTGTGCTGTGGAAGATCTGTCAAGGTGCGCTATAATTTCAGCCTGGTTACTGACGGCACTTTCCGCAAACTTCTCAAACGCTTGTAGGAGGGCGCCAACTCCTAGAGGACTCGAAAGGCGACCCCTCCCTCTTGTACGCGTACGTGACGAGATCCGTGAGCGATGCATGGTTGAGAGTCGATAGTCACTTCAACAACTGTGTATCACCCTAAACCCCTGTTACTTTCATGAGCCTACTCTTGCTTTATTTAGAAGTTTTATAAATGGAAACTATAAGGCTACTGTATTTAAAATCCCTATACAAATTTCACGTCAGGTTCAGTATAGTTTAAACTTTTCCACAATAAAATCCAACGAAGAAGAATATAATCCTAAAGGGGATTAAAATTATTTAATTAGTTAAATGGCAAATAAAACAATCCCATCAAAAACAGTTACTTAAAGTGACTAAATTTACTACTAAGTTATATCTTAACTTCCCCAAACAAAAGTAGCTTATCGGGTCTGCAAAGCAAGACTAGCTGTATCTAGCCTGCGGGACTACCAACTTTCCCTTTGCTCAGCACATATGCACTGAAACACCGATCCTAAAACATTACTACACACACACACACCAATACAACGCGTTGCTCCCCGTATACACACAGAGCTTTTGCAGTGCAGTGTGTACGATGCCAATGACAATGAACGTAGGCTACTGCCATTGACCCATCTTAACTTTTTACTAGTTACTACAATCAAAATATGACTTATTCCCTAACTAGACCTAACAATCTTCTAAAATTCCACCTTTCAAATCCCACTTCTGACACCAGTGTAATAACTTTTGGGAATTCTTTTATAAGAAAATGGGGAATTTAAAGACTGCAGGGGTAGACTCTCTAGATGTTTAGTCTAGCCTAAATTAATGCCCACGCAAGGCCAGGGCCAAGTCATACACACATACAATTACAGTCTCTGAGAGAAAGGAGTTATCGAACAATGATTTTTAAGTAACTGATGTTTATTCACAAGAAACATGGTGGTGATATCCAATATATTTACTTGCCACAACCTAATAACAGTTACACTTAACTCACATTTATACTAGTTCTTGCCCTTTGGCTAATTGATGATGCTCCCGAGCAACATCCTCCCAGCTCCTAACTCTAAGTTCTCACAAATCTGTCTGTCTCACAACTGCCTCGGCCTCAGCTCCAAACTTTTACACACTCCCAAACCTCGCCCAAGTTAAAGCTAGTCTCCAATTCAGACCTCCCTTTTTAATCGTTCGAGCATCCAATTTCTGTAACAATACAATCATATTGATGGAAATGATGACAGACACAGGGGATGATGGTGATAATCGTGATTGTGATGATGACAACGGCTCGGATGACCATAATGATGATGGATAGTGATTATGATGTTGAGTGGATGCTGATGATTGCATGTGGTGATCAGTCCTGTTAAAACCCTGGATGGGCCCTGCATATGCTTTGCTACATGTAAATCCTAATTGGAGATAGAGGAAAGTTCGAGGAGGATAGATTATGAATTAGAGATGAGCGTAGAGGACAGAGCTAGAGGAGAGAATAGATGAATAATTGAAAAAATGAAGAAGAGATAGAAAGAGCCCTATGGCTATGCCTATGGAGAATTCTAGAGACTGAGACGTGCAGAGAAAGAAGGGGGGGGGCTAAAGAATTATAAGAGTGTGAGTATCAAAGCTGATCAAATAAAAAAAAAAATTGACGAGGGGAGGGAGGAAGGTAAAGAAGCTAGCTCCATATAGGCAGGGATAGAGCTAGAGGAGAGAATAGATGAATAATTGAAAAAATGAAGAAGAGATAGAAAGAGCCCTATGGCTATGCCTATGGAGAATTCTAGAGACTGAGACGTGCAGAGAAATAAGGGGGGGCTAAAGAATTATAAGAGTGTGAGTATCAAAGCTGATCAAATAAAAAAAAATTGACGAGGGGAGGGAGGAATGTAAAGAAGCTAGCTCCATATAGGCAGGGAAAGAGGTGGTTGGGGTAAAAAAGGTCACATGACAGGGAAAAAATTAATATTTACTTTTCGGGGGCTACTTTTCAACCTTGCCTGCATGAAAATAACATTTTAAAATTTGTTTTGTATATTGAACTCTATGCAAATTTTCAGGGGCTCTTTTCTGATTTTCGAGGGCTCTTTTGGGCATTTCGGGTGCTATTTCGCCCTGAGCCACCATGTATTTTTTTTTTCACTGGGCCCACATGGAGAGAGATCATGTGGTTCTATAGAGGATTGATACTTGGGGCTTGATCAAATAGGACAGTTATAGGACCCCCAAAACATATTCCATCAATTGAAAGCTACCCCTCGACCCCCCCCCCCCCAGTTTGATTCTTGCTAAAAAAGCAAATTAGTTGAGACACATGTATACAAATGAGTACAAGATCCCTTAACCCCCCCCCCCCCCAAGACAATATAATACTGTATGTAGGCTGAGAGAGAGAGAGAGAGAAAGGGAGAGAGAGCTAGAGAGAGAGAGCTAGGGGGAAAAAAAAAGGGGGGGGAACTATAGATGTGCATTAAGATCAGAAAGAGAAAGAAGGGGATGTGGGGCCTATCAGGGAATATTAGTTGAGTACGAAAATTATGTTGAAAAGAAAATGCAATTGCAAAATGGTCCGCATGTCGACAGTAATTTCGAGGCATGTTTTTTTTCAAAACACAAGACAAAAAAACAAAGAAGAAAAACAGTGCCTGTGGCATAGACTACTCGCTGAGCGCTCTTTTTGCTTGAAACATGCAAGCGGACCAACGATCCCAAGAATAATCATGAATTTAGAGCTTCTTGGTCAGTATTTTTATGTTTTATGTGTTCTTTAGTTCAATGATATAATTATATTGGTTTTATGTTTGATTAATTGTTTAAATATGTGCTATTTTGTAGTGTTTTCTGCAATATAATTGTTCGTGATAATTAGCACGTTCCCACATGTAGAAATTCGTGTTAGATCTAGAATCTATGTACAGTTAAGGTTTATTCAAATTTATTTTAGATTTGATTTTTAGTGAAGTCTGTTTAACTATACATTTTCGGTTAATTCAAGTATTTTGCAGTACAATAATTTCCTGTGATGTCAATAAGCAGTAGATCTAGGGGCTCTGGTCCTCAAAAATAAGGACCGTCTTCATTTTCGCAGACGTTTCATGTTTTTGATCGGTGCATTGGCGATGCAAAAAACGGATTCTGCAATGATTTTCTTGATGCATTTTACATTGACTTTGTACAGAGACCTTCACATTATGAGCAATAAATCCTTGGAAAGACGGACAACCCATAAAAGTAGACGGTGAACTAGGGTTATTTTCCCCCAGGGAATCCATTTTTGGCATCGCCAGCAGGCCGTTCTGTAACATGAAACCCCCAGAGCGCCGATGAAAAAAAACGTCCTCGAAAATGCAGACAACCCTTTTTTTTCAGGACACATTTTGTCTGCTTTTATGAGGATATCCTTGCTTATGAGGACGATCCTCATTCGTGGACCAGCGCCCCTACTGACTGGGGGGATTTTATTACGCGGAATCTGTTTTTTTGCATCACCAGCGCGTGGATGAGGAACCCAAAACCTGCAGAGCGCTGAAAAAAGATAAAGTCTGCAAAAATGCGGACGATTCTTATTTTTGTAGGACACATTTTGTGCGCGTATACTCGGATATCCTCATTTTATGCGGGCGATCCTCATTCTCGGACCAGCACTCCGACTCTGATCAGTGATTTGCAAGCCCTTAGAAACTTTTCTCAAAATGTATTTGTAAGTGTAACAGCAAGATTAGTTTTTGAATTTATATTCAAAATTTCAAATCAAAAGACTCTGTGGTATTCTCTCTAGGAGTGAAAATTTAAAACCTCATCTCGTACACAAATTGGGTAAATACAATTCAAATTAGAAAATACAAAGGACGTGTGATTTTGCTAATTATGAATAATTTCCTTGATATACCTTTAGAACAGTTTTCAATGTTGGCTCTTTTACAAGATTTTAGATTTTCTCCTAGCGTAATCCCTGCAACATCTGTGGATCCAGGGGGAGGGGCACTCTTCAAAATACCTGATCCAACATACAATGTATGTTATAGGCCTAGCTACAGTACACACTAAATTGTTTGATGACATGTAGAATATATATTGTATGTACTCATCACTTTTTTTGCTCCTTTTTTTCTCCTTCTCTTCTTTTCCTCCTTTATCATCACCTTCTTCTACTCCTTCTCTGCTTTTTTTCTTCTTCTTCTCTTTTTTTTCTTCTTCTCTTTTTTTCTTCTTCTTCTCTTTTTTTCTTCTTCTTCTATTTTTTTTCTTCTTCTTCTCTTTTTTTTCTTCTTCTCTTTTTTTTTCTTCTTCTCTTTTTTTCTTCTTCTTCTCTTTTTTTTCTCTAGATGACGTGACCTTCCGCTTATTGGTGAGCAGCAATAAAGCTGGAGGAGTGATCGGTAAAGGAGGTCAAAACATCAAGCGCCTCAGAAGCGATTACAATGCAACGGTCAGTATTCCGGACAGCAGTGGTCCAGACCGAGTCCTGCAGATAGTAGCCAATAGTAAGGAAAATGGGCTAGATATCATCGAGGAGCTGATTCCGCTCATTAGGGAGGAGGTGTCACCATTCTCAGACGGTGAGGCCGACCCCTGCACCACGACGCTGAGCGTCTTGGTACAAACCAGCCAAGTTGGGGCCATCATCGGGAGAGCGGGCATCAAGATCAAGGAACTCCGGGAGAGCACCAAAACCAAGGTCAAGGTATTTCAGGAATGCCTTCCTTGTTCGACAGAAAGTCTAGTCCAAATCAATGGCACCCCAGATGCAGTTCTCCTGGCCATCGGTGAAATCTATGTGACGTGCAGTGAAGCCCCAATCAAGGGTTCTGTACTTCTCTATGATCCATCGCAGCAAGAAGGCTATGTTTGGAATCAAGGTGGCTTTGGCGAATCTATGGGAGGAGGAGGAAGAGCAATGGGGTTGCCAAGAGGAGGAGGAGTAAGAGGAATGGGGATGCGAGGCGGTAGAGGAATGGGGATGCGAGGAGGGAGAGGAGGGAGAGGAGGTAGAGGTGGGGGAGGGGGACAGCAAGGCAGCAACCCAATCTTCGGCTCCGGAGGTCAGCCGTACGGCAGTGGGGGTGCCTATGGGTCAGGAGGAAACGATGGAGGTTTCGCTGGTGAAGCCACGACGACACTACAGGTCACCATCCCCAATGACCTTGTGGGTGCAGTCATCGGCAGAGGCGGTGAGCGCATCAGAAACATCCGTTCGCGAAGCCAAGCCGAGATCGAGATCGCCAATCCCCTCCCAGAGGCCGAAGACAGAGTCATCACCATCAGAGGCACTCAAGAGCAAATCAGCCATGCCCAGTTCCTGCTGCAGAATTGTATCCAGCAGTTTAGCGGACACTCGTCCTAATTTTTTTTCTCGCATGGAACGGACAATCGCAAAAGACTTTCTCTACCTCTAAGAAATAACAGGTCTGATGTAAGATCGAAAATTGCGATGTGAAGGTCACGCTAGTCAAAGGAAGTAATTGAAATTATACATGCGTTTTTGTACTGAGATGGTGTATTAGCTATTATTTTTATTCCGCTAAATATGTAACCAGGCACCACAAAACCACTAAATAGTTGCATGGTGCGCTTTTTAATTAGAGCTCAATATAAAAAGTGTATTGATTTGGTCGGGTTGATCAATTTTAGGTTTTAGCATTCCTGAAACATTTATTCTGATTTCAAAATTTTGAAAAACCGAACAATCTAGAAGTAGGTTTTTTTGCAGTGTTTTGTAGGCCTTTTTTTTGGGGGGGGGGGGGGGGAATCCTGGTAACTGGTCATTTTTTTTAGCAGAGTGAGCTTTTGCTTTGATACCTAGACCAAATAAAGATCAGGATGCCGATAATTTATGTGCCAACTTTTAAGACAATCTGATAAGCCCTTCAAGTAAATTGCTCTAGAGGTCTAATCCCTCCTTTCAAACACCTTGGCGTGTGCTTTTTAAAAAATAACATTCTCTGGGACAGGTCCTTATTTCAATGGGTTAGGAACATGATACATCCTACTGTGATGAAAGGTTTGAAGGCGAATATCTACCCCTTCGGTATCATAACTAAACTAAAAAGTTATTTCTGGTGACTTTTTTGTGGTTTTGTGTTGCTTGGTCACTTGTTATAGAACTGGAATCAATCAAGCAATTGTAATAAGCCACTTCGGAGATAGGACTTATACAAATGACCCCCAAATATCCACAGATCCTATAAACATGGACAAGTCCCACTTTGCGCATTTTAGAATTATCACTGCCAAAGTGATGGGAGATGCTTCATGAAAACCTTTTGTTGTTTGCCCTCTTGAAAAGAATACTATCACCTGTGTCAGAAAATGAGCTGCTGGTGCATACATGTAAATGAATGCATACATGCCAACTGTTCAGATTAATGAGGAACATTCCTCTTTTTGGGAGAAGATAATTATCATTTTAATTCAGGCGTTCCTCTTCCTGTACAAATTTGTCTGTAGTATTGAATAGGAGAGTTAGGATTGTTCCTCTTTTTTTTTAAAATAGCATAATTTGTACAGATTTCTGATTTTCAAATGTTGGCATGTATGTGAATGATGATGACATAACTTTCATAAACACGTGTCCGGCAGTCGTCTCGATGGGTTTTACAGTTTTGTACAAATGACCTTTATCTTTCCATGTTCAGATAGTTCATGTATCTTCGAAGTGGCTTATTGTTGCTGAATAGACCGGTTTACTAACGTTTAAATTTATGGATGTTTCTTTCCTGGGGACCTAGTGACAAGTTATTCCATTAACATGTTATAAATGAATGAACGGTGGCGTAATGAGCAAAAGCTTTTTGGAAGACGGAGAGAAAGAAAGAAAAAAAATAACAAAAAATGAGGGGGGAAAACCGACAATCATGTCATTTCGGCAACATTTGTAAATAATCGAATTAGAGATCAACCATGTTTGAATTTTATAAGCCCCCCTCCCAATCAGTATGTCAGTGTATTAAAATGAACTACAATACTCTGAATCCAGTTTGCATATAATACCTGTTATTTTGGCAAGTCTTGGTCAAACTTTCTGGTTGTCAAGAGCAACCTTTGTTTGAAAAGTAAGCAGAAAATGTTAATAAATCAGTAAACCGGTCTATTGTTGTTGAACCTTGCATAAATTGATTGCATGGCTTATTAAGAAAAAAAAGTTAGACGAGGTCAAGGTGTAGGAAAGGGTTCTATATACATGTGATGCTGGGGTAATAATAATTGCAGGGCCTGCAGTAAAAGCAGTATTGATACTGATGTGATTACCCTAGGTAAATTGTTAATTTAATATTATTATTATTACTATTACTGTAAGTGTTTATTATAAGAAAAGTACTGTACTGTACCATTTTAGTAACTGCTGAATGCGGAAGTATGACGATGTATAACTCAAGCTTATGTACATGTACATGTACTTTATTTTTTACCCCCTAAAAAAAAAAAAAAAAAAAAAAAAAAATTACACCCAATTGCTTATAATTATACTTATTCTTTCTTGAATATCAATTCCATTCTGATGTGTTTTGTAAGTTTGTGTTGAATTTTTAAATAAAAAATATAGACCCTAATTAAAGATTGCTCTAATCTCTCCGTCATTTAACCCATGAGTGTAAATTTGAAGGGATATGTCTCTCTTTTTTTTCTCCCATTTTCAGGCAGTTTTAAACAAGAGTCGTATACCTAATTTTGAAAGCTTTATTGCAAGTCACCGACTGTCCAAAAGATTTGTGTAATTTGGTTTTTCTTGCAACTAAAATAAAACAATCATTATCTTACATGATTAAAAATAAGTCAGGATAATCTATGATGATGATGATGATGATTGATGACTGGGATGACAGATATGGTGATGGTGGTTGCATAATGATGAACATGACAGGCACAATGGCATACATGCCAACTGTTCAGATTAAAGAGGAACATTCCTCTTTTTGGGAGAAGATAATTATCATTTTAATGCAAGTGTTCCTCTTCCTGTACAAATTTGTCTGTAGTATTGAATAGGAGAGTTAGGATTGTTCCTCTTTTTTTTTAAAATAGCATAATTTGTACAGATTTCTGATTTTCAAATGTTGGCATGTATGCAATGGTGATGATAATGACAGACACGATGGTGACAATTGTGCTGATGTTGAAAGACATAACGGATGATGATAGCAAACATGATACGTGGTGATGACGATGGATAAGTAATGATGATAATGACGGATACAATGGTGATGGTGATGATGAGCATGGTATGATGATAGCAAACATGGTACGGTGGTGGTGAAGATTGATCAGGGATGGTAATGATGAACATAATATGATAGATGTTATAATAGATATTGGTGACAGTGGTGATGAAGATGGATAAGTGATGATGATAATGACAGACATAGTGGTGATATAATGATAATCATGATGATAAGATGAAGGCAAACATGACATGGTGGTGATGATGATAATGACAGATACAACCGTGATGATGATGGCAAACATGATATATTGATGAAGATGGATAAGCGGTGGTTAGTGATGATGAAGGTGATGATTATTAATATAATCGTATTGATGACAATCGTGATGACATTGGCCTGGATGACCATAATGATGATGGATAGTGATGATAACGTGATTATGATGTTGAGTGGATGCTAGTGATCAGTCCCGAAACCCTGAGGGACCCGGCATATGCTTTGCTACATGTAAATCCCAATGAGAGATTGAGGAGAGATCGAGAAGGATAGATTATCAATGAGAGAACGTAGAGGACAGAGCTAGAGGAGGGAATAGATGAATAATGAAAAAAGCGAAGAAGAGAGCTAGGGAGAGAGAGAGAGCCCTAGAGGGAATGCTAGAGACAGAAACATGCAGAGCAAGAGAGGGGGGGGGGGGGGGTTAAAAAGTTATAAGAGTGTGAGTCAAAGCTGATCAAATATAAACATATTATTTCAGAGAGGGGAGGGAGGAATACAAAGAAGCTCCATAAATGCAGGGGTATAAGAGGTGGCGGTGGGGGACATAGGCTTCATGGAAAGAGATCATGAGGTTCTTCTACAGAGGATTGAGACTTGGGGGGGGGGGGGGTGATCACATAGGACCCTGAAACTTCCATCAATTGAGAGCTTCCCCCCCCCCCCCCACAAATCCCCCTTTAAAATAAGACATTATAATATAGGCTGAGAGAGATGAGAGAGACAGAGACTAGACAGGTAGAAAGGGAGAGAGATGGGTCGATGAGGGAAAAATAGTAGGGCACTAAAATTAAAAATATGTTCAAATTATGTTGACAAGAAGATGCAATTGCATACTCACGTCGACAGTAACATCGAGGCGTTTTTTTTTTCTTCTTCCTTTTCTTCTTCTTCGTTTCTTCAGTACTTTCAAAACAAGACAAAGGAGAAAAAACAGTGTCTGTATCAAAGACTATCGGTATCTGAGCGCTCTTTTCTTTTCACTTGAAAAACAAGCGGACAACGATCAATAATGAATTTAGAGCTTCTTGGTCAGTATTGTAAAACTTTTATTAATTCTTCAGTTCGATGATATATTTCTATTGGTTTTATGTTTGATGAATTGTTTTAACATGTGCTATTTTGTAGTATTTTCTGCGATATAATTGTTCGTGAGAATTAGCGCGTTCCCACATATGGAAATTTGTGTTGTGTATACAGTAAGGGTGTAAAGCAAATTTAGATCTAGTGAAGTCTGTTTAAATTTATATTTCGAGGTGAAATATTACACCCCATGCCCAGTAACTATTTTTGGTTAATTTAAGTATTTTATAATACAAATTGGTTTCCTGTGATGGTAAATATAGCATTGCAAGAGGTGTGTTTTGTTTGATTTATCAGATTCAGAATCATGACTTGATTTTTTTGTTTGAGTCACTTTGACCATGAAATGATCAATCATGAATGATGTTGCTTGATATTTTGTTAATGTTATTCGACTTTTATTTTTAAAACTAATCCATTCATTATGAATTGTTAATTGCCTTTGCCATTGACATCGATTCTCAAGTATTTACGTGCACTCGCACAGATATCAGATGCAGGGGGCCGTTTCTCGAAACCAACTCCATGACAGTCATATCTTTGTCGGCGACCTACGGAGATGTCATGAATCGGATAAACCGTTTCACAAAGCCATGACAGACATGATATCGATATATCGCGATACTAGCAGCTCAAGAACATAGTCTTTGTCACGATCCATTTGATTTATCAAGAATAACCCAAAACAAGTTTTGGGGCTAAAATTGTTCAAAAAGAAATATATACATATAAATTCTCCTAAAATAAATAATAAATAGTGTCATTATCATATTTACATCATCAAACGATTTGCATATTTCTGTAAAGATTCTTAAATTGAGAAAAACCGGTGAGTGTTTTTTTTCGACAGTCGAATCAAAAGTTAGTTGAAGGATACCGTAATGTGATAGTTTATCAATACGTACTTTTTTGTTTATTGTGACGAGGAATTTTAGGCAAAATGTCTTTTCTCAGCCAGTTTTTATTCTAGAGTCTCATAAATACTCGTTATATAATTGATTTGATATTGAAAATATAATTTGGAAGAAGTAATTAGAGAGGGAATAATAATGCACATAGGCCCCAAAGGTATGACGGTATCCTAAGAAAAGACTCTGGATCGACTATGGAAAACGGTGTGTAACATTCTTACCTCTCTTATTTATATGTTATAGTTTAATGATTTGTGATTTAATGTTTATATTCAGCTTTTTAAAGTTTCTGTATAATTTGTATTCTCACTTTTGTACATTTGCATTTCGCATCCCAGAGAATTACGTACCGAACTCGTCTATATTTTTCTCAAAATGATAGTGAAACTAATCGTCCATTTCGCGGCCCATGGAATGGCAACAAACTGACTTGTGATGGCGCTTTACAGCAATTAAAAAGATATGACAGGTTCGGAGCAGTGACAACTCGCTTGTCGCGGAAGTTGTCGCTCATCTTGGCAAAGACGGCTTCGTGAAACACTTAGCTGACAAGTTGCGTGACAGTGGCGAGATGTCGTTGATCTTGTAGTTATGACGGTTTCGAGAAACGGCCCCCGGGTCACTCTCACTCTCATTTCTTAATATAGTCTAGGGTCTAGACCTAAATGGTTAGCATGGCCATGGATGGTTACTTTTTCTTAGATATTCAAATCTGACATTGATTGTGTTTTATGTTTCTTCTACAGAGTCCTTTGGCCAAAACTTTCCTGAGGTAAGTTTTCTCTGTCACATTTTCATATGAAAGAAGAAGAAATCCATTAGTTGTTTCTTTTGCAGGGTCTTTCTTGTATTTGTTTGTTTGATCTCTGGTACTCAATGAAGGAAGAAGAAGATCCTATCCGTCCCTCGGATAGGACGTTAAATGGAGGCCCCGTGTAGAGAAGCGTCACTACCTTTGCACGTTAAGAACCCACTGCACTATTCGTATAAGAGTAGGGGGAAACCCCGGTGTAGTGGTCCACCTGCACACCCCCAGTATAGTACGATAATACTCTGTAAAGAGGTCTGTAATCAAAAGGAAGAAGAAGAAGAAGAAGAAGAAGTTTTTATTCAAGAAGATGTTTTTGCAGGTCCTTATAATCCTCCAAAGATAATTCCTGTTCAAGTTGCATGGCATGACCATATAAATTTCATTAAAGAGAAAGTGTATAGTCTTTTAATGAATATTTGCAAAGCAGTAGTAGTAAACAGTGCCCTTTGCCTTCTTTTCTTTAAATGCTTTTATTATTATACACAATAAAATTAAATAAAGCAGTGGAGGACAAACCTTTCACTGTGACAGTAGCTTCTCTCTCTCAGTTTAAGAGGCAGCTGGTTGGGGGTAACACTGCTTCAGAACTAGTTGGAGCGGGAGATATATTTGCCTACACAAGGATCACTTTTTACTACTCAGGTCTGTAACCTAGTTTTCGAACCTTTGTTGAGGCTCACCCAATGCAGCATGACACTCTAGTTCACAGCATTGCATAAAGTACACCAAATACTCTACCTGCAGTACTGTCCTACTGCTAGCACTGGAAGAAGAGAAGAAGAAACCAGGAACAAATTCCAATCGACTTCATTTCATTGATTTAAATCTTCAGATCAAAGAAGGAACTGCCACAGTCTTCGTCTGTCACATGTACAGTGTACATGAACATTAGAAAGAAAAATCTGTCTGCTTGGATAGGTTTTTTAAAGTATTTTGTCTTCGGTAAAGTCAGATGAAGTCTCAATGGAACCTATACCCAAGCAAAGTGTACCGTAAATATCTGTGTATAAGGCGCACCCCTATTTTTGAGATTTAAAAAAAAAAAAAAAAAAAAAAAAAATTCTTTTGGGTTTGCTTTTTTGCCGACACCAACTGAATTATTTCAGCGTGCGGTCTCGTTCGAAAACCAAAGCCATGATGCAGGGAATTGGGAAGGACTTTTTATTTATTACGACTTTACAGTCAAAAAGTCAAAGTAAAAAAGAATAGTAACAATGTTGTTTTTAAAACTAAAGATGACAGAAAAATTTTCCTCCCGAGTCCAAACCGAAATTAAGACAGGCTAGTTTTCGAGTGGTGATTCGATATCCCCCGTGTGAGTGAGCTGCATGATACAGGTGAGTGAGCTGGAGACACGGGAGAGCTTCGGCCGGCAAAGTGCTATGTGAAGGGGCATAATTTATTGAGACTGAAAAAAAAACAAAAAAACTCACTTCCCTTCAAATTAGGAACGTAGTTTAACTTCAAATAGTAGATCCTATTCTCTATTTGCATGTAATTCATGTTGAGACACAGAGATTTTCAGGAACCATTTGAGCATTTTGAGAACTCAAAATATCCTGTACCTGTGTATTAGGCGCACCCCCGACTTTCAATTTTTCCTGACAGAAAAAAAGTGCGCCTTATACACAGAGATTTACAGTACTCGTTTTTCGGTCTACATAAATTTGTATTTCAAACTATGTAGCGTGTTAAAAGATGGTAAAGATATGTTAAAAGAAATACAAAAGGAGACTTCTTATGTATTATAGCACCTAGGTACATGGCAGGAATTCATTCCTTGAAATGCTCGAGTCCTATGATGGCAGCTAGGCTAAAGCCAGGGTAATGAGTGAACCTCGGAATAGAATTTCTAGATAGCCCGCGCTATATACAAGTATATTTGTAAAGCGCTAACAGACATTGTATTAAAGGTATTACAAAGTTTTGGTATGGGGTCATGAATTTGGTTCAAATTAACATATCGGATGCATATGCATTCCTACAATATTCATTGATCGTTGTCCTGGTTGCAATCGAGTCTAAAGTTATGGAATTATAAATAATAAACCCTTTATGTTGTATAGCTCCCTCTCAAGGTCAAGATATCAATTTAGCTATGAAGCAATGTTTCTTGACTAAGATCGACCGATTAGCTATTCCCGTTTGGAAATTATATATCACAACTACGTATTCTGAGATTTTCATGGTCGCAGCTACCATTGTACGGCCGTAGGCGCTATTTTAAATTTATCAACATTTACCGGGAGCACCGGTAAATTTTTATATTCAATCTTTTTCAAAAACAGAAGTGTTTTAGGGTTGTTTTTTTTTAGATTTACATCCACAGGGGCATCCAAATATATCAAAATTTTAAAGATTCACTATTCACTGAATTTTCAAAATTTCCCAAAACTTTGTATTACCTTTAAGCTCTATATAAGAGCTAAATATTAATATTATTATTATTATTATTATTAACAGTGACTTTAAATTAGAAAAATCTCCTATACACAAAGTATGTTTTAAACTGTTTGTATTACTCAGGAAAGTGATGGCACCCTGGACTGTATCAGTATGGCTCTGACGTGTGCCTTCAACAAACGAGGGACCCTCCTTGCTGTGGGGTGCAATGATGGTCGGGTGGTGATCTGGGACTTCCTGACGAGGGGTATCGCTAAGATCATCAGTGCTCACGTTCACCCTGTCTGCTCTCTCAGGTTTGTTTGTTTGTTTGTTTGTTTGATTTTATTTCTGCATTAAAAAAGATACAAATTCTAATTCAAAGTAAAAAAAAAAAAAGACAATAACAAATATGTGGAATAAAATATGTACAAAAGTAATTCAATAGAAAATCATGTACAATTATATCATACAATAAACATCTACAAAAAATACAAATAAGATAAGAAATATATAGTACATTTTTTTAATAAATTAGAGAGATAATTCAGAATGCAGGTTAGTATTGAGCTGCAGCATTCATATCCACACACACCATGTGTCCAATTAATTGATTTATAATATTAATATGAAGAAGTTTGCATGCAATATTTCATAAATCTTTTAATATTTTCTGTTATAACTGATTAATGATAATAATAGTAATAACTGTTTCTTATATAGCACTTTACCAGTGATAACTGACTAAAGTTTTTATTCAGTCCACACATTACAGTGCACATTCTCCACTCCCTGGGGAGTGTTGGAGCTAGTCGCCTTTTTACTGGTGTTCTCAAGCTTATCCAATCTCATGGACCTGTGCATCCTACTAGGTAGAGAGGAGCAATGTAGATAAAATGCCTTGCGCAAGGATATAAGACTTCATGTATATGTGACAATAGGCCTGTCCTCATCAGCTTATCAGCTTCAGTTTGCCAAAAAAGCCATCATTTTAACTATCCCAATGGTAACTTAGCCAGTTATTTTGCGTCTTCATCACCCTGCAGTTGCAATTAGTGAGATATTTGGTCGAGAAAATATCCAGAGAACTGTTGGTCTTGTTTTCAAGATTGTTCGCTATTTGGGAAAAAGCGGGCTAATTTGTGCTCGTCTGAGCTAGTTTGTGATGAGCGTTTCGTTCTGGTGAAGAGGCAATTTTGAGCTTCAGGATAATATCCCGAGTCTGGAAATAGCGGGTTATTTGGCAAACTCGAGCTGATGAAGACAGGCCTACATGTATATATTCCAATCTCAAGTGATTAGACCGCTCAACCGTAGCTCTAGGTGACCTTCATCTTGTATTTCTGTCTTTGTTACACAGCTGGAGTAGGAACGGACACAAGTTACTGAGTGCCTCCACAGATAACATGGTATCTGTATGGGACGTGTCGACTGGTGATTGCGAGCAGAGGCATCGCTTTCCTTCACCGGTCTTACGGGTTCAGTTCCACCCAAGAAACAGGTGAATATAAAGTTGCTCCTCGTTAAAAATTAATTTAACAAATACCAGAGCATAATAATAATAATAATATGGATATTTATATAGCGCCGGTATCCGCCAGGCTCTGACGCTCATGGTGCTGTACATAATTATTACAATCTCGAACATATCACTTTTTAAACTAAAATACAGGTAAACTAAAACAACACAAGGTATTACGGTACACCAAATTATAATTGTCTTAATTAAATAGCACTGTTTAGAAAGAGATGGGTTTTTAGAGCAACTTTGAAGTCATGGAGGGCTGTTAATTTATCATTTCGAAAAGGGGCTACCAGTATATATTTATTTCATATCATAGCATGCACAATCAAAGTGCACTGACTTTTGTACATTTGAGAATCAAAATTGATTTTTTTTTTTTTTTTTTTTTTTTTTTTTTCTTTTTTTTCTTCGTCCTTTCACTTTTTTATGGAATAGAAATGATTTTCAAAAATGGAAACTAATAATATCTTCATTTGAAAAGATACAGAATTAACCTTTTAACAAAAATGTAATGGACAATGTTAAGAATTCACGACATTGATCAGGAAATCATAATTTCTTTATTGAAGGACTGAACTTTGTAAAAAATAATATATGAAATTTTAACAAGTGCTGAAAAAATCCTAAACAATGAACTCTCTCTCACTTGATTCTGATTTCAGGAACCAGGCTTTGGTGTGTCCCTTGAAGTATGCACCAGTCTTATTAGATCTTGATGGCTCATATAATGTAGTTCCATTGGATGATGATGTAAGTATAGTACACCAGTCTTCTTCTTTTTAAGTCACTATTATAGGCACAACGTTCACTGTTAATCAGATTTGATAGAAATTTCTTCTTTACATTGGCAAAACTAATAAGTTCTCCTTTTTTAAATCTCTCTTTATAATAAAAATGAATAATGCTAAGAGAATATACACAGACTTAGAAGGTGCCAAAGATTTGAAAATTTCCCATTTGCATTAAAGCCTTTCTGCACTAGTTTGGCCAGGAGGGATTAGACCTCCCTGCGTGGTCACTGGCAGGTGGTTATCTCATCGAATCAGCTGTCAATTAACATAAGAAAAGGGGACCATGTGTGATCAATGGGTATTGTTGACTATAAAGAGGGCGCAAGGAGCTACAAGTAGTGCAGTCCTGCTTTAAAGTGATTTTGAACTTGTCAACTGTTGGCCAATTCATGGATTATAATGGTTATTTTCCTTTGCAAATCTAGTGTCAAGCTATGGAAACAAAATAAATAAAGAGTAGACTGGAATTGATATTGAGATAAAGCAACATTCCCACAAACAATTGTGCCATCAATAATTTCTCTTACATGTACATGTAGTATATTGAAATAACAAAACTAAATTGTACATATCGATTCAAATTTCCAAGTAAATTGCACTTTGACCTACCCGATCATGTGATAAATGAGAAAGTAAACAGAAAGAACATTAGTGCATCCACTTGTCATTAATTAGACACTTTTATTGACTTTCGCTTTCATACTCAATACAGTTTATGATGTAGTGCCCTTGGTATAACCTTTAAGCCTGTTCAAGACTAATGCCCATAATTTGTGGTTTAGCTCAGTGACTTTTTGTTGCAATCACTAAAAAATAAACTGAATGCATGAGTAGAACCAGCTACAATTTTTGTTTACTCTCTATCAATTTAAAACCCCTCTTAAAGTGTTGGGAGCTCCAAATTCACAAACAATTTGATGGCAAAATTTCACTTAGATTGTATCATAATGTGAAATAGGATGTCATTTAAGACACACTTCTGCAAAGATTTCCCCTCAAAGATGTGTTTGAAGACAAATATTGATAAAAAAGAATACATATTTGGGTTTTCTGTAGTGTGCAGAAAACCTAAATTTGTATTCTGTCATCAATATTCGACTTCAAACACATTTGTTTTGAAAATCCTTGCACACAAGTGTCTTGAATGACATGCTCTTTCACATTATGACACAATTTAAGGAAAATTTTGCCATCAAATTTTTGGGGCTCCCAACACTTCAGAGACGCTTTAATATCAAGGGGGAATTCCCCTTTAACCAGTTGAGAACGACTTGAATTTGTTTCAACCTGCATTACCTATATAGACTCCAGCCCAAGCATTCTCGGGTACTCTTTTTAAAGGGTTCATTCTCACTTCTTACTACCTTTGTAGTGTTTTTAATACAAATTAAACTTAGTTTCTAAGTTAAAACCTAATTGTAGCTCTAGCTCTTTTCCTGTATGTGACAAAATAAAGACAGGGCCCTGTTTCATGAAACTTATTATCAAAAACAAGTTAGAATAACTTTGATAAGCTACTGAAATTGTGACATTTGATTGGCTGAGAGCAAATTTGTCATGGAATTTTAGGATGAGTTATTGATAACAAGTTTTATGAAACAGGCCCCTGGGTTGATGCCAAAGCAAATCCTGTAACGTCAGCCTGTGTTAGTAGTAGTTTTTATATTTTACACATTAATTGCGAGTCATTTGCATAGGGATAAAACCTCTCATTACCGGTATGTTACTATAACCTGTACATGATATGTACTTATGAAGAGATAACTGCATGTTGTTGCTTTTTCTTTCCAGTTTGATACCACTATTGTAGCATCATTTGACAGAAAGGGAGATCATGTCTATGCTGGCAACGCCAAAGGAAAGGTATTTAACTTTGGATTTTTTTTTTTAATGTTGAAACCTCTTTCAATTTTTTTTGTCCATACTCTACATTTTACCTTTTAAAAGTCTCTGCCATTTCACATTTTAATAATTGTATCTTGTCACTGCTTTTCTTGTTACGTAAGGTCTTTATGAAAACCATCGCAGAATTTTTGAGAATTATACAAATTATGGGAAACGTGTTGGTCAACAATTATCAGAACTTTTCAAGCAATTTTATCTCAAGGAAAGTAATGTGAAATTTGTTTTGTTTGTTTTTTTGTTCATATTTGAGTGTATTTTTTTCCTTCTCTATCTCTCTCTATATATCTCTCTCTCTCTTCATGTATTTTCTCTATCTATTCCCCTCTTTCTCCCTCTCCCTCTCTCTCTCTCTCTCTCTCTCTCTCTCTTTTGTGCTCTAATATAGGTCATAGTAATTCATGCAGGAACCCGTAAGCTGGTAGCTTCATTCAAAGTCACAACTGGAACAAGTAATACCACAGCTATCAAGTCTATTGAATTTGCAAGAAGGGGAAAGTAAGTTTTAATTTGCACCTCAGCTAGAATGAATTTTCTGTAAATCTTGTTGAATTCTAGCACAGTGGGACAAGTTTTAATTTATTGTTGACTGGTTATTGCTCATGTACCTATCTTCCTAAAGATCAGGGAGTGTTTCACAAAGACTAAGATCGACTTTAAGTTGGACTTAACTATGGCAGGCCGTTCATGCCACTGTTTGCCTTATGTACACGTTCCTTTAGTACATGTTTCAAGGAGAAACCATTTTCAAGGGAAACAAAAATGTGGTCTTTCTATACAGGTGGTCACTAAAGCAGGATTGACTGTACTACCTATTCAAATAATGATAGAATGTTTTATTTGTTTAGTTTGACATTTTTATTTTGACAAATTTTGAATGATTTATTCATTCTCGTTTTCATTGCCAGTTTTTTCTTAGTGAATTCGACTGACAGAAATCACCGAATCATCTGGGTTTATGAGAGCAATATCATACTAGCTAAATGAAAGAATGTTAGAGTATTTTTATGTGATTTAAGATATTACTTTTCATGAAATACGTTAACCCAAAACCATGTATTCTTTATATTCATTTTCATTTCTAGTTGTTTCTTAGTGAATTCTGCTGACAGGATCATCCAGGTGTATGAGCAATAGCATACTAGCTTAATGTGATTTAAGATGTTATTTTTAATGAAACATGTTAAACAAAAACCATGTACCGGTATTCTTTTTATTATAATTCATTTTCATTTCCAGTTGTTTCTTAGTGAATTCGGCAGACAGGATCATCCGAGTGTATGAGAGTGGTGAGGTACTCGCCTGCGGGAAGAACGGGGAGCCTGAACCCATCCAGAAACTCCAGGATCTTGTCAACAGAACACCCTGGAAGAAATGCTGCTTCTCAGGGGACGGAGAATACATTGTTGGAGGTAAAGAAGCAGAATGAGGTTGCAGGATGTTCAAAAATATTTGTTTCTACCTACCAGATAATAATATTCAGTTCTTGTATGGGGCATATCACATTGTTATAACGGCTCCCATGTGCTCCCATAGAGCTTAGGAAATTATTACCCTAGCTTTAACTCTGGCAACCGTTATCAGCGCGCAGTGCATTCCAAGGAATAATCCTACCGGGTACCCTATTACCTCACCGGGGTCGAGTATGGCAAATGTAGATTAATGTCTTGCCAAAGGACATTAGTGCCGCGGCGGGATTGAACCGCCGGCCTTGTGATCAACAGTCCGGTGACATATCCACTCGACCACGGCACCTCTACAGATGAGCGAGTAACTCTTAAATTTGCTTCCCCAAGTTCCAAATTCACTTGTCCCATCTTTCATATCAGATTGGACAAGTGGGACAAGCAAGTTTATAAAATGTGTTTTGATATAAGGAATCAGTACAGATTCACAAAGTCTGTGTTTGCCTATGGTTTCCTGTGATAGGGAGGATGTTTTACTTATAAATCCGTAATAATTTTGCCTTTACTTTTTATGCCTCCGTTACGAAGTAGCCGGAGGCATTATGTTTTCGGGTTGTCCGTCCGTCCGTCCGTCCGTACGTCCGTACGTCCGTACGTCCGTACGTCCGTACGTCCGTCCGTCCGTCCGTACGTCCCGTTCTCGTGATCGCGTTATCTGAAGAACCGATTGATGGATTCCTGCCAAACTTTGGTCATGTATGTTACTTGCAGAGCCGATGAACTGATTAGATTTTGGGGTCACGAGGTCAAAGGTCAAAGGTCACAGGGCTCATTATGTATGCAAAAACAGCTCGTGATCGCGTTATCTGAAGAACCGATTGATGGATTCCTGCCAAACTTTGGTCTTGTATGTATCTTGCAGAGCCGATGAACTGATTAGATTTTGGGGTCACAAGGTCAAAGGTCACAGGTCACAGGGCTCATTAGGTATGCAAAAAGAGCTCGTGATCGCATTATCTCAAGAACCGATCGATGGATTCCTGCCAAACTTTGGTCATGTATGTATCTTGCAGAGCCAATGAACTGAGTAGATTCATGGGTCATGAGGTCATGAGGTCAAAGGTCATGGGCTCATTATGTATCCAAAAATAACTTGTGAACGCATTCTCATTAGAACTGACAGATGGATTACTATTTAACTCAGGACATCTTGCAGAGCCAATGAACTGAGTAGATTTTAGGGTCATCAGGTCAAAGATCAAAGGGTCATATATGTATATGAGAAATTGCTTGTAATCACGATATTCTGAGAACCTCTTAATGGATTACAATTGAACTTGAATTTGAAAAATTTCTTCTGTTTTGGTTTGTAAAATTGCTCTATGACGGAGGCATCATTTTCGACTGCGCGCAGTCGAAGTTCCATCTAGTTTAATAAACATGTGAGCATCAGATCACAGATTTGACCTCTGGCTCACTATTTATGTATTTCTCTCTCCTCTCTAACTCTCTAACTATCTTAAAATACCAGAGCGTAGTAATGGCAGCCATGCTCAAGCTGGGTAATAAATGTAGAGCACCAGGGGGGTGTTTCACAAAGATCATAAGTCGAACTTAACTCTAAGTTGGACTTAAATATTATGGAGAGCCATTGGTAGCCTTAAAATAAAATATATTCAAATAAAAATTCAAGTATTTTAGACTTTTCATAAATTACACATCAAGAACATAAAATCTCCTTGATAATAGAAAATATGAATGATTTGAATTAACATTTTATGCCTTTTAAAATAACTTCTACAAAGTATTTTCAAAGATGCTAAGGCTTTCCATAACTTTTAAGTCTAGCTTAGAGATAAGTTCAATTTGGGATCTTTGTGAAACATCCCCCAGGAGTGTCAAGTCTGACGGACATGATCGCTTTTTACAAGAACCCACTTTTATCATTATTTTTATGATGATCTCTACAGGTTCGGCTAGGCAGCATGCTCTCTACCTTTGGGAGAAGAAATTTGGCTCCCTTGTTAAAATCCTTCACGGTACAAGAGGAGAGTTGCTATTGGACGTCGTTTGGCATCCTGTTCGACCAATCATAGCCTCTGTATCAAGTGGTGTAGTGTCAGTGTGGGCCCAGAACCAAGTGGTAAGTTCCGTAATATGGATTATGATTTGTTCATGTGAATCCTGCTTACATGTACCTGATTGGCTAAGAGCCGGTCAGGTGTCATGCTTATATTTACTATCAAAGAGTTGCGATTGATCCAAATCAATCATAAGTCCTCCAATCAATCGCAAGTTTGCAGTCCCCTATCCCTTATGTACATAGTTGCGATTGATATGAATCCCAATTAGTTGCGATTGATATCAACTCTTTGTAAGATGGGGCCCAGGTGTCATACTTATATTTACTATCAAATTTACCATGCATTTTGTTACTAAATGTCTTTCAGGAAGACATTGATGAATATTTGGTACTTTCCACCCAGGTTTAGTAAATGAGTAACTTATAGGAATTTCATACCCTTTGTATGCTTTCAGTGCCTTAGGGCATTAGGGCTAAAGCCAGGGTAATAAAAGTACTTTGTAGGTACCTTGAGCATCCCCTGGGATGGATACGTGCACAACTTGAATGTAACCATTGTTATTATTATGTAAGTCTATTTTGCAAAGTATTGGTACGCATGTTTGTGTTCTGCCTCAAGCTTGCACCTAAAAAATGTGGATACAGATAAATGTGCTTTGGTAGAAATGTAAGGTTTGATCAAGGTTCTCTTTACAATGTTACACTCAGAAATCAGAACAATATTCAATTTGCATGATACATGCATAGTATATCCACTGAACAAATGAAATGTATGCTGCTATATATTGTTGCAAGTGAACAATGAATGGAAAATATACAATATTATGCCCTAATTGCAACTTGTCGTTGAGAGATGTTTGGTTGTTTATTTTCATTTTGGAAGATGTTTAGGTTACTATCATTTTTTGTGTTGGTCTCTCCCATATAGGAAAATTGGAGTGCCTATGCACCAGACTTCAAGGAGTTAGACGAGAATGTTGAATATGAAGAGAGGGAGAGTGAGTTTGACATCGAAGATGAAGACAAATCGGTAGAAGACCCTACAGGTAAGAAGGACATTTATTGTCTTTGATTCTGCTCATATGATAGTCTGTTGTGTGTGATGTACTTTATGTATCGTCTAATGTGAGCCAGAAGGACATTAACTCTGTAAGATAATTTGAATTTAAACCCTTCTGGCCCTAAAGCCTGAATTCAATTCAATTGAATAACTCATTAAAAACACATAAAATAAAAATACAAGTAAAAATACAAAATTATAAAATTAAAAACATCATGATAATAAATACAAGTAAAGCTTGGTTTTAAAATGAGTTGCGACAAATGAAAGATTAAAAACTTGTAAATTTCATCCCTACATTACCTATGATGACGCCCAGTAAGTCTAAAGGCTTGTAGAGGGTCATTAAACAGGTCTGTTCCCTGATCATGTAAAGCTCAACAAATCAATCTTTACACAGGGTCAAAATTTAGTCCAAACAATTAGCTTCCGGTTTTCATTGAGCTTTGACCTAAATACATTGATGATGAATTGAAACAATTTCTCTATGCATTTTCGAAAGTACTAAAAAAAACTCACAACGCAACCTTGTTATCTTGGAAATTTTTTGAGGAAACTCATCATAAAACATAATTTTGCAGAATTGCAGGTTTACCTGATGACTGCTTTGTCGTTCGTTTGGTCTTAGGAAGAATATAAAGGTGTACATCATCTAAATAGGAAGATCCTTATTAGCCAAATGATTGTCTCCTCATCGAGCTCTCGAAGTCCAGAAGCATTGTGAGGGGATTTGTTGATAGGACAAGCATCAATGAAGTGATGACTGCTTTGTAATAATGTGATTTATTTATTTCCCCAACAGAAACTAACAATGTGGAAGATGTGGAGGTGGATGTCTTAACAGTGGAACCTATCTCAGCATTCATTAGCAGGTGAGACAAGTAAAAATGTAGAAGACAAATTTTTAAAAAATGATACTTTTTTTTTTTTTTTTTTACTGTATATACTGTATATAACAGACAAACAGGTACTCTGAATTTTACACCTGTCTGTTGGACTTACTTTAAGTAAAGGTGAAATTTATTGACTGGTCAGGCAATTATTTTGTATAATTTATCATTCGTGAAATACATATATTCCCCGTATAGAATATAAGGCTGCGACGGGTAGTCGAATGCTTGAGTACCCGCACGGTTGACAACTACTCGGGTACGATTTCTTGTACCCGAATATTCGGCCGCAAAAAAAAAAAAAAAAAAAAAAAAAAAAATGTCCAGGCCCACGCTTACCCGTGCCAGGGAGAGCAGCATCCGCTGGCATGGTACCGTCGGTAAAAATGTTTCCAAACTCAAGCACTGTCAAACTCACCTTTCAGAAACTGGGACCAAATGTCCAGATTTCTGTTTGGACTTGGAGGAAAATGGATTATTCTGCCATCTTTGGTTTTTAAAACAGCATTGTTTACTGTTATTATTCTTATTAAATCGGCGCCTTCAACTGCAACTCAAAGTAAAGTTGCATGCGTTTTCAGCGAGCTGCGCGAGGGACCTGAGAAACTGCCGAGTGGTATGGTAGTGGCAAAAAAAGAAAAAAAAGGAAAAAAAATCCAAAAATTAAAAAATTAAAAAAAAATCAAAAAAATTCAAAAAAATTATAAAAAATTATAAAAAAAACATGGCGTCCGAATACTCGAGTATTCGCCTGTGAGCCTGTGTGTGTACTCGGGTACCTCATTACACTGTTGTGCACAGCCCTATTAGAATAGGAGAAAATATTTCACATCATCTAGATATATAATGTTAGTATTGTGCTATTTATCAAGTAACATCAAATTTAATATTGTAGGTCATTTTCGTAATGTAATAAAATTCAATGCATGAATCTTTAAGTGCCTTGTTACAAATTTTGTCATTGCCAGTTACAAATAATTTTATTTCAGAAGTCAGAAAACAAATGGCATACATTATGTGTTATTAGGTTAGGACAAGCCATAATGTTTGTTCTACGTAGCAACAATTAATATATGCAATTCACATTGTGACTAATGAAATACAACTATTTGTAGCAGGTGAATGAAAAATTTAGAAAGGAGGCACTAAACAAAGATTTATGCATTAAATTTGATTGAATTTCAAAAATGGTGAATTGATTAACTTGTCCTCTTTCCATTTTTATTTTTTTTCCTCTCTATCAGTGATGAGGAGGAGGAGCCTAAGAATGTTCTTCTCTACCTCCCTACGGCTCCTGATGTTGAGGATACAGAGGACCAATCATGGGCTCCCAATGCTGATCCGGTAAGTACATCAACATCTTGGGGTTATGAACTGAGTAGATTTCAGGTGTGAGAGGTCGAAGGTCACAGGGTCATGAAAATGTAAAAAGTCCCAGAAAATATCTAATGTGCGCATGATAGCTGGAGAACCATTTGGGTAATTAGTGGTTAATGCTAGTAGTTGGTTCATTCTTCTATTTGAGTGCTATTAAGAAATCATGTGTATACTTGAAAGTAAGCATCCAGGGGACAAACATCATTGAGTCCTCTCCAAGGGATTTGCTATTGAGGATTAATGCCTTACTAGGGCACTAGAGCCCCCTTTTTTGTGCCCTTTTTTCAACATTTGGGAAGGGGGGGGGGGGTAGTTGCAGAATTCTGTGCTAAAGCTCCTAGAGAAGCATATTGGTATCAAAGATGAAATTTTTTCTTGACTTTTTTTTTCTTCTAAACAAGATAAATATGCCAACCCCAACTAAAGCTCCCAAGAGGCCAAAATCCCAAGGGCTTCCAATGGTATTTACCTAGGAAGATTCTTCTCAGATATTGTGCTTCATAGCTCCCGAAATATGTTCTCAGGCTCGCCTTCCATACTTCCTATACAGATTATAGAAACAGCTAGACAAGTTAACAGTTGTAGGGCCTCCACAGAAAACAGTATTTAACTACTAAAAAAAGACTAATAAATAAATAAAATAAATAAATAAATAAACAATGTAAAATTTTCATTGTCCTTTTTTGCTATTATCATTATTCAGACGGATGAGCCGCCCCCAACTGAAGCTCCTAAGCGGCCGATCGCCCAGGAACCTCCCATGGTTTCACCCAAGAAGAGGAAAGTCAAGACCCATGATATCAACCTCAAGGGAGCGCCAGCAGATGGTAAGAAATCCAAACTTCTGGGGGGTGTTTCACAAAGACTAAGATTGACTTTAAGTTGGACTTTACTATGGCAGGTCTCTCATGCCACTGGTTGCTCTCACCATTGGTCTCTCAATTTTGATATTTAGATAACGTTTTTTCCTTCAATAATGAACTATCAAAAAAAGCTGAATTATGTAGATGTGTGACCATAATTTGTACATCTCTTGAGAGACCATTGCAAGTAAATGGTGAGAGCAAACAGTGGCATGAATGGCCTGCCATAGTTATTTAGTCCAACTTAGTCTTTGTGAAACACCCCCCCTGGTTTAACCCTTTTGTGATAATCATTCTACATTTTGTGATTTTTGCCCCAAAACTTTGATTCAGAGCCCATAAAAATTGTACCAGATGCATGTGTAGAACGGGCAAAAATGTCTACACATACTGCATCCATTTTTGTTTTTATAATTATCTTGCCTTTAATGTCACAAAACTTAAAAAAGAAAATAAGCTTGCACATTGAGAAATTGCACATTGGGCAATTTTTCAACTTATCCACATTAGATTGTTGTACCGTATTTGCCGGCGTAAAGGCCGCAGTATTTTTGGAAGAGAAAATATCAAAAAGTCGGGGTGCGACCTATGCGGCGAAAGAGTAAAAAAAAAATTTTAAAAAAGTCAAAACCAGCACGAATTTGCACATATGGGACTAGATCTACGAACGGTACAATAACTATACATTTCCACACATCTTACCGACAATTTTATCTTGCATTGTTGACATGAAGATGAAAATAAACTTCCAAAAACAACATCTGCCGATAGATCTTGATCTAAGTTCTGCCAATGCATTGCAAAAGTAAAAGAAGAGCCTGTTTAACGGAGCTGCTGCGAAGCATCTAGCACGCGAAGTCGCTATTTTGAATCCATTTCAATACACAAGAGAGAGGCGCAATGTATACATCACAGAAAACTCCATATGCTAGCATCAGTGCGCCGAGCGGTCTAAGGCGCTGATTTTAGTCACATCAACATTTGTACGCAAGAGCTCGAATCCCGACTTCGACAAAAATATATATACTTTTTTTTCTTTTTTTTTCCGAGCAGTCTTAGGCGCTGATTTTAGTCACATTAACTTTGTACGCAAGAGATCAAATCCCGACTTCGACAATTTTTTTTTTTTTTAAATGTCAAAATCGGGGGTGCGGCCTATACGGCGCTGCGGCCTTATCGCCGGCAAATACGGTATATTGTTTTCAGGGAGAATTTCTAGTCTTGTTTACTTTTTGTACTATTTTAGTTGGTTATTAGGGCTTTTGAATGGATCGTGGGTCTGTAGTTTGACCCAAAAAGAGTATTACTTATAAAAACAGTTTTTTTTTTTAATAGTCAATTATAACCTTGCATTTGTCGATCTATAATAAGTGCATTTGTCAATGACCAACTGCAATAATCAAAGAATTACACATTTTGGAAGCCCTGGATTCCTTACACAACAGAGATTTTCCCTTCCTATGTTACAGATATCCATCCACTATTAGGAGGAAACAAGAGCGAAGGCAAGACACGCAAGAAGGCTGTAGGTCCGGGCAAGTCAACGAAAGAAGGTCGTAGCACCAAGCACAGGAGATCAAGACACAGGGATGATTCGGATTAGAGCAGTGTGTAGAAAGATATTCAACTCCTTGTATGAAATTTGTAAAATATGTAGATATGCTTGTAAAGTATTGTTATGTATCCATTTATGTGGAATAATGAGCCAGTTGTATGGCCATGTAGTGGTACAGGATTGTAAGGGCGGCTTCAGGATTATGAAAAGGAGGGGGGGGGCAAAATTAAGACAATCAACAAACTTCTTTTTAGTATACTTCAGGAATGACATATTGTGTTTAACTGGGGGCTTGGGCAGTTGTGCCCCAACCCCTTTAAATTTGCTACTGTATCTTTGTATTTACATATTCTGGCACTTTGGTTTAATAAGCAGAAGTAGCTACCAAATAGTTGATAATGAGAATATCAAAGTAGATGTTTCTTGTAGCAAAGTCAAAATATGTGGATTAACAATCCATATGCCATCATGAGAGGGAACAAATTTAAGTGAACTCAGACTTGTTTCTATGATTTAAAAAGGATTAAACAGATTTGATACTACATTTGTTGTAACATTATTGCTGGTTGTCCTTTTCCATTTCAAGTCTGGAAAATGTCGATCATTGTATACATGAATTCTATTGAAAATTGGAAGTGGATGTCTTACATTTTTTCTTTCAAATTATCACAAATCCTTTAAAATCTAGCTACTTATATATCACAATCTAAATTACATTCATTATAATGTAGATGTAGATACATGTGTATTGAGAAAGCAGCTATAAATGAACCAATCGTGAAGAATGCGATGTGTACCATAATACTCATGGCTTCACTTTTAACAGCCTCAACAGTATCTTGAAACTATAGGCCTAATGGTGAACAATGAGTTTTAGTTAGTTCGACATGCAAAAGGTACAAACATAGTTTGACAATGTAATCTTTAATTTCTTCTTCAGGAATATAAAGGCTATGTTACATGACCATGGGAATAAATGACACAAACTTATTTAAATGTTTAGTTTGTTTATTATTTTATTAAAAAAAGGTAACAAGTAGCACATTTTATAAATAATGGTTGACATAAAATCCAGTGTTGTTCAATGCATATATTTTCCTGGTCGATTAGAATAGTCTGTGTTTGGTATCTCTACAATCTTCTGCCAAGCAACGATACATTGTTAAGTATGTATTACCGGAGCAGAATCAAAGTCATAATTGAATATGAATAACAAGTGCAGAAACAACCCAAAGAA
This sequence comes from Strongylocentrotus purpuratus, assembly GCF_000002235.5. Taxonomy (NCBI): domain Eukaryota; kingdom Metazoa; phylum Echinodermata; class Echinoidea; order Camarodonta; family Strongylocentrotidae; genus Strongylocentrotus; species Strongylocentrotus purpuratus. Next base: position 39,277,965 of record NW_022145594.1, read on the forward strand.
TTGATATGCAAAGTAAATAATCACAAACCTGTTGATGAATAAGTACATGCAAATAAAGTACATGTACTTGGTAACACTTGCTGCAACTTAGTATTGGTCACTCGTTTATAAAGTACCTATTTTTGGTCCCTCGGGTTTATTTGATCAATGCCTTCATATATAACTATATTTGAAGTCTTAGTAAGTTCTGCCCTCAGTAATGAATATATAGTAGTAGTCTCTTGCCTATTCAATAAGTCTACATAAACAAATTTGTAATTTATAAACAAAAGTCTTGAATGATAGAGGCATTTCAATAGAATCATAATACTGTTTGTGTACATAATGCCACCTGTATGATTCAGTGTACATGTATGTCATGCACAATGTACTTGGTATGATATAGGGTACATGTACATGTAATATCGTAATGCACTGTATAACACTGTGCCATGTAAGTACCATCAATTCAGAGCAAAAGGGCGTTAACTCTTATACAGAGTCAATGGCCTTCTTGCTCCACACATACGATACAAGGGTAAACTTTACACTGTACGCTCCACTCAGCAATGCCGCAATAATTTTTTTCAAATAAACAATGGTTAGCTGTACAGCAAGCCACAATTTTTCTTCTGTACCGCATGGATTGTAAATACATGTATACAACTGTACAAATAAATGATGTAAACAGTGCAAAATTATTTGATATTTCTTTTTGTTGTTATTCCCCCATCTACCATATGTATTTGTGGTTTGCCTTATATGTGTATACGATGGAATCTCGTTAAACAGTAACCTATGACAGGTACAAGGCCTTGTACACCTGGTTTTAGAATGAAAGGACTGTCCCCTATTTGGCACTGAGGGTGTGTCATTTTCTGACAGTCCAAGCAGTAGACTATGTATTTACATGCTTCTGCCTCTGTACAAGACGTTTTCAATATGACTACAGTAGGAATTTTTCTCGTTCGCAAGGAGGTTTATTACAGGGTTCGTACGGGTCATGGAAAACCTGGAAAGTCATGGAATTTTACTTTATTGCTTTTAAGGCCTTGAAAGTCATGGAAAATTATTTTTTCCATTGGAAAGTCATGGAAAGTCATGGAATATCAAAATTATGGACAACTATAGTATTTTCTCACTATACAAGTGAATAAATGGAGATATTTCAACCATTTTCTTCTCGTATTTTCTTTCATTCGTAACATACCGACTGATTGTACTTGTGAATGTGTTCACTATGATCGATGGATAAGCGCTGTGTACGTGGGTGTGTACGTGTACGATACGAACTACGTGTGTATGGTCAGTGTATGGCGGTACGGTCCACATCGTGCGCACATGGCTAGCTTGCGAGCGAGCTCGCTAGCGCTAGCTCAGTTCAGCAAGCTAGCGCACGTGTACGTGTGCAGTGTGTGTGTGCATATGATGATGGTGCCAACGCGACATGTGATACTCCAAGAACGAATGTAATGCCTCGATTGCACTTTGGCTTTGCATTAAATTGCGACCACTTAGACTACTACAATTTTTACACTTCTCCAATAAATGAGGAAAAAGTAAATTAGTAATATTTGTTTTTTAATTTTCATTATTTAAATAAAAAAGGAACAATACTGACGTGTCAACAAGGCAAATTGGCAGCGCTAGCTCGTTGACGATCTATATATCGACGCGACGGCATGTGTTTTGAAACTTTTGTGCATGTGTTGATTCTTCATGAAACGGAGTTGTTTATTTTCACAGACCTTGGAACTCGTCACGTGGATATTTTCACCATTACAAATTTTGTGGAAGTGATATTCAAAATGCCTGGAAATTGTCATTTTAAGGATGCTTGGTTAGAACACCCGGATTACCGTGGCTGGATTTTGAAAGAAAGTTCCGATCTGGGGACTGCTAGATGTGCTGTTTGTATGTGTAAATTCAGTGTCCGTAATATGGGCGAAGCAGCCGTCAAGAGCCACAAGAAGAGTGAAAAACACACAGCAAACCTCCAACAGCAACAACGTCGTAAGTGAGCATTTTTAATGTGAATTTTACCGATCCTTTATTGAGCATGAATCCAAATAATGACTGATAATAATTATATAAAAATGAAAGATTTGAGATTATTTAGCGATGCGATGTCACCTCGCAGGCATTGGTTACTGCTTACTGCGACCAGCCCGTTCGGGAGCGTCCCCGGCCCCGGGCCGGGCCGGCTAGGTTACTGCATGCAACAGCCCGAACGCTAACCCAGGGGGCTCCGCACTCACACGCCAGTGTTGTACCGGGCACTGTATGTGGACTGCAGAAAAAAAAAATAATAATAATTTACCTTAAAATTGACCCCAAAAATCATAAAACTAAATTTTGTACTTACAATTGGGTCCAACAGTTTGCTTGCCTTGAGAAGTATTTCCTCCTTTCTATTTCTTTAAAATATGTTTTTAAGGAATGAGTCAAAATTAGTCCACTTGTCTTAGTGACTTACATCAATTGGCCAAAAGTTGCCGTGAATTTTTTTTTTTTTCCTTCCCCATACTGTCAAACGGTTGTCAAAATAGGAAAACGTTTATGCTTTTAATGGTCGTTTGAACGGCAGTTAAACGTTTTGACTCGGCCCTAAATCTTACCAAATGATGATATTTATATTTTATTTATTTTAATAGACATTTTTTTCTTTTCTCCTAGATTCTACTCTCTCACTCAAGAGCTTCTTCAAGGCAAAAGGTGCAGAAAGTTCATCAGTATCTATCACGTCTACAGATGCAACAACCAGTACTTGTGCGCCATCAACCTCTAAAGTGACAACTCCCATTCCTGTTGCTGCAAGAGAGGAAACTTTAAAAGCTGAAATACTCTGGTGTCTGAAAGTGGTGGAGGATCATTTATCATTTCATTCTTGCCAGCACAACAGTGAGCTCTTTCAAAGAATGTTTCCGGACTCAGCTATTGCTAAGGGTTTCACGTTGTCAGAAACAAAATGTCGGTATATGACGGTGTTTGGTTTGGGCCCATATGTGCAAGACCTCCTTTATGACAACATAAAACAATCAAACCACTATGTGATACTGTTTGATGAAAGCCTCAACAAGAAGCTCCAGAAAAAGCAGATGGACTTCCTCATAAGAACATGGCAACACAATGAAGTTTGCACTCGCTACTTGACGTCTGTGTTCATCGGACATGGTTCAGCTGTTCACCTCAAGGAAGAACTGAATAAAGTTCTGCACACAGTTGGCTTGGAAAAATTACTGCAAATATCAATGGATGGTCCCAACGTTAATTGGAAGATGTATGATGACTTTACGCGAGAGTACACTGCTGACCTGACCAAATCCATACTGAATATAGGCTCATGCGGGCTCCATATAGTTAATGGTGCTTTTCTGACAGGTGCCAAGGCTGCTGACTGGGAGGTGGAAAGCTTTCTATCATCCTTGTATTACCTGTTTTCTGATTCCCCTGCCAGAAGAGAGGATTATCAGAAGATAACTGGAGATCATACCATGCCACTTAAGTTTTGCAAGACCCGATGGCTGGAAAACCTTCCTGTTGCAGAGAGAGCAATCAGCATCTGGGAGAGTGTATGTGCGTATGTTAAAGCAGTAGAAGAGAAGAAAATCCCTCACCCAAAGAACAAGTCCTTTGAAACTGTTTCAAAATGTACTCATATAACTGATTTCTTAGCAAGACTGTACTTCTTCATATCTGTTGCAAAGCTGGTCAATCCTTTCCTAACAGACTATCAGACTGATGCACCAATGCTGCCCTTTTTAGCTGAAGACCTTACTAGAATGCTTGCATCCCTTATGCAGCGATTTTTAAAGCTGGACAGGAGTACCATTACTTCTCCTTACAAGATAATGCAGGTAGATGTTAGCAGTGAGGCCATTCAGCTGCCCTTGGCCAAGTTGGACATTGGATTCTACACTGAGAAGAAGCTGAAAGATCTGAAGGCGAAAAATATCATCAGTGAGCTGAAAGTTCTGGAATTTCGCACTCAAGCAAAGAAGTTTCTTGCTGCAATGACCCGGAAGCTCATTGAGCGATGTCCGCTTAAGTATGCACTTGTGAGAAATATAGGATGCTTGAGTCCAAAGAACATGGCAAAAGACAAAGAAAACTCCACTGCAAAGCTGAAGAGGGTGCTTAACACCCTTAGTGATGCCCACAGACTTAAGGATTCATGTGACGATATCCTAAGAGAATACTCAGAAGCATGTGATGAGGCATCAAGAAGTGCAGAGATGAGAGACTTTGATCCAAAGAAAGAGAGATTGGACTCTGTAATGTGCAAATTTCTGTCCGAGTCTCGCTATTCGACCCTCTTAAAGTTGGTCCGCATGTTGCTTGTCTTGTCCCATGGACAAGCCTCCATTGAGAGAGGTTTCTCAATCAACAACGAAGTTGAAGAGGACAATCTCCTGGGACACTCACTGATATCATTGAGGGCCATTTATGACCATATCAAGTATGTTGGAGGAATCAAGAATGTGACTATTGACAAATCAATCATGTTGGCTGCGTCTGCAGGCAGGCAGAAATACCACATCTATCTCGATGAACAGAGGCGTAAAAAGGAAAAGGAAAAGAAAGAAGGAAAGAGAAAAGGACTGATGGATGGTTTGGAAGAACTAAAGGCCAAACAAATGAGACTGCAAGCAGATGTGAAAAGTCTTCACACCTCAGCAGACAAGTATGCTGAGGAAGCAGAGTCACAAGGAAGATTGACTTGTATTTCCAAATCAAACAGCCTCCGACGTACAGCAAAGGAGAAGGCATCCCAGTTACAAGTAATTCAGAAACAGATTGATGAACAGCTGAATGCCATTAAGAATTATTAAAGAACTTGGACAGTTTGTTACCAATGCCACCAAATATTCAGACAGGTGCAATGTGTAGAGGGATTTCTTTCAAACAGCTACATGAAGATGTCTCAAGAAAAAACTCATTCAGAAATTATTGACCAGCTTAATGCTAGCGAAACAAGAATTCATCAGCTGATGTGAGTAGGCCTACTGTGTTTTGTTGGTGAAATCAAAATTGGTGATGGTATGTGTGTGAGTTTGTGTGTTGGTGTTGTTTTGTTTTCTTTTTTTTTTGGGGGGGGGGTAGTTACCTTGTACATGCAAAGGAGAGCTATTGAAGGAATCATGGTGGTCCATGAAACCAGGAACAGGCAATTTGTATTCTTTAGAAGTGAAAATTGCCATTAAAAAATGGACAATTGTTGATATGAATACATGTATGTGTAATTGTAAGAATATTATATAGCAGTGCATATCGAATATGATGAAAAAATAACATGTAATTGTAACAGATGAAATAACTAGATAACAAAAGCTGCCTTTCTATTAGTAGACTTGAAACATGCACTTTGCTTCGCTTTGATTTGAGATCAAATTTTCAGTCTACCGTGTAAAAAAAATGTGTAAAAGTCATGGAAAGGTCATGGAATTCTGGCTAGAAAAGTCATGGAAAGTCATGGAATTAAATTTATGAGAAAGAGTATGAACCCTGTATTATAATAGGATTCCATTATATAGTCCTGATGCTCAGACCTTTTAATACAAAGAACATAATTCAACAGCTTACAGCACATAGTGTACATGTACACAATGTAAACGCAGCATTTTTACTTTGCAAATTGAATACATGGGTCCATGCATTGCATACTGTAAGTGTTTTTTTGTGGGTCTGATTAGGTTTAGTCCAAATCGGCCCAAATTGTACGGTCCAATAAAGTTTAGTCCGCATAAGTTTACGTCGAAAGGGTCCCAACAAGCCCCAGCAGAACTGGTCCAATTCAGTTTAGTCTACATCAGGCCCAGTAAAAGGTTCCAATTAAGGTTAGTCCTGTATCCGCTCCAGTACAATGGGGCCAATTAGTTTAGTCCATATCAGTCCAAGTAGAAAAGATGCGATTATTATGTCTCCACATCAGGGGGGCGTTTCACAAAACTTGTCATCAGTGACAAATGACAGTTTTTGTTATAAGCTACTGAAATCCTTGCTTCTGATTGGTTATTAGCAGATTTGTCACTGATTTTTTTGTCTTGAAAAATGTTTTGTGAAACAGGTCCCTGGTCACATGGAATGGCTCCATCCAAGTCCGCACCTCTTCAAGGAGCACAGGTCCAATTCGTTTTAGTCTACGTCTGCTCCTGGTAATGAGCTCTTCCACGTATCATCCCACAGACAATGCAGCTTTTGGTCCACGTGATAGTTAAACGAGTGACAGCGCTTACAAGTCTTTATCCCGCACCGGTAGCTGACGACGTTTCCTGCCGAATCTCTCCCGCGGCAGTACTTGAGACCGCACGGGTACCAACCGATACAGACCTCCAGCTGGCACGAGCAAGGTAGCTGAACTTCCGGTACCCCACCGCACTGTTTTTCGTTGCTGGAGACTGGCAATGCTTGTACAGCGTTCATGAGAGCTGTGTAGGTCAGATTGGATCCTGCAAGTTGGAAAAGAGAGAAGTTGAAGAATAATGTAGCATGAATGATTACTTGTGTTAATTGTTTATGGAGGAAATATTAGATCAATGCAGTCTGTGATCTGACATTTGCTTCAGGCTTTATTTATCAAAGGCAGAGAGTTAGAATTTAAGTTGCCATTGTGTTTTAGGTGAGGATTAGGGTTTTAGGTGAGGTTTAGGGTTTTCAGGTTTAGGGTTTAGGGTTTTAGGTGAGGTTTTAGGTGAGGTTTAGGGTTTAGGGTTTTAGATGAGGTTTAGGGTTTTAGGTGAGGATTATGGTTTTCAGGTTTAGGGTTTTCAGGTTTAGTGTTTTAGGGTTAGGTTTTGGGTTAGCTTGGGGTTAGGTATAGTGTCGAGACTAGGGTTGAGACTAAGGTTGAGGCTAGGAACCCTATCATTGTAATAAAATGACAGCAGAACAATGTCACTGGAGAATGTGTCAGGAAATTATACATCCCACCCTAAATACATGTAAGATGAACCCTCGAGAGACAGTAGAGAAAGTGGTCTATATAGACAGGTGGTTCATAGCATATGTTACTTTAATGCCAGTGTATTAAAGTGGGATACAAAACATTTATTGGAAAACAAAATTGTCTTTGTAGACAAGGGGAGACAAAACAAGATTTTACAATACCAGCAAATCCAGTGAAAAGCAATTGAATCTCTTATTCACCATGCCGCGATTTGATTGCATTATAACAATGGGGATGGTAAACTTGTCCAGTTTCAGCTAATTTGGGAATATCATTTTTTGAGGCCATGAAAGGGGATGTGATTTATAACCAATTTGATCCTTTCCATGGCTTAATTACATTACCGGTACATGGGCATAAATCTACTACATGTACATGTATTTAGTACCGGTACTTAACAGTTGACAGAATGTTGTAGTTAAAATACGCACATTACACAGAGCTTCCACAAAAAGGGGTGCATAATATGACAGAAATACAATCATACACATGTGTTAATAAATGGTGGTGTGGATTGTGAGAATATACATGTAAATTATAGTTTAAGAGAAGAAAGAAAAAAAAACGAAAAAAAAAAAACGCAATACTCATACACTGTACTAACAAACCACCGCATGGACCCATGTACATGTATTCAATTTGCAAAGTGAAAATGCTGCTTTTACATTGTGTACATGTACACTGTATCTAGAATTATAATATAATACATGTTTGCATGTTTGACTTTATGCAACATACAAATGTTTGTGACAAGAAACATTGCATGTAATTATGTTCCCTTCAAATCCTCATAGCCATCCCCCTTAATCCTCTCCCTCTCTCTCTCTATTCCCCTCCCTTTTCTGTCTGTCTGTCTGTCTGTCTGTCTCTCGCTCTCTCTCCTTCACCCTCCCTCTCCAATCTCCCCCCCCCCCCTCTTTTCTCTCTCCATCTCTCTCTCTCTCTCCATCTCTCTCTCTCTATCTCTCCATCTCTCTCTCTCTGACTCTCTTTCTCTCTCTCTTTCTCTTTCTCTCTCTCATTATCTCTCCTTTTATCAACTTTCCAACACCACAAATCATCTTACATGTACTACAAGCTAATAATATTGCTAATATAACTTTTTGTGCAATTGTTATGTGTGGGTTAGAATATGTTAATTCAGGGAATAAATATATCTAAAAGGAATTTATCATGCAAATCAGGCTACTGGTACAATTATTTTTTCATTTATCTTAAACAAATTGAATAAGAAAAGTTATATAGTGCACATGTAAACAAAAAAATCTTGTTTTAAATTGTGTAAATGATGAAATAAAATGTAGTTCCATTTCAGTTACAACAAAATGAAAGACATAACAATGTTAGTGAATGATGAATTCAGTTGCTTGCATCAAATGTAAACACTTTTGGAAACAGTCTTAACCTTAAACAAAATATCTGTCTTTCATTATACTGTATGTATACCGATATGCACAATCTTTTTTCTTCTAAAATTGTTTCAAGAAATCTCCCATTTCACATGAAAAAATAAAAAAATATTTTATGATTGTAGCTTTCATAACTAGTATTAGTCAATCACAAGGATTTTCTGCAATCAACATGTGTTTATGCTTATATTACATGTACATGTACATGTACATGTATATCGATTCCAAGTACATTCAGCTGCTGTTCTTAGGCAATGCAAAAAATACAATATATTCTGTATGCAAATAGCGACCATATCACCCCAAAAAACCTTTACAATAAGCATTCAGGAATTTATATTGCTTCTGCATTTACATGTACATGTACATGTAAGTACCCCAGCACAAAGATAAAAAAAAAGCAAAGTTTCATGCAATTTTTAGAGCTGCTGAATATAGATTATAATTTTATACATTCAATAAGGTACAAAGAAAGCATCATTTTTACTCAATAATGTATTTTTGCATTGGATCTGTATTCTGTACGTACATGTACATGTAGGTGTACATGTACCGTATGTTGTTTTAATTTTAGATAGCTTTTCTCCTGGACTGGTCTTACCAATGTTCTTTTCCTTTTTTTTTCTTTTCTTGTTAAATCTTTCTCTGTTTCTCTCTCCTACTCTCTCTGCCTCCCAAGCAAGTCTTCATTGCCTCTTCAGTTTATCTCAGATGGTAGATCTATTCTACATGTGTTTTTTCCTTGTTGTTTTTTGTTCCCCCCCCCCCCTCTCTCTCTCTCTCTCTCTCTCACACCCTTCTTTCCTTGCCCCCCCCCCCCCTCTCCTCTCTCTCTCTCTCTCTCACTTTCTCTCTCTCCTTCTCACTTTCTCTCTCTCCTTCTCTATAGACTTACTATTCCTCTCTCTTTCCTCCTCTCTCTTTCCCCCTCTCTCTCTCCATAATCTATAATGCGTCTTTGTTAAAAACTCAAGTGAAGAAATAAGTACCAATGAATCAAAATCAAAAGAGGATGCCATGAAAACATAAAACATGACTGTGAAACAGGCCAATTTCCAAGTGAATTAAAAAGATACAAAACAAACAATTGATAAATATTGCAAAGCTTTTAAAATGGACAATGACTTGCTGCAAATACATATTTTTGTATTTTTTCCATTCTTTTTTTTAAAACAAATTTTGAAAGAATTGAGGAAGAGAAATACCCTTGATAGTATGAGCCCATTTAGGGTAGAGAAGAGAAGCCCTGTTGCCTGTTGGGGGAGGAAAGGAGTTAATAAACCATTGATGGCACCGTAAAGCCTCGCTCACACACGATGTGAAACAGGACCACAAAATATAAGTTATGGGGCAAAATATTATCACCCCTGTAACATAAAGCTTTATAGCAATTGATCATACATGTACATTCGATCGATCCTATGATCATTTGATTGTATCTAGTGATCAAATGCAAAATAGCGATTAATTGCCAACTTATCTTGGTGTTACAAGGCCCCTATACATGTATCTGATGCACATATGGGGCGTTTGTTGTGAACAGTCACTTTCATTGTTCTTTTTTTCTTTTCATGCCGGCCCAAGTGCTGGCCATTCATTGACACATGGATTCTTGAGGTGGTTGACCACATCAAGTGTGAACGAAGCTTAGGGAAACATAACAAATTATTTAAACAACAGACCGGTTTACTAACATTCAAATTGTATGCATACTTTTTAAACAAAGGTTGTTCTTGACAACCTAAGCTTGCTTGAGGCTTGTCCGATACAGCAACAAGTAATGTATGCAGACTGGATTTATTAATAACACGTTAATGGAATAACTCGTTGATGAAATTTAACTCTTTGCTAGGTCCCCAGGTAAGAAACATCTACACATTTGAACGTGTTGGTTAAACCGGTCTATTCATCAAAAACATACAAAACAATCTATCAAACTAGTTATCTTTAACTTCTTCTGGATAGGGTACATGTACTGTATTTTTAAAGAAATCATAACAGAAAACAAAATTTTATAACATGTAAATGACATGAAGACTACATGATTAAATCTCTACTTTCAAAAAGGTGCATCAAGATTTCTCTTCTAAATCTCTAGTTCTCTACTGAATAAAAGCGACTCTAAATGATGATTAATGCTTCTCTATCTAAATGTTCATTTTCAGTTAAGTGCCAATGATTTAAGGTGAATTATATTCCTTTTAAATATCATAATATACTGTTACAAAATAGCTATATGTACAAGTGTATGGAGGCAGCCTTTACACAAATTTACACAAATTTCAGCTCATTACACTGCATCATTCTTTAATTAGAGGTCCATTTTATTTTAAGCATGTACCATGTTGATACGTTTATGAAGAAACCTACCCATGAAAGGGGATCAGAGCCCTAAATAATGAGGATAAATACCTTTAGACCATGCTTTGATGTCAGCCGTTCTGGTGTATACTCTCTCCTTTGCCTCGATACATGTGTTGTAGATATGAGGGCTGATCCTCGCTGAGCGCTCAAGGTTGATTGACATGTCAAAGGTCATACTTTCCCTGCCCTTATCCTCTTCTGGATTGCGGATGGTGCCAGGGTTTTTCTTCGAGGGGGTGGAAGAAGGAGGGGAGAGGATAACAAAATCGAATTAAAAAATACATTTTTTGAAATAGCAGAATAGCAGATATGTATTAGTAACAATATCATAATTCTTTTAAGTTTTTACCTTCTGACTACTGCTACACAATAATCTGTAGCATAGGACATAAAGATTGCCTCTGGTGATTTTTAATTTCTCATTGCTGAGAGAGAAAAGCTGCGTTTGTTGATTGTGGGATGCAGGTGTAGACAGTAGAGGGCAGCATATTATGCGATGTCACTGTGACCACATTGATTTTGGAGGACGAGGTAATATATCAAGCCAACCTCATAAATGTGAGGACATGAGTTGGTCAGCTCTCTGTCTTCGCCTAGTACAAACTGACTTAGCGGACCCCAGTTCGAGACCGAGTCACAGATGGTGACGTTAAGTGTCGGTCCCCAGATGTAAATAATCATATTTGATCAATAAACGTCTGTAAAAACCCAATTACAAACACACATGGAATAGGTGTGATGGCCCAGGCCCACCATTGTTTTTACCATACCTGTCTCAGTTTGGACATAGCATCCGATGAGATGAACTCTGCTTTGCTGAATTTGGTGACAAAGCACATGATGTGGTACTGACTCTCAAGTCGCTCCTCCTCCCCAAGAACGATGGTTTTAAAGATGCGTACCTCCTAAAAATAACAGGAGGCAGATAAAATTCAAAAAGACATAATAAAGGCATAATTGCGGACTTCATTTTTTAGAGTGCTTACATACAAATCATTAGCCCTAGACTCTAGATGTCTCTTCATTTTAAACATTGGATATTTATATTTGGGGGTCCAGACTTCAATTTGAGTTGCCTGGGATTGAAATTTAGGTACTCCCAATTTTTTCCAACTTCTTGTCTCCTCAGTACAGACAGTAGAGGTAAGAGGTGTATGGCCAATAAGGGAGAAACTTTCCTATTTGAAAGAGAAGACCGTCTCTAATTAATATTATAATTGTCAGAGACCTTCTCATTCTGTACAGAGTAGGCCCTACAGACAGAAATATCTGTCTGCTTGGCCTTGGCTTGGACTTGGAGGATTTTTAACATATTTTGACTTTTGTTGAGTGCGCTCTCCTATCTCCTCCAAGGATTCAGTGAAAACAGACATAGTCTAAGGTATTAGTATTAAGGTAAATGAATGTTTCCTTGATTTTTGAACGATTATCCAACCATGATCATGATGGTGAAAAACAATCCAAAAAAAGGCAAAACTTAAAGGGAAAATTGAAAAATCGACACCCTAAATTATTATCTAGGGCCTAGAATCTAGGCCTAGGCTACATTAACAATTTAGCATTGACCAATATGAGTTGCTGGTGTGCTTATATACACTGCTAGTGCACTTACTTATATTCATAAGATAATAACTACATTTTAAGTCAGAACTTTGTAAGTTACGTACCGATTTGAAGTCAATGACCATTTTCACAAGTGTGCCATCCAGTTTTTGGAACTGCAGATAAATAACATCGCGTTTGACATCGGCGTTTATACTTTCTTGAACAAGGTCACCACCGTCGTTTTTTACGTTGATCACCAGTTGAGATGTAACTATATGACTTAAAATACAAAATAAAACTAAAAGTCCCCTAAGAGACTGGGTTAAACTGCAACAATTCGGCGACATTTTCAAGGTCTTCGTTTCCTCCTACACTTCCAAAATGAATTCATTTTGTTATGATGGCAATCTGCGCGCGCGTTATTGAAACACAGTGTTATTCTACTATGTGATATCCTCGTGATTTATCCCCAGGACCTCCGGGGGAGAGAACGCTCTGAGCTCCGTTGCCCAGACCAAGCACCGGCTACTAATTACGACGCACGTACAAAAGGAATACTCCACTTTTAAAAAGGCGAATATGTAAAATATATCAGATAAAAATGTTAACTTTCAAGATCAATTTCAATATAAGTATGAAATTATCTAATTTTGTGTACTTGAATATAACTTTGATTCATTTTTTGATTGGATAAAATCATGATTTATCAAATTATTATCACATTTAATACGTATGTATTACCCATTCCAACCGTATCTAATGAACTCGACCTTTCAATAGGCCTCTTTCAAGACGATCAGAAATAAGGTGCACTGTTCTCCATCGAGCTAAGGCCAAAATCGGCGACGTGTACCATTTTTCTCAGCCATCCAGCGTTTATTTCTCAAGAAATCATACCACTAAATATCAAAGATGGCAGCTGAGGATAACACTTCTGAACTTGCCTGCGTATACAGCGCACTTATCCTTCAAGATGACGACGTCCCAATCACGGTGAGAACCACATAGGCTGCATCATTGCAGGTGCCCATGTATAGCGATTTGTGTGATTTGTAGATATGATGAACATGATAAATGACATTCAATGAGTCATGTGGTTTTTAAACAGTGCAAGATTTATCTGTCTCTACCATAATTTTCTAAGTGTGTATGAAAGTCCAATGCTGCTGAGGTGTGTCTGATTATGATGAGAAATGAACCGGTGAATAATTTAATAAATGACATGTGAATTGTGATCACTGTTGTATTTTCACACATTGGATGCCTAAAATGTGATTCTGTTGCTTCTGCTCAACAGAATGCGAGGTAAGAGCACTGGTCCGACAATAAGGACTGTACGCATAAACGAGAATATTCACAAACGCGGACATATCAGTATCACGTCCTAGAAAATAGGGATCCGCACGTTGGCAACGTGAAAAACGGATTTCGTGATGATGCCTCATGATGCATTTCTCATTGATAGAGACTTTCATGTTATGAACAATAACTCCTCGGCAAGACAGACAACCTGTAAAAGTAGATGGTGAACAGGGTATTTTATTATGCGGAATCCGTTTTTCGAATTGCCAGCGCGCACCCTACACCGGCAGAGCGAGAAGAAAAGAGACATCCGCCAAAATTAATATTTTTTAGGACGCGATTTGTCCGCGTTTATGAAGATTTCCTCGGACCTTCGCCCCTACTGATTGTGATGTGTCTCTTTACTGCATTCATCTGGGTCTTTCCTTTGCTGAATAGAATACATTTCTTTAAGTACCTGGTGTGAAAGCGTGGAGGCACAAAAGTGCATTAGTGCCACAGTGTGACCAGATGAAGGTAAAAGGCTTGAAATTACCTGTTAAAGACAGATAACTTGAATTTTACTCTACCCCTCTCCTTCTCTCTCCTCTTTTTCTCTCTCCTCTTTTCTCTCTCCTCTTTCTCTCTCCTCTTTCTCCCTTCTCTCCTCTCCTCTTTCTCTCCTCGTTCTCTCTTCTCTCTTCTCTCTGCCTCTCTCTTCCTCTCTCTGCCTCTCTCTTCCTCTCTCTGCCTCTCTCTATCTCTCTCCTCTCTTTCTTTCTCTTTCTCTCTCTTTCTCTCTCTTTCTCTCTCTTTCTCTCTTCTCTCTTCTCTATCCTCTCTCCTCTCTCCTCTCTCCTCTTCCTCTCTTTATCTATCTCCTCTCTCTTTCTCTTCCTCTTCTGTCTCTCCTCCCCATCTCTTGACCTCCACCCCCCCCCCCCCCCTTTCTCCCCTTCAGGGAAAGAAATACTCTGGGCGAATTAGCCCCCAAAATTTGCATAGAGTTCAATGCAAAAAAAATTAAAGAGTGTTATTTTCATGCAAGCAAGCTTGAAAAGTAGCCCCCGAAATGTTTTTAATAATTTTTTCCCTGCGTCCTCTTTCTCCATACAGGCTGACAAGCTGCAGACCCTGATCAAGGCAGCCGGTGTGTCAGTTGAGCCCTACTGGCCCGGTCTCTTCGCCAAGGCCCTGGGAAGCATTGATGTGTCTTCCCTCATCTCCAACGTTGGAGCTGGAGGTGGTGGTGCAGCCGCTGCCCCTGCTGGTGATGCCGGTGGTGAAGCCGCTGCCGAAGGTAAACCAAGAAACCCCAGAAATTGGGGGGGGGGGTGGTATCGAAAGGGGAACAGGATCTGACAAACTCCATGATAGTCAAGAATAGACTTGTGGGGGGCAAGTTAAATAAGATCTGGTGACATCTAAGAGGTCAAGCAAGAATAGATATTTGAAAGGTGGGGTCATGCATTATAATCCAAGATTGCGGCCGCATGTTTTGCCTAATCTCTAAGACCAATATTATTAATTTCAAAGTCATGAAAAGGCACTAAATATCTACAAACATGGTCTACAACAACCCCACGTGACAAAATAATCCCAGCTTTGCATTTTTTTTAAGCAATTTGATAGCTCAAAACTTGAAAATTTTAGGCATTAAAAAAAAGTCTGCCAATTTGTTTTCCCATAAATGATATTGATCGGCGATCGGAAATTATTATCAGATCTCGCCTGATCAGCTCAAGATCTGCCCCCGTTCCGATGATTGGTTACAGGCCTACTTTAAACTTTGGAAAGCAGTTTAAAAGCACTGAAAGGGCTCTGAGAAAACAATGAAATGCATCGAGTCAGAGTGAGAAATTCCATTTTGAGCATGTATTAGCTCATATTTGCTCCAATAACTTCACATATCCATCAGCTTATAAAACTGTATTATCCCAGAAACGGTCATTTATCATTGTGGAAGATTGTTTCAGTGCGAGAAACAAAAACAAACGAGCATTCAAAATTTAGCTGAGCAGATAATATGCTTTATCTCTAGATGTGTAGCAAGTACACGCATCCAATTTTAGTCCCTGCTAACATTGTTGTCTTGGTTTTGTTTTTCCCCATTACAGAGAAGAAGGAGGAAGTGAAGGACGAGTCCGAGGAGTCTGATGATGACATGGGCTTTGGTAAGTTCACGTTCATATTCAATGCATCCATGATAACATGGATCAATATATTATGGCTACCCTAGCAATATGTCATGTATGACGTACAGTTAACAATGTAATTATTCATACCCCTCATGAATTTGATGGGGTTTTTTGTTTTTCGTAACTCAAGAATGAAAGGTGGACTGGTTGAATTTGGACCTTATTTTAAAACTATAGATGTAAGCTTGAGTTTGTTACATTCTCAAGAAACATAAATAATCAATCAATTTTTCACATGATTAGAAAATTACACAACTTTATAAGGGTGTGAATAATTTAGTTGTTAACTGTACCTATGTCTTTTTTACGTTTTATCCATTTATTTCATTTAAAAGATTTGTTTACGACTAGATGTAGGGCTTAACACTAACTTTTTAGGATGGGGGCTCAGATTGAACTTTCAGAGTATGTATGCATGTGCCCTTTGTAAACAAAATCAAATCATAGTTTTAGGGGTCCGTACTTCGAATTTGGGCGCTCATGTGTCTTGGGACCCGTTTCCTAAATTACATTTTGCTACCATGGTTTTCCGCATCGTGTGAACAGATCTTTAGAAACACATGCTGCCCATTAGATACAGTTGAAGTTAAAACTAACCATTTTCCTCTTGTATCTTATTTTCCTTCACACACTTACAGGTCTGTTCGATTAGAAACCTTGGACACACCCCTCTGCTCCATGACATCCATCTCTGCCTGTCCCAAAATGGACTCCATCGTGGATGCATCAACATCATCATCGTCATCCATCACATTGAGAAGAATGATATACAGGTGCCATGGGGTGGTTTGCCCCTCATCGCATCTAAACCTCCAACATCGATGGACTATTTATCAGACTCAATAAATGGCCTTGTTGGAACAGGCAGTCTTTGATTTTTGTGGCAAAAACGCAACCTTTAGTATTGCCCGGTTGTTTTATTAAGCGTCTTAACGTGTTATGTGTGAGTCGTTATCATGTGACTGGCTGAAGGATGCAAACTCATTGATTTTTATTTCTTATCTTTAGTTGTTGAGCTGAAGAAGAAATAACAATTTTGTAATGGATTCTCATCTATTTTTTAAATCATTAATTGTTCTTCTTTTTCTTTTCTGATTTACATCTTTTTGTGGGCTTATTACATATAAATGGAGTTTGCATTCTTCTGCTGGGCACATGATAAGTTGTTGAGTAATAGAGCTGCCCCAGTGAGTGACAAGGTGATTGAAAGTGCAGTGAATGTAGATAACGGTACAGATGAAAGCAGAAAAAGTCAACCTTAAAGTACAGATTAAAAGGGGAAACCTACTTTGAAAACAAATTTGATAAATGAATTTGTTCAGTGTTCACTAAGTATGAATATCATGAGAGCCCGCATTTCCTCTATCAGATTTTCCATAGTTTAATTTCCAAACCCATTGTTGCGCAGTTATCAAATTCATGGTCAGGGGTACAAACTGATCTGTCTGTTCTCATCTCTCTCCTCTCTCAACTTTTTTTCCTCTTGTCTTCTCTCCACTCTTCTCCTTTTCTCCTCTCATCTTCTTCCTCTCTTCTCTCCTTTTTTCTTTCCTCTCTTCTGTATTTTCCTTCTCTTCTCTTGTCTTCTTTCCTCTCCTCTCTCTTCTCGTCTTCTTCTCTCTAGTCTACTTCCTCTCCTCTCTCTTCTCGTCTTCTTCTCTCTAGTCTACTTCCTCTCTTCTCCTTCCTCTCTTCTCTTTTTATGCCGGAGGCATCATGTTTTCGGGTTGTCCGTACGTCCGTCCCGTTTGACCGTTATCACAATATCTCAAGAACCATTTAAGATTTAAACTTAAGACTCGGGAATAGTATTTATCACCATAGGAAGACGATCTGATTAGATTTTGGAGTACGTAGGTCACAGGTCACAGAGGTCAACTTATGAAATTCCTTGTATTGAGTTTGTTAGCGCGATATCTCAAGAACCATTTGAGATTTAAACTTCAAACTTAAGGATAGTATGTATCACCATAGGAAGACGATCTGATTAGATTTTGGAGCACGTATGTCAAAGGTCAAGGGTCACAGAGGTCAACTTATGAAATTCCATACATTGAGATTGTTATCATATCTCAAGAACCACTGGAGATTTAAACTTCAAACTTAGTGATAGTGTGTATCACTATAGGAAAACAATCTGATTACATTTTGGAGCACGTAGGTCAAAGGTCAAGGGTCATAGAGGTCAACTTATGAAATTCCATACATTGAGATTGTTATCATGATATCTCAAGAACCACTGGAGATTTAAACTTCAAACTTAATGATAGTGTGTATCACCATAGGAAGACAATCTGATTAGATTTTGGAGCACGTAGGTCAAAGGTCAAGGGTCACAGAGGTCAACTTATGAAATTCCATACATTGAGATTGTTATCATGATATCTCAAGAACCACTGGAGATTTAAACTCCAAACTTGTTTAAATTGCTCTATGGCGGAGGCATCATTTTCGACTGCGCGCAGTCGAAATTCCATCTAGTTTCTCTTCTCCTTTTCTCCTCTCTCTCTTTTCCTTTCCCCCTGTTCTTTCTCTCCTCTCCTCTCTCCTCTCCTTTCCTCTCATCCTACACTGTCCTCTCTTTTCCCTTTTTCTCGCTCTTCTCCTTGCACTTCATCCACACTATCTTACAAATAGACTACTGAATTCTAGATACTGTATGCATCGGTCAATTGCTAGTATTTTGGATTTCCCTGTCTAATTACATACTGTTACATCCACCTCTCCCCTTCTGTCTCTCCGTCCCCCTCTCCCTATGAGAACACATTTGACACCTGAAAAGAAACTACATCGCCAGAACTTATTGTTCAAGAAAAATGTTTATATTTCGAATGTCATTTTAGTAAGTTTAATCTTGAATACACCTTTTACATACATGTATATAACATAATCAATATCAAAATTGTAACCTATACCATGCAAGGTAACCCACGTTATAGTATGAAAGAATAAGCTAAAAGAATGTTGAAAAGAACAACAGCAAGATGTATAAATGATACACTAAGTGTTATTGCAAAAGAACTGGTCAAGTATTCCTGACAGAACTTTTATGATGCTATTATAATATGGACACTCGTCCTATGATACATTATCATTTTTACTTTCTCTATGGAGAAAAACAAATGGATCAAGATTTCAGAATGGTTAATAAAGAAACTCGGAAGAAAAAAAATCAAGATTAACATAAATATGTATATTATAAAATATTAAATCTTATACTTATTCTAAACCACTTCAAAATCCTACGAGGGTGCTTTGTAAATAGCACCAAAAAAAATGTTTTTGAATTTGTCTTGCAATCAGCTAGCAATAATTTCACAATTACTTATCCATGAAAGACTTCCATTACAATAACAGTTACAAGTTTCTGCAGGATCATTTGTTACAGAACATGTCATTAATTACATTGCAATTTAATTGAGGTGATGAACTGTGTAGGGTCCACACAAAAAGATGAAAGGGTCAATAGATTTTCTATATCAAAGGGGGGGGGGGGGAATGGAAACATTCCATTAAAAAGAAGGCAAACGTCTATTCTAGCTTGTGTAATGTCATGAAAGATATTGAATATTATTAAAGGATCCCATTAAATATAGAAAGCCCTGTGCAATCTTGCTGAAAATACAATTCAAGCTCGTGGAAAAATGATCTCTTCTAATACATGTAGCAAATTATTACATTTCATCTTGTCAGAATGATATTGGTACAAATCTGTATCAAATTTGAAGAAAGTTTTGTTATAATGTTATAATACTGAACTTGATACATTCAAGTAAAGAATTCTTGTCAATATCCAAAACTACATTTAGAGATACCATAAAATTTTAGATTATAACACATGTATATAACACAATACATGTTGCAGAAAGCGTATGAATTCTAACCATACTATAATAGTATTGAAAGAAAAATCAACACTATGCTCCATATTCTACTTGTTAAGTTAAAGGGAAATCCAATCTTGAAATCAAACTACTGTAGACAAATCAGAGAAGTATACTAGTGAAAGTATGAATGAAATTGGATAAATTGAAAGTTATGAATTCTTTAAAGTTGCATTACTACAGCTATGTCCTCTTCAAATTGGCTGAATCGGTAATGTCTCTGAGATATAGTGGCAGACAACCTTCCCATCGTTCCAAAATACAAACGGACCCCCCATTTTTTTTTCTTCTTCTTCTTTCTCCAAAATGTAGGACTCGTAATGGTCTTTTCATTTAAATTTTAAACTTTAGAGGACCTGTTATGATATACTCTCAATAATTATATTGAAGTAGTGACCCAAAGTTGAAGGCACTTGAGGGGAAAACGGGGAGTTATCTGTCAGTATGTCACAATCCACTGACAAAACTGTCGCAAATTATTTTTACTCTTGCCCTTCTGGTTATCTAATTTTTCTGCTTTCAGTTTTGTACTTGACTTGACCGAGCTAACATCACGTTTAAATTTGAGTAGAATACCCGCACATGAAACATCAAATCCATGTTGCTGCATAAATTTTTTTTTTTTTTTCTTCTATGATTATATACTATGTAAATTCTAATCCTAACAAACGTGTTAATATTTCTTCAGAAAGTGAAAAATAAGAGTTGATATGAGCAGTTGTTCAAAATTGAAAAGAAAAATAATTGAAAATAAAATAAAGGTGGAAAACATAATTTGGCAAGTTAGAAAGCAATCAAAATGTTATAAATACAATTATAATTGTCTTTTCATTATATAAGAATTTCAATATATACAAAAAAAAGAATTATTACTATAAATGGAAGGAAGCAAAAGTAAATAGATTTTCATAACACATCAAAACTTCTCTTTCCTCTTAAAGTATTTCAAGAAAGCATGTATAGACTAATGTCTTTTCACCAAATTGTCCATAGTTCTAGTTTATCAGTGGTTTACCAACATGTAACATGACCCTCCCTCTCCCCCTCCCCCCCCCCCCCCCCCCCCCCCCCATCTCTACCCATATGCCCATTGTGGTAGTGAAATAGCTATACTTATAGACACTGGGCGAGGCCCGGTTTCGGGCTCGTCGATTAGGCAAAAGGGTGTTAAGAAATGGTACCATAAAAAACATAGGATGAAGTTAAACTACGTCATGTATTGAAAAATGTAATTATTTTTGTCCTTATATTAAAACAAAATATTACTATTTCTTCTTTTCGGTGGTTTACCACATCTTTATATGAGCCTTATTATGCCCCATTTCACAAAACTTGTCATCAGTGACAAATGACAATTTTTGTTATAAGCTAGTGAAATGCTTGCTTCTGATTGGTTGTCACCACATTTGTCACTGAATTTTGTCATTGGTCAGTGCCAAAAGGCTTTGTGAAACAGGTCCTTGTAAAAGTAAATCCATGATGTATTTAAGTCCCACCATCTCGATGCTAACAAGAAAACTGAAAGATATCTGGAGTAGTAGTACTTCTAGAACACATTACAAAACAAACATCAGTATAAACAAAACAAAACTAATTTAGTACCAAAATTCAAATACATATTTCATAAGATTGGGGCCAGAAGGGTGCTATCTCATAGCTTAACACAGAGTTGATGCCCTACTGGCTCCAAACGGATGATTTCATGCCGTGATTAAATGCGCCATGAACAATGAAAGATGTACAAGAAATGAAAACATAATTTCTGAAAGGAGTCTTGAAACTTGAAAGTCATTGATTTAAGCGTGAAAGAAACTTGAAAATTGAGCAACATGATTTTGTCACAAGATATCTTGAAAAGTATTAAAAGAAAATGAACAAACGTTTTCTGAGATGAAAGACGGCTACTTCAGAGTTGTATACAACAAAGCTTCTACAGTACATCTCTTGCAAAACAATGATTTACCTTTATAAGTTTATATGCAAAAGATTTGTTAAAATTGAAGTAACCCTAAGCCTACAGGTTTTTCAACCAGCACGATTGTATGTACATGGGACACATGATACACATGATTTGCCTATTAAAGACAAGTGTACTCGCTTTCTTATCAACATACATGTATTATGTACATGTTCAGGAAAAAAACATGTTTTTTCATTCTGGTTATGACTTTACTCTATGAAACACAAACATGCAAACGGAAGGATTATAGTGATCAGTACATAAATAAAATTAAACAAATATATATACCCTAGACGTTCTCAAAGCCTGTTCATATATATATACATGAGTATCACAATTAAAATTACGCTCCAGAGAATTCTTGATAAAATAGAAAATTGTACAAGATATGATATTTCATGAGTAGTTTACACATTCAATGTTTGGTATATACAGAAATAGTTAAATGTACATTTTTTTATTAAAAGCCTTCCTCCATGATTGTAATCACAAGGCTAGATTTGTTTACATTGATATTGTCTGGTTGGACTTTGGAACCAGGAGGGTTTAATAGCTCTGCGGAGACGTGATGACTCGGTGGCCAGGCAGTGGTCTTGTAACGGAGCAGGGGGGTGTTTCACAAAACTTGTCCTCAGTGACAAATGACAGTTGTTGTTATAAGCTACTGAAATGCTTGCTTCTGATTGGTTATCAGCAGATTTGTAACTGATATTTGTCATTTGTCATTGAAAAGAGGCTTTGTGAAACGGGTCCCAGGAGTTCACACGCTCAAAACCAAATCAATGCAATAGTGCCCTTTGGCAAGGCATTAATCCTCATTACCAAAATCCCTCAGAGAGGAGTAAAAGCCTTGGGTCCCCTGGTAGCCATACAAGCATACATGATATATACACATGCCTCCTTAGGAGTTGGTAGAACAAACCATCAAACCAAATGATCAGTTCATGCCTTTCACGCTCCAAACAGACAATATTTATTTGGTAGACATGACAATACATGATATCTTTTTTCATAGCATCTGGAGCCTCATTCATACACGATACGGTAAACTGCCTCAAAAATCAAGTGCAACATAATAAAATGACGTAAGCACAGCGCTCTTCACATCTCTGTACCTTAAAACACAACCAAAAGCAAAGTATGAACACAGCCCGTTGTTCACTATTACCTGCCAGTCATTATCACTGGCAACTGAAAATCGTTTTCATCGCGCTACAGAGTTTTTATGAGGCAGTTCACCGCTTCAAGTGTAAAAGAGGCGATAATGTTCATTCACAGCATTAGAGCCTTATTACCTTTGGTTACATCAATCCTGAATAAGTACGTCATGATACCATAACAAAGAATCCTGCTCTACAATTCATCAATCTGATTACAGGTGTACAGACCTGTTGTAAATGTATGTAAAATTTTGTAGCACCCGAGTAGCACTCATATTTCTTTAACAAATTCATTTTCTTTGGGTTCAAGAACACTTTCTCATTAGATTTGCTTTTAAACAAGTGACAGTGTACTAGAAGACAAAAGACCACTCCAAATAAAATGATTACAGGACAACAAACGAGCCCAGGGGAGTGTTTCACACAGACTAAGATTAACTTTAAGTTGGACTTAACTATGGCAGGCTGCTCATGCCACTGTTTGCTCTCAACATTATGATCTTTAGATTATATTTTTCCTTAAAAAATGTAAATCTTGTAGATTTGTGACCATGATTTGTAAGTCCCTTGAGAGACCAATGTCAGTAAATGGTGAGAGAAAACAGTGGCATGAACAGCCTGCCATAGTTAAGTCCAACTTAAATTCAATCTTAGTCTTTGTGAAACACCCCCCTGAACTGTAGGAAACAACAATTTGTTAACAATCAAAGAGCATCAAGAGAAGAGTTCATTACATTGAAGTTGCACATGGAAGTTAACTTCGAGTTGACATCAATGAACACTATACAGTCAAACCTGCTTTAGTGACCACCTGTCTACACAGACCACATTGTTTGTTTCCCTTGGAAAGGGTTTCTTATTGAAACATGTACTAAATGAACCTGCACATAAAGACCACCTGCCTATAAAGACCAATTTTCTTGCCTCCCTTGGTTGGTCTTCATAGACAGGTTTCACTATATTTCATGCAAATTTATCACCCTTGTTCCATTAAGAAACTTAACAGAGTAACAGAGTTGTTTCAAATTGGTATATCTCCTTGTGAAAGTGGTATCTCATGCTAATATATTTGAGATACATAATACCAGCATAAAAATATTCGCCAAACAGAGCAGAAATATTATATCGGCAATTGGTCTCCCTTAACTTTAACACTTGCTAGCAAACGTGTCATGACACTGCTAACACTGATATCTTTTTCTACACAAGTTGATAGCAAATAAGGTTATTATGAATTGGGTTTAGAGTTTAAATGACGGTGAAATATTTAACCTCCTATGACAGCACACTTGCACCTTAAACAATACATAACAGTTTTACACCACAAGAGAGTTTTACCAGTTACAGAAAAAAATATAACGTTTCCACTTCTTTTTCCATCTCGAGATTGAAAATTAAAGTGAGATTTTTTTTCAGGTATTAACTTATATTTAGGTTCTGAGTTAGAATATAAAAAAGACTTGAGAAGAAGAAGAATTTCTCTGCATCCCAATTTGCCATTCATTTAAATGTGAGTTGGTTTTATTTTGCTACAGCTGATTCTTTAGGTTCATCATATAACGTGAGGATGAGGCTGAAGGATGGAAGTTTTCTATCCCTCCTCACATGATGCTTATATTCTTGTTTCTTTCACCGGTAGACTCTCGATCATGTGATTGTTATTTGCATTTTTCGCTTTCACCGTCACCAGATTCGGCATCACTCTTTCTTCTTTGGAAAGGCGCCTTATCGGGGGCACTGGCTTTGCTTTCTTCCGCGACAAGTCCCCTTTGTTCGACAAGTCCTCGCCCGTAGCACCGCTCCTATCCACTGGTTTGACCACCTCGTAGCTATGCTGCTGCTGATGATGCTGCCATCTTTCGTTTCTCCGATCCATCGCCTCCTCCTCCTCCTCCTTGCTCTTTCGGTGTCGCGACGACTTCTTCTTCCGTTTGTTCTCCTCCACGGCCTGGTAGGTGTGCTCCCTCCTGACCCAGAGTTCAGGGTTCGGTCTGTGTTCACTGATATGCACCATGCTGTCATCAACGGGCGACCTGCTCGGGGGCGGGGGGTCTTCGTCAATCGACTGATAATTGTTCTCCGGGATTAAAGAGTCGTTCACATAATTCCTGACGTCACCTCCGGGCAGAGGCGCATCGTCCACATCGGCGTAAATGTAATTGTTCGCGAGGGGTGAAGCGCCACCTGAAATGTTCCTTGATACACCGGCGACGCCCTGGTTTGGCGATCTGTGCGGCTGCATCACAGTGATCGTCTTACGACCTTTATCCACCGTCGCGTAGAGGGCGCCAAAGTCATCATCATCTGCCGCATCACTGTTCGTTCTCTTGTGATTGTTATTATTCACGTGGTGTTGCTCGGGCTTCCCTTGTTTGTTGGACGTCTTGTCCACTTTGGCGTACAGCTGAGCAAAGTCTTTTTCCTCGTCCTTTGCATCCTCGTGATTGCCATTGCTGTTTGAGCTGGCCTCCAGAGGGCGCTTCTTGGTTTGTGTTTTCTCAACGACTGCGTACGGCTCGGGGTCATCATCGTAATTGGAAGCACCTAGGGATACATTTAAAAGATATGTTTTAACCTCATTATTTAGTCACGAAGAGCTCCTACACATAAAGTCCCTTATAATTCTTATAATTCTTTTAATTCAGTGCTTTATTCTTTGTTGAATGTAATAATTACAATAACAGTTGGATCTATAGAGTACTTCTTTCCTAGGGATACAAAGTACTAGATACACAATTTTTAAGGCTTTTTTCAAAGCTAAGTTAACATAGTATGATTGCATTGTAGAGTAGTATGATTTTATTGCTCGCCCTGTAACATGGTCACCATATCTGCTGTTTCGATTTAAATACACATGTACATGTAGTCAATGCCTAGAAACAAATAAATAGATAACTAAATAAATAATACTTTATTTACAGATTGTACCACTAAAATTGCAGCAATCCTTGACAATTATTCTTGACTTCTTCATCATCAACAGCTTTTGAACAAAATGTCTGGATCGAATTTCACCTCAAACAACCGAGGAACAAATCTGTGCCTGCTTTGTATCAATCACTTGTCCAATTCAAAATTGGAAAGTGGTAAAGTTGAAGTGAATGATTATTGATTACTTAAAGAGAAGGTTGAGTTCTGGGAAGAGTTGAAAAATAATTTGTGAACTTTATCATTCTTATTATGCAAGTGTGGAAGAACATCAGATAAGACATGTTCCCTGAAAAGCATGGCTCTTCAAATGCCTTCATATTCTAAATATGTCATGTAAATCGTAAAACTCGGGGGTAGGTTTTTTACGCCACGTGTTTGTGTAGTCCCATATACATCTTTCTGTGTACAGTGTTTGTAGCTTTACCAAGACTTGGCCAAATTTCTTATCATTTTGATGATTCCAGAACCTTGAAATACACACAAATTCTTATATGCTAGATGATCAACCTTTTCTGGTCGATTCCACACCGTTTCTTTCACAATGCAATCGCATGACCAGAACTCAACTTCATTTTTAAGTTGCGAGAAGGAAGGAGCTGATATCATATGTTATGCTCTGGCGACGATAATTAATTCTAAAAGCAGCTTAATTCATTACTTAAACCCTGAACCTATTACACAATACCTCATTGTAACAAGAACCCCAAGAACAAAATAATCACACATATAAAAGTAAAACCTAATGGCAACCCAAGCCCTTAACAGTATGGACTTTCATGAAATAAAGCTCAGAGATAATGTTATCGGAGCAATTGTCAGATCTACTAAGCTGTATCTTACCAGGTGGGCGGGGCCTGTTGTCCTCGGTGATCTCTTCATAGACACGCCCCCTGCCCATGCCAGGGAAGGTCTGGATTTTGGGGGAAAAAAACAAAGACAAAAAAGATATTGTCAAAGGGTTTGTTGAAGAGTTAATTGAACAATTTTAATTTTTTATTTATTGGGGACACAAATTTAGATTCAGAAATAGTCTACTCTAAAAAAAAGTTTAAATGACTGCTCCATGGTGGAAAGTGTAAAAACTTAATAAAATATTTATGATACTAGCAGGACCCGCGGAAATCCGCGGGATTCTAGAGGGGGCGGGGGGTGTAAATAGATATATAGAGAATGTCTAAATTAAAACCACCAAGAACGTTATTTGCCATTCAGGCCATTAAAAAATATACATGTTTAGCGTCCCCGCCCGCTTCCTTTTTGGGGGCCGCCTCCTATTTTTTTTTTTTTTTTTTTTTTTTGAAAGAAAAAAAACATCGTCCCCGCCTGCTTCCTTTTTGGGGGCCGCCTCCTATTTTTTTTTTTTTTTTTTTTTTTTTTTTAAAGAAAAAAACATGAAAAGCACTGCTAAAATTTATTTCTGATTTTAAAAAAGAAAAAAAAAAAAAATTGTCGGCCGCCATCTTGAAAAATAGCCCGAATGCCAGGGAAAATGTACGGAGCGGCCATTTTGAAAGAAAAAAAAAGAAAAAAAAAGTGCCTCCTCCTTCCCATTTTTCAAAAAAACAGGACGCTATAAGCATTTTTTTTTTTTAATTTGGCCTTTTATTAAATTTAAAAAAACAATCCAACTGTACCGGTAGTTATTCTTTAAGCCACTGGAACTGCGTAGAGTTCCGTAGTGTGGCGTACCGACTACGCAGAAATTAGGCTGCGTATTAATAGGAAAATAGTCCCTGCGTAGGTTATGCGTAGGCTTACTGTGTGGAAAGCTTTTACTGCTTAGTCGATCTGGCGTAGGGTAGCATACTTTTGCATAGGCATGTAGCGTAGTGTTGCGTAAAAAGGCGTACTTTCTGCGTCAAGTTTCTACGCCGAAAGTACGCGAAAAAAATTAAACATGTTGAATTGTTTTCGTTCATCTTGCGTACCCCTTTCCGTCCCTCAGCATATACTAACGTAGGCCAGCGTATTGGTACGCAACACTACGCAACTCTACGTATTGACCCCAAGCCAATTAGTGACCCCACGCCAATTAGTGACCCGCAAGTGTCACAAATAAAGTATTAAAAATATGCTTATCTGACCCTAATTAAACGCCTAAACCCCCCCCCCCCCCCCGAGCTTTCGGAGGTTTATGGCCCCTTGAAACCCGTGGACCCCATGCCTATATTACATATACATTCAACTCGCTGCGATCTGATCTCTCCCCCCCCCCCCCCAACTTTGAAGAACGTAACCCCCAAGCTTTTGGGGGTTTATGGTCCCTTGAAACCCGTGGACCCCACGCCTATATTATATATACACTCAACTCAGGACCCGCGGAAATCGCGGGATTCTAGAGGGGGGCGCAGGCAAAAAATTAAGTTTTTCATTTCGGGGGCTCCATTTCAAAAATTTTGGAAATTTTCGTGGGCTACTTTTTTCAACTTTCGGGGGCTCTTTTTTCTGGGGCTACTTTTTCATTAATTCATAAATGGATAGGCCTACACTTTGTTGAGATTTGTTTAGTAGGCTAAGGTTTCAGGCTTCCTACTTCATAATTGCCTATTTAAAAAAAAACATTATTCTAGTTCAATAACTAAGTTTTCATGCATTGATTTGATGCAAGAACTGTAACATAATAGACCCTAGATTGTGATTATTTCTGACCATGAATTTCGATAATCATTTTTCAAAGTAAAATTTTCACAAGAAAATCAGACAGTCGTTTAAAAACGTAGACATTAGTAATACTTTTACTAATTCTAAGCTCAGGTTTCGTAAATCTATTCACGAAACTATATTGAAATCGCGGCAATAATGATGCAAACCAACAGATAACAATTTCAAAGTGTCAAATCTCTTCGACTCGAGCTCAGCTCAGCTGTACTCACACACATAACACTCCAGCGTAACTCCACGAAGCTCGAACACCGGCGCCGCAGGCCTCGGACGCGTGCGGTGCCCGGTGCCGGTGTTGGAGATTCCTGGAGTTACTGCACTGTGATGTGTGGTGACTGAAGTTAGCTTGCGACTGAATTGTCAGTCCAATGGTTTTCTTGTCAAAACTTTCCTTTAGAAAATAATAATCAAAATTGAGTATACATGGCCGTAATAATCACAAAATAAGCTTTGTTTTCATACCTCCATTCACGAAAACTATATAAAAATCGCGGCAATCATGATGGAAATAGGTCTCTAAGTTTGGACGTCGACGGGAAGCCCCGTGTATCTCTTGTGCAGCTACTACATGCAAAGCACATCCTAGCTACAACAAAGCACATCCTATAGAAAGATGCTTTACTCTCGGTAATCCCGCCCTTTGCATAGAGCATTTAATACGCAACTTAATGTGAGTGGATAGTCATCGGTCGTGTGTCTACGGATGTAATGTTGAATATCCATGAGGTATCTCTGTCGTCACGCATATCCTGCATTATGCATATCGCGTCTGTTTTCGCCCTGGACGTCGACACGGAGGGGGACCTCGGGCGGAGTATAGCCAATTCCACAGAGTAGACTCTCCCGCGGACGATGGCACCGGGCACGGGTACCCGGAGGGTAGGGTTCAGGAGGAGATAGCCGCACCAACTTGGGTCGGCGATCTCATTAAAAAACAATAGAATACAAAGGCTCGCCGAGACGTCGCGCCCCCCGCGGAGCCTTAGCGTATTACTTATATAGATTGGCAGAAGAACACCACTGTTAAACAAACTCTAACAAAGAACTATCACATGAGCGTGGACTGAGAAGAAAATAAACACAGGAAAAGTACAAGCAGAGCAAAGTCTATTTATAAAGATGATATTTCATGCTCAGTCAAAAAGTGAAACAAGAAATAGAAACTATAATAATAATTGTCTCTTGAAAAATATTAAAACTAAGAATACAATCAATAATTCAATGGAAATGTTGATTCTAAGTTGAGAAATTCATCAGTCCGTCAAGGTACAAAACCAATGTCAACAAACTAGTATTAATTTATTGTATTAAAAGAAAACCAACACTCCTTCTCTCCCCTTTGTTTTTCTTCTCTGCAAGTCGCTCTTATGATATTTTATTTTTTATTGTTGTATCTAAGTTGAGGGCTGTGGGCACTTCAAGCTACTTTGCTTATGCTGTAGCCCTCCTGTATCTAATGTACGTTACTCATGCATTCAATATATTTGTTAAATTCTGTATATTTTCTGTATATACATATGAAATATTGTATCAAATCATATTGGCCCAAATTCACAAAGGAGGTTTACATTAAACCCATGGTTTAAACCTTCATTTACATAACCCAAGGTTTAAAAATTAGTGCAAAATAAGCGTACCTTGTCTTGTGCGCGTCTAATATTGGACATCTTGACTGTGTTGCGCTTATTTTGCGCTAATTTTAAACCATGGGTTATGTAAATGAAGGTTTAAACCTCCTTTGTGAATTTGGGCCATTATGTTCATGAAAATGTATGATGAGACAAAAAAGATGCAGAAACCAAGGAATCAAATCAACATCCATACCTGTCTTCCTCTTGGGAGGGGTGGAGGTGAGGTGCTGTTCTGCCCCCTCACGCTATTATCATCCACCTGTTCATAGATACCATCAAAGTCCTGCTCCCCTGCATCACCGGGCGGGGCAGCTGCGCCCTTACCCCCTGCAGCTCGTAGGGCCTCCTCTGTGAGTTCAGTGTGGTCGTGCTGCTGCCTTGCCCGGATGCTCTCCAGGCTCTCCCTTGCGCTCACCTGACATAGCAACAAAATTGGGATTCTTAGAGCCCTGCATTGTTCACTCGACACAAAAATGTCTAAACGTTGATGTTTCAAATCCAAGAAATCAGATTCTTTTTCAAGTGAATAATGTTTATTTTACCTCCCACGTTAGTCTAGAATATGGAGAATGTGCATACATTGTGTACGGGTAAGCCTGAATCCAATGACCGGGGTAATAATATAAATGCAGGGCCCACAGGGAGAGCAGTTTAAATACTGATGAGGCTACCCTGGGTAAACAAGACATATTATTATTATTATTATTATTATTATTATTATAACGTCTGAGGTACCCAAAATTTCAAACACTTGTGTTCGTTTGTCTACGTCTAAAACTTGTACACAATGATATTACAATCACTGAATATCTCGAAAGAACTTTCAGAAGGTTAATTATCATAAAACACATCACAAAATTTACTTTGTATTTGAAAATAAACTCAACTCAAGAAAAGAAAATGATTCCAACTTCTCTTTAACAAACAAAAACTGTCAACCTATCGTCTTACTTGAGTATAAGGGGGCTCTCTCTGACCGGGTCCAGCAGCACCGGGAGAACTACTATCAGGACCAGAGCCAGAGCCAGAGGGTCCAGGTCCATCTCCATCTGGTCCACCTGGACCACCAGGACCACCTCCTGGGTTAGGAGTTCCTCCTCCTTCTCCCCTCCCTGCGGTGGGACTGCTGGGAGAGGATACGGTCCCCGCCCTGAAAAAGATTATAGAAAATTTCAGTTGCCACATTGTTGGTAATGTTCTTCTTCAAGGTAATTACATACGTGTATCACTACCACCACCACCAGCACTATCATCATACATTGATTTGTGAGGTAATATTGTTGAATAAGGACCATTGTAACCCGTCACTACATGTTTCTCACCAAGCATTCCAATGTTCTAAAGATAAATGATATGCTAATATGAATGATAACATGAAGCAAATATAATTACAACCACAATTAGTCACTCCCATTACTACTAGAACATCTGTTTGTTTTTTTCCAGCCACCAAGATAATTTTACCTCATTATCAATATCAATACTCCTATAGAGTACCAAAGCTGTGACATCATAAAAACCTATTCTTACAATTTCTCAATTTTGTCTTCATTATCCAAAAGAGCATAAAAAATGATGTCCAAATGTCGAAAACCAATTGGATATGTTAAGTATTGGCTGAGATATGACCACCTGAATAAATAGATTTCCTATAGAAACTCAGTGTTATGTTCCTCTGGTTTGTAACGTTGTGCATGTATCATGTTCATCCCTCCTACCAGACTCATCACTACTAGCCATACCGGTATTTCTACCACAGCCATCAGTATTGTTACATCGATCCCCCCCCCCCCCCCCCCCTCTGTCAATCACCCATTGCCCCTTCCAAACCCACCCCTCCCACCAGACCCATTACCCCGCCCAGCCACATCCTCCCTACCTTTGTGATACTGGTGATGAAGGGTTCTCTGGTGACTCTAGATCATGTGGTTTATGGGGTACCGGTGGCACCTCCTCGTCGTCAGGATCCGCGCCCCCTGCCACGCCCCCTGCCATGCCCCCTACAGCACCATCTGATTTGGTATTGGGTTTCACATGGACATCTTTCACAGAGGCATACCCATGCTCCCTCTCCTGTCGAAACAAATCAAATTAGTATCATTATTTGGATAATATTGTTTTCATTTTCAATGTAACTTCTGATAACAGAGAAAAAAATATTTTAAAAATTTCGGGAGCTACTTTTCAAGGTTGCTTGCATGAAAATAACAATCTTTAATTTATTTTGCATTGAAGTCTACATGTATGCAATTTTTTTTTTTTTGGGGGGGGGGGTTCTTTTATGACTTACGGGGGCTCTTTTTGGCATTTTGGGGGCGATTTCACCTGAGCCCCCATGTATTTCCCCCTGTCTGATAACGTTATACAGAAACTGCAACAGACAATACATACAGATGGTGACTTGACGTTGACTTAAAAGGTCGGTCCACAGACGTAAATAATCATATCTGATTGATACACATCTGTAAAAACCCAATTACATATATATACAATGATCTCTTTCTCTTCTATGGAAACAAAAAGCGTTAGTATCATTATTCAAATAATGCACATGATATTGTTTTCACTTTCAACTTGACTCCTCACAGCGTTATACATCAACTGCAACATACAATACATGAACTTCCTATTGTACTAGCGCATGTAGAAAAATATAAAAGATAATATTATTATTATCATAATTATTAGCTCTTGAGCTTTCGTGGGTTATCCTGTTCAAGCCGACTTAATTTTGATCTGTTATTCTTTTATATATCTGACATGACAATCCCTCATAAGACTTATGGGCAAACACATTGACTGGTTGCAAAAACTATAAAAGAACCCATAATTTTTTTGGGGGGAGGGTAAACTAACCCCCTAATTCATAGCAGACTTTGTAACTACATTCATATAAAAAACAAAGGCCTTTTGGTTTCTTTAAACCCATTCTTTTGTGTCCTGTTTTCTCTTTGGTCTTCGATTCCTAAATATTTAATTTTCACTATTTGTATGGTGTAGCACTTTCTCCTTTACCTGCCCCACTGTACCCTTACCTGAACAGAAAGCAGTTTATAACCATTCATTTTTTTTTTCTTCATCAACCACCTTCCCCTTGAGTAACAAAAAATAAAAGAGATTCAAGGAAAAAAATAGGAAAAGAAAGGGGAAAATCAGAAAAATCAGGAAAATAAGGAAAATAAGGGTAAAATCGGAAGGAAAGAAAAAAAAAATGAGGAAAAAAAAATCAGTAAAGAAAATAAATTATAAAATGGGGGAAAAAAGTTAAAAGTCTGGAAACCAATTTAAATCGGGTAATTATCAGGCCTGAACCATCACTTTCTTGTACCTTTTTATCTTGAACGGTCGCGTAGGGATGGTTGTTGCCCCCCTGGACGTCTTTCACCTTGGCGTAGGATCCATCGTAGTCTGATTCATCGACCCCGCCCTCTGCCCCTTCTGGAGGAGCGGCCGCTTTCTCCATACTAGTAGAGTTTCTGCCAGTTTCTGGAGAAAATGAAACGACTCGATACTCTTACATTTCATGGGAATCAACTTCATTTTATATACTTGACATCAAAGAGGAAATCAAACCCTGTCTAAAAGATAAAGTTGAGTTCTGGTCATGCGATTGTATTGTGAAAGAAACGGTCTGGAATCGATCAGAAAAAGTTGATTATGTAGCATTTAAGTATTGGTGTGTACTGCAAGGTTCTGGAGAAAATGAAAAAGAATCGATACTCATAACATTGCATGGGAATCAACTTCACTTTTAATGTACATGAAATCAAAGAGGAAAGCAAACCCTGTCTTAAATCATCAAAATATGGTTTTATGAAGAGAAGCAAGATGGAATGGAATTGGAATTCTGACCTTTCATTTCAGTTTGAGGGTGGTTTTAATTTAGGATCTTTTATTTTCTCAGGGCATAACCATCAAAGATATTGTCTGTTTGGTTTGGAGCCACAGAAGGATTTTAACTTGTATACTTTAACAAAGTGTGAACACCCTTTCTCTAAAGACAAAACATGCTAGAATACATGAAATACATCATGATTTTGATAAATTACCCCCCCCCCCCTCCAAAAATATATTTTAAAAATGACAATAAACATAAGAGTGATCAGTTTGTTCAACTTCATTTTCATATGAAGCAAATAGTGACAAACAAGGCAACAAACCCTCTGTCTCACCACAACCACTTTGTATGCCTAGAATAACTTAAACCCACATACACATATTTTGACGACATTGCCACGCATGATTATAAAAATAACCACAATCAAATCAAAGTACTCACTATCATTTAAAAAAATGTAAAAGGCACAAAATATTTCAGAAAAACAGCTTTAAATTATTTTTGTAATACATGAAGATAATGCATTGCAAAGCGTGGTTTTGTTTAAATCAATATCCTTCCTACAACCCACTTTGTGGTATGTGGGGTCTGGTGTGAGGATTACATAAACAAAGTAAACAGTTTGGAAAACAGAAGTGTGCCTGTCTATGATGGTTGTTTGCATGCAACAATCCCAGTTTTATAATTGGATGTTAAAGAACACATGTATGATGTCAAAATGTAATTGATATTTATCTGTAGAGGACGGGCATGGTTTTGTTGATTTAATCTTGACTGATAATCAAAGCATATATCTCCATCTGTTCTTTCTCAGCACCTCTCTAAGCATCTCTCTCTCCCCCCCCCCCCCCCCCCCCCCCCCCCCCTTCCTTCCTTCCTTCCTTCCTTCCTTCCTCCTTCCTCCCTCCCTCCCTCCCTCCCTCCCTCCCTCCCTCCCTCCCTCCCTCCCTCCCTCCCTCCCTCCCTCCCTCCCTCCCTCCCTCCCTCCCTCCCTCCCTCCCTCCCTCCCTCCCTCCCTCCCTCCCTCCCTCCCTCCCTCCCTCCCTCCCTCCCTCCCTCCCTCCCTCCCTCCCTCCCTCCGTGCCAGGAACCAATCTAAATTCCTTCAAAATCTTACCTTTCACGCTGGCATAGTCGCCACAGTCCTCTTCCAAGGCTCCCCCAGCCCCTATCGCCCCCACTACCACCCCTCCGTCTTTCCTGGTAACACTAGCCCCGCCCATGGTGTCCTCCACGCTGTTATAGGCGGGGTCATCCTCCGTTGTCGAGGGCAACTTGCGACTCCCTCTCGCCGAACCCGCATTCTTCTTCTTGTCATCCTTGATGGTATCGTACGTCCCGTTGTAGTCGTTCTCCTCATTCTCCGGGATGCCGGGTACCTTGGAGTGCATGGGGGGTAGCTCGGGGAGGCGTCGGTCGATGGTGGAAGCGCGCTTCATGTTGTTCGGGGAGGAGGGTTCGGCGGTGGGGGAGGAGGCTGCACCACCGTTGGGGGATGGAGGCGATTGTTTGATGCTCATGCTCATGGACTGGGTGAGGCTGGCATGGGGGTCACCGTTGGGGGCGCTCTCCTTGACCTCCTCAGTGGTTTGTGGAGACTGTAAGGTGCACAGAAATATGGAATAATGCTCTTTTTAAAATCTAGCAATCAAAAATTTCAGTGAATACATGTACATGTTCATCAGGCCAGGTACAAGAAACTCTTAGTTTCTCGACCACTCTACATGTACTTCCTTTTTTCAGCTTGCCCAGTGGTATTTTGTTTTCTTCTTTCTTCTTTTTTTTTTTTACTGTTACTTTAAATATTTGTCACTGGATATGATACTCGAATATACATTGTAAGATTCTGAGAAATTTAGACAATGAAGATACAAATATATATTTCAATTATGCAGGTTCAACTTGTTTTGAGCCTCAGTGTTGCCTATGTTCTAAACATTGGATTAACAGAGCAATGAGTGTCACAAACATTAACTAGGTTTACCACAATGTAAAGCTGTACGTGACATTGGCACATAACGAGTCAAAATACTCACCACAGTCTCGCCGCCATTTTCCTTCAGTGTGTCTTTGGCTTTGGCTTTGGCTGGAGCTTTCTCACTGCAGGAAAATCAAATAAACAAACTAAAATCAACCAAGTGCATGCTTTGGGAGTGCCAGCATAAGTGTCAAACCATGAACTCAACACGCAAATGAATCATCCACTATAATAATAAAATCAATGATATATCTGACAACATGGTAGAGTATTGTTTAGCTTTTAAAGTGTACATGTACATGTACATACACATGTATGTTTTTTCACCAAGTTTCACATACCGTAGGTTTTGTTTGCACCCATAATGCTCTATCACATAATGTTTATAATGTTCATAATGTTCATTATGTTCATAATATTCTATCATAATGTTCTGTAATATTGTACATGTACATGTACAGTAGGAAACAACATTTGGGGAATATTGAGGGGAAAAAAACAATAAATTAATGCAAGTGATCTGAGGTTGGGGAATGTATTTGGGAGATATTTTGGACAGTACTATTGTTTTCCAATACATGGCAATTTTGTGGGCTATCAGTATTTTCAATATTCCAATTTATGCTTTGTTAATTTGGGCTGCCTTTAATAACATTTGTAAATATTACGTTTACTGTATTTACATTTACATGTACATTCAAATCATTTCATAACATGTATGTATACAGTCAGTGTACAGTGTATGCTAATTCACATCTTGCTGTACACTACATATAAATCTACATTCTTTTGGGGGGGGGGGGGTAAATCATTGAAAACTACTGACCAAGATTTAGTTTCTTCTCATTTAGCAATTAGTCAAATCCTTTGTTGGTTAGTTACTACCTAGAAATTACACCCAAGGGCTGGACGCCCCCGTTTTCACCTGCTCAAGCAAGCAGGTAATCATTTATTAAATACAATGACTAATCGTCTATCTCCACTAAAAACAACCATCGTCAGCTGATCCCATCAGGCAGGGGTGGGATCAGCACCCTCCCATCCCTTCATGGATTAGGGGTTGCTAGGCAACCGTTCCGATGATGCAGTAGCTTTGCCTAACGAATTGGGTTCGTCACGCAGAGCGTTCAAACTTTTAAAGCCACTGGATTCATGAATTCGCTTTTAAAGGTAATGTAATTGGAGTTCGGTAAAGTTTGAAGGATTGGTGATAAAAATTGTACCATAACTTGTACCATAAACTTGTACCATAGTTGTACCCCATTGTACCCACCCCACTTATACCCTCTCCAGAAACTAGGGCGACTTATCATGCAACAAACTGAACCTCCATGGTAGAAAAAAGAAATCAGGAAAGTATTCATACTGATGGAACAAGAACTGCAGGTTGTGAGAGTTTAGAATCATCAAAAGGATAACAAATGGACCATTTTTCGTAAAGTGATCAAATGTACTGCCCAAATATTTGTTAAGTGCCTTGTTACAAATTATTGATTCACCTGTTGCAAATAATTGTATTTCAAAAGTTAGGATGTGAATTGCATACATTCTGTGTTGTTAGGTAGGACAAGCCATAATGTTTGTCCTACCTAGCAACAATTGATGTATGCAATTTGCTCTCTGACTATTGAAATACAATTACTTGTAACGGGTGAATTAAATCATTTTGTAACGAGGTACATGTACTTAAAGGTAAAGACCAGTATTGGAAACGCCCCAACTTCAAAAAATGAAATGGAAGCTCTCATTACCAATCATGTGAAAGAATATGTTTTGACTAATACATGATGATAACAAATTTGCCGGGAAACCGCCTACTAATTCATATATTTGGTAAATTTGTTTCTCTCATGGTCTGTGAGAGATATAGGGTACATCTTTCTGTGTATAGTGCTTGTAACTTTACGAAGAATGGGCCAAATTTCTTATCATTTTGATGATTTCAGAACCTTGCAGATGCTAGATGCTAGATGATCAGCCTTTTCTGATCGATTCCACAACGTTTCTTTCACAATGCAATCGCATGACCATAACTGGTCTTTACCTTTAACAAACATTCCTGAAGATAATTTGATTGCATTACGAAAAATAGCCAATTGACTTGTAATCTGGTTGAAAATAGAAGTGAAAACCAAGTTTCATGCAAATACAATGTATACAGTTACATGTACAGTTCATGTACATATGTAGATACAGGATATAGGACAAGAGCACCAACATGCGTGGTTTAAAAATTTGGTCCAAAGCCAGTATCAATGTGGGATAACAGGATTTCATTCAGAAATTGTTAGCTAGGCCTGAAATATGGGTACAATATTATACCGGTAATTGAATTAGTGATCATAATCTTTAGTCATTAATTGCATGAATGTTTAATTAGGACATATCAGCATCAATGGATGACTACAGTGTATCATTATCAATGGCCCCAATCGGGAATCAAAGTAATCTGTAAAATCATAAATATTACCATCACAACGTACATGTGTATGTCATAATTATAAGCTGGTGGTCTTTATGTACTTTTACTACATTGCAAGGACTTTAATCAAATGTGGGAACACTAAAGGTATGGATGGGGGGAAACTTGTCTTTATTTTGTAGAAGTGGTCAGAATCAACAACAGTGTTTCATTGATAAATTCCCTGCTATTTCCTGCCATTTTGGAACAATTAATAATTGTGAATGATCATAACCTTTTAATGAATTATGATTATTGCATGTAGGTTTTAATTACAATAGGATCAACATCTTACATGTAGCATCAATTGATGGACTACTATCATTATTAATGGCCCCATCAGGGATAATAGTAATTTATGAGATCATAAACATACAATGACCATTAACACATACAGTGTAGGCCTTCATACATTTTAAGCAGGTGGTCTTTATAAACAGGTCCTTTTACTACAAGGCACAGGCTTCAATTACAATACAATGTAATTTCTGCTGCATCCTGCCCTTGTGAAACAATTAATTATTATGAATGAGTGATCATGACCTTTTAATGAATATAATGATTATTGCAGGCAGGTTTTAATTATGATCATTAATATTAATGGCCCCCTAACAATGTTAAGTCTGAGATACACGGCCTTTCGTGTTATCAGTGTTTGTGATATGGTGTAATATTGAAGCCCTAAAAAAATTGCACTTTAAAATGATCAAGAAGTGCCTCGAAAAAGTAAAAATCTTTGAGTGACCAGTTTTACCATACCTCTTTTTCTCCAATGAACTATAGTGTCTATGAAAACCATTTGGCAAACAGTTTTAAAATATTTAATTCCAATCATAAATATCTTGATAATCAGACAGGCGATTGGCTTGTAAAAGTCACAGGGTTCCTCAATGACCTAAAGGTTCATAATTATCATTGCAGCATGAGCTAAATCCAGATTTTTTTTTCAGAATCTGAGACAAATTAAGTTACCGGATCCCTTTAAAGCATACCATGATGGTAGACAGTACATCTTTATTAGCAGGTGGTCATTGTATAGAGATGGTCACTTACATGTAAGTAGGTTTGTCTCAACAGCAGTTAATATTTAATTAATAAATTCTTTGCTACATGTGTGTCCTGCCATTTTGGAACAATTAATAATTCAAATTCAAGTTCAAATTCAATTTTATTTCACATCTCTTTAATAACACATCAAAAGATATACAAACAAATCAGTATAATTGTGAATGAGTGATCATAACCTTTAAATGATCATTGCATGCAGATCTTAATTAGGATGGCTTAGCTTCACAACAATGGTACATAATAGCAGGTGGTCATTATATAGAGATGGTCACTTAAGAAGGTTTGAATCAACAACAGTATTTTGTTGATAAATTCTTTGCTGGAGGTATATTATGTATACATACAGTGTGTGTCCTGCCATTTTGTAACAAGTAATCATTTTGAATGAGCGATCGTAACCTTTTAGTTTTATAATGATCATTGCATGCAGATCTTAATTGGGACGGCTTAGCATCCCAGCAATGTAGGTGACTATATCATTAGCAATGGCCCCCATTGGGGATCATATTAATCTTCGGGATCATAGGCATGACTGTTACCATGTAGGGGGCCCCCTTTAATAACGAACTCACGTGGTGGGGGCTCCACTAAAATCAGCATTAATATTGGAGATGGGGCTGGTTTTGAGGCACAGCTTGACAATATATAGTGGACATGTGCATGCGCATGTAATTTTAGCTTTAACAGTGTAGTGTAGTGAGAGCAGTTTTAACCAAAGTATCCACATTATTTTTTATTGTCTCTTATAACATATGATAATAAGATAATTTGATTAATTTATATAGCGCAGCTACTATATTAATATACTCTAGTGTGTTGTGATGAAAATAAAACTCATAACAGTGCTTTTTTATACAGACACACAATTAAAAATATTATGACAACATTTATAGCAAGCACTGTTTGGAAACATCTGCTATCCAAAGAACACCTTTACTACTGAATGATGTACATGTTACTTACATGTACAAATCAAGCCAATTTCACATACTGTACTCTATTAAAATTCCATTACCTTCAGAAAGGAAGATGGGTTTTTTATGAGCACCCATGAGCTTTCTCAATCTCTGCATTTTGGTTCCAAAGAATACTATAGTGAATATTTTCTTTAGGAAATTGCTCTTTAGACGCACTCACATCTGAACTATGATGAGAAATACATGTGTATAGTTGAAAAGTTTGGACCAAACTTCCATGCCATGTATTAGTGTGTAGTCCCATATACCCATTTGTATGTGCAGTTCAATGGCTTTGGGGAAAGATTGGGACACATTCTTTTCCTTTAATTACCGGTATTCCAAAAATTCCCAAAATACAATCATTCTTATGTGCTACCTTTCTCGATAGACCGGTTTACTATTACCACAAACATAACATATTCAAATTTATAGATGTTTTCTTCCTGGGGAACTTGGGACGAATTATTCCATTAACCCGTTATTGAATTAAGTGAATTAATGAACTACAATACTCGGAATCCAGTCTGCATACTTGTTGCTGTGTCAGGCAAGCCTCATGAAAGCTTTCAGGTTCTCAAAAACAACCTTTGTTTAATAAATATGCATACAATTTGAATATGTTAATATATCAAGTACCAGTCTATTGCTTCCAGAGAGTTTCTTAGGTGCACAATCTAACTACAAGTACCTGTACATGTACGTCATCAGTACTCATCTCTTTGACCCATAGAAACAAAAAACTTACTCTTTGGTTTTTTCTCCGCAAGCACAGAGCGCTAGCACCATCAGAAGACACAAACCTGATGCAAAAATAATGAAGATGGTTGCCGGGGGCCCCAGATGACTGAATTCTGTACCCTTTGATGAATCTGGTGAAGACAAATAATGGATAAAGAAAAGGTTGCTTTATGAATAATAAAAAGAAAAATTCAGAGAACAGGAAAGAAGGAATTAATAATTGATTTCTCAATAAAGGGCTCCATACAAAACAATGTTTTCCCCACGGGAGGCTGCAATAGAATTTGTAGAGTCAATGGTCTGTGTGTGCATGTGAACCACTTTTAAATTTCAAAGTTTCGCTGGATGTGGATGGACGTTTAAAAAATGGGGCCCAAGTGTAAAGAATCACCTATTTATACAAAGCCCGACTACCGGCATAAGAACAATAATAATAATATATTGTTATGTCTAGAAAA
Organism: Strongylocentrotus purpuratus; assembly: GCF_000002235.5. Lineage (NCBI taxonomy): Eukaryota > Metazoa > Echinodermata > Echinoidea > Camarodonta > Strongylocentrotidae > Strongylocentrotus > Strongylocentrotus purpuratus. The sequence continues at coordinate 39,319,414 of NW_022145594.1, forward strand.
GGAATATAAATGTTTGCATCAAGATATGAACTTGTAGCAAATTAAGGCACATATTTACATGTAAAAAACACTGGTAAAATTAGGAGAGGGTACAGGTGAGTTTCTCTCATAATCACCTTAAATTTACTTTATGGACGCATGAGAGTTAGATATTTCAAGTTAAAAGAAAAAATTGACAACGTCTGATTTTTGTAAATTTGAAAAAAGGGGACATTTCTTTTGATTCTTTTGAAAGAACAAATATTTTGTGAAAAAGGGTCATATTCAAAATACGCTTATTTATCTTTACCTGTTTTGTTTTTCAACTACAGATCGATCAATCGATCTAATACTGGGTGCTTGAATACCTCTTTTTTGTTGTTGTTTTTTGCACAAAGGAACCATAATGTGTGGGAAACATTCATGAAATATATAGGAAGCATATTTGTAATAATGGCTAATACTAACAACCCTACATGTACATCACACTTTTTTGTATGAATCCCCCTCCTCCCCCTCCTTCCTCTCCCCTCCCACCCCCCCCCCCCCCCCCATTTACACAAAAATGGCACACAAAGGACATGGGGCCTGAGGCAAGGGTTCATTCTCTGTTCTGCCATTAAAAATGATTTCAGAACAGAATACATTTAAGTGTGTTTACTGTGTGTCAATAAGAAATGATACCATGTTCACTGTCAATTTGCAGTGCATAGCCTTATAATTTTAATGTACATACATGTACATACATTTACAGGGGTGGATACATGTATGTTCTTTAAAAAGCAAACAATGAAATGTTGACACATTTTATTTATTTAACTTGCGTGAATTTATCTATTCATGCTTCCTCTTGCAGTTTGTTATTAATATTTAGGGAAAATCCCTTCACTCTACAAACATCATATAAAGGTGATAACTCTAGGAGTACAATGTCAATGTCTAAACATACATGTAACGTACATGACATGCTTTGTTCATTTACAGGCCGTCTTTTGTGGCCTGGAAACAGGCCAGCTAAAATTAAGTTTCCCACACTTTGATTCCCATTTTGTACAATGAAGAAGTACAATAAAAGAAATATACATTTTTAAAGATATGTTTTTATAGAACCTTTCGAACCAGTGTGAAAATACTCTTTTTCCAAGAACTAGCTCTTGATTTGCCATCTAAAAATTAGATCTCCTACAAATTTACCGCTAAAATAAAAAATTTAAACCATCAGGCCTAGAAATTGGATTGTTTTAAAGTAGGACTGAAGTAACAATGTCGTAAAAGACCTGATTTTCAAGATTAAAATTCATTAACCCTTTCGCATGATAACTTTTGTTTCACATCCCTAGAAAAAAATGCCAGAAGCAAGAGTATCTATAGAAAGGGCAACAATTCTTCACGTACTGCATGTACATTTTCATTTCATGACTACATTGCTTTCGATGCCAGGAAGTTTGCAGCTTTATATTTGATAGGGATATTTGATAGGGATAGTTGAGTTCTTGTTCCAGTCCGCAAATGCCTACAAAGCTCTTATTTTTATTTATATACCTCATTTTAATATTCTTTACTAATCCTGTCTTCTGATTGGTTGAAAATGCAGTCATGTTCTTAACCATGCCCGCTAATTGAAATTCATAGTCATTTTTCCCGGCTCTACCGGTTTATATCCATTTTTCATAGCACTTTTTCCATGGCTGTGAAACGTGACGTCATTTTGCTGCGATCCCCATTTTGGTTTACGTGTTACCGTATAAGTTTCTTTTGTGCGATGACCGATGACAAGTAGACTAGACGCACAGTCTGTGTAAATATGTTGCGAATTTGTGAATTTATAAAGTTACTGTTCATGTTCTACTGTTCTACTGGAGCACAGCTTGTTGGTGATATCATCCTGTACAAAAGTTACTGTTCGTGTAAACGTGTTTGGTATTCCCTGTTCTACTGGAGCACAGCTTGTTGGATTTCATACTGTACACAAGTTATTGTTGGTGTTAATATTCATGACTTCAAAGAGATGGAAACCTAAATGGGTGAGTCAACATTTTCCTTTTTTTCGGTATATAAAATATATATTGACTGCTTTTAATATTCGAGGCATAGTTGTTTCTATAGGGTCTCGGGAAACTCACAACCTGCAATGACCCCGCGGCGCAAGCGCCTTGGGGTCATAGCAGGTTGTGAGTTTCCCTTGACCCTATAGAAACCACTATGCCTCTCAAAGCAGTCAATATATCCTTATTATGACCTTTCACTATGCCCTTTTAGGACCTTAAGTTGCTATGAAGGTAATTTTAGACCCCAAAGAGTGTGAAATTTAGCCCCCCCCCCCCCGCCCCCTCCACTCAGTGTTATTTAGGGTACATGTACGTGTATGCATGTTCCCTCCGTTTGAAAGCACCCCCCTAAGTCTGGTGTGTAAAGCAATACAGGTCGATTTTCGTGTGTATTACGAGCCAGACTTTGTTGCGTGAAAAATAGCTCTTTACCAGGGATTTTGGGAACAAGAATGCGGTCCCTTCATTCCCGGACTGGGGGTGGGGGGGGGGGGGCCAGGGATATTGCCTATACGATCATACTAATTCAGCTCCACTTTTAAAAAAACACAGCTACCGGGGCCGGCTGGTTGAGCGCATTATAACCAACACAAAAAAGCAATCAATAAGCCAACATCAGCATTAGCTGGAATAAAATGTATTTACATGTACTTTTCAAAGGCTGGTTCAAATTATTGAATATTTGTCGGATCCAGAAATATTAGAAATCGTTATATTTATATATATCAGCCGTCTCGGATCCCATTTTGATCAAACAAAGATGATTTTGTCATGTTAGGCCAAATTTAAAAAAAACATGTTTAGCGTCCTACTTTTTTAAAAATGGGAAGGAGGAGGCCCTTTTTGTGTTTTTTTCAAAATGGCCGCTCAAAATGGCCACTCGGTACTTTTTCTCAGACAGACGGGCTATATTTCAAGATTCTTTCAAATTTGACACTCAGTTTTTCATTATCTCACAACAAAATTATTTTGTGTGGCGCCCTCTGCAACAAAACTCAAAAGCGCGAAAAATTAATCGCGCGAAAATAACAGCGTTTACAGATCTACGTGTGCATGTACAATGTATGTACATACATGTACATGTACGATGTATGCATCGTACATCTACATGTAATATACATTGTACATGTAGTGATATGTCGTTCATCTACAACTCTACATACAACATGCATGTAATGTTCATCTACATTAGGCCTAAAATAAAAGCTTGTTGCATTGCCCTTTGGGTGCCAAAACATGGGTCGGTCGGTCGGAAAAGTTTTTATTTTTTAAAACTTTTCTTTTGTCGCCCTCTTTGGGCCGATATTTTTCAGATTTGAATGTTTTTCGTTTCTCCTTTTTTTCCAACTCTCTTTTGGCTGATATTTTTCAGTTTTTAATGCTTTAATACATGTGTTTCAACTTCATCATTTCATTGATATCTTTTTTCACCTCATGATCATCCATGGTTTGCACGAGTGAGAATTTTGGAATAATTTGATTTTATGCAATTTATATCCCATTTAAAGGGATCGTTTAACAATGTTAAATCTGAGATACACGGTCCTACATGTTATCAGTGTCTGTGATATGGTGTAACATTGAAGCCCTAAAAAAATCGCGCTTCAAAATGATCAAGAAGTGCCTCAAAAAAGTAAAAATCTTTGAGTGACCGGTTATACCATACTCGTTTTCCCCAATAGACTGTAGTGTTATGAAAACCGTCAGGCGAACGGTTTTCAAAATTTGTAATTCCAATCATAAATATCTTGATAATCAGACAGGCGATCGGCTTGTAAAAGTCATGGGGTTCCTGACTGACCTAAAGGTTTATAATTATCATTGCATTATGAGCTAAATCCAGAATTTTATTTCAGAATCTGAGACAAAGTTACCGGATCCCTTTAAACAAACAAAATATTCATTAATAATAAAAAAAAATCTAAAAAACGGTTTAAAAAAAAAAAACTTTTAAAAAATGCCGACCGTAGATTTTCAGATTTTTGGGTCGGTCGCAAAGGGCAATGCAACAAGTTTTTATTTTAGGCCTTAGGCTTAATCTACATACATACCAGTAGGGCTAATTGAGACCGGTAAACAAACAATACTACTTTGTTATCCTAGTAATTATGAGTCAGTCCGTGTTTGTTTGCCAAGTCCATGCATGCAGGGGTATATTGACTGGAGGAGGGCATGTTTACATGCTACTCAGGTTGATATATATTCCCTTATTATAAAACCTACTGCAGCTGGCTCCTAAAAGTATAAGGTGGACTATATAATATGTGCACATATAATTGCATGTTAACCTGGTTTAATGTACATATTTACTGTATGGTAGTTATGTATCACTTCCGATTCTTCTCCTTTTGCATGCAGCCTATCACAAAGATGTCTGTAGAAAGATTACCAGTTTTGTATGCAGGCACACTAAACCCTAGTACCTCTTTGCAAGAAGTATAGAGGATTGCATGCATAGGGTGTGACTCTCCTACAGTATACATGTACAAGAGGCCTCCAATTAACGTTCTGTACAAATTTATGCAAATCTGTGACAAATATATATATAAATGCATCCAGTTATGAATGAAAGTGAGAAATTGATTTCATGATGAATGATTTTTCTTGTTCATTTTACAAAATTATAAATTTGATGGGAAGAACTTAATTTGGCAATTAATGCTTCAGCCTCTACTAAGTTAGACCAATGACGGTTTTGAGAAACTTCCACTATAGATCTGAAAATGAGAAAATGCTGTGCTTATACACATTAACTTCAACTTCAAGTTCTTGTTCACATGTATGATTACATTTTCCCTCTTTCATAAAACTTTACATCAACAACCCAAAATAAAAAATAATGTCCTCGTCCACATCCTTCACCTAACCATTACAGATCTGAATGGGGTGATTTTTCTAAATATACAACTTTACAACAACAAAAATCCTGGTCTACATGTACATGTATCCTTCACTAAATAAACAAATCCTCCATAAATAATACAAATCTAGGTAAAGTATTCACATCAATTGGAGCGGATATCCTGATCTTTATGTACATGGTAGCATTTGCTGAGAAACAATGCCCAAACAGGATACAAGAAAATGGTATGAAAAATCACACACTGATCACTATCACTACAGCATACTTGTACATAAATAACTATATTCATCATAAACTGAAATGTATAAATTCACATCAGACAGTTTTTCCTGGAAATATTTGTGTTGGTCTTAATTTTTTACAGTATCATAAAGTTTCTTGTTTCCTCCCACTTTGCTATTTTGGCCTGATATTTGAGAGAAAAAAACGATGATGAAACTGCAGACACCAGACAATGTATGATGTAATAAATACCATAAGAGCTAGGGTAACAACTACATGTAAGTAATAATCACTTTAAAGATAATTAAAATCTACCGTAAGTTTGACCTAAAAGAAAACTTTACCTGGCATTTTACGGGTTATATACTGTACAACAGAGGAGTATGAAGCTAGAGAATAAAGAATAACTTTAAAATCAGCAATAGAAAAATTAGAAAACCCCAAGTCCAACTTGTAAACTTACATTTACATGTACATGTATATATAATCTACATGTACAGTATTAGAGTAATTTCAAGTGTGCACACAGGGCATGTATTTACAGGTACAAATTAAGATTTTCTAGTTTTTAAAGACCGTCGTTACTACTGGGCCAGAAGGGATTAGACCACACAGCGAGGTCAATGACAGGTGGCTATCTCATTAACTCAGCTCTCAACTGACATAAGAAAAAGAGGATCATGGGGGACCAACAGGCACCGATTTGGGAAGTTTTCTATATAGAGGGAGCAATTAGCTACAAGTACATGTAGGACAGTGGGGCTTTAAGATGCTGGTGACGAGTTTGGAAACTAAAAACCAACAGAAACGGTTTCTGTGTCGACCTCAAGACCGACTCAAGTATGTCACGTACGATGTACAATGTAGACTTCCTTCCCGCCCGAATATAATGTACTTTGTATTTAGGATCATTTATAATCAGTTTCCTTACTTTCACATCTTGAATAGCAATTTACCTACTCTTCTTCTACACTCAATGAGGTTTGTTCTGTATAATACAGTACATGTCAAGAGTTGATAAAATGAAAGTATAAAATTAGTAGTAGAATGGGCATACATGTACATATGTCTACTAGACGATGAAACTAAAACAGAATTCTACATTGCTAAATATAGAAAGGAAGGTTTACAGTATATAAAAGATAACATCTGGAAGAAGTAAAGAGAGGATGATGATGATAATGATGATGATCACCTGATGATGATTATATTGATAATGATGATATTGATCATTATTATATTGATAATGATGATGATGATGATTATATTGATAAATGATATTGATGATTAAATTGATAATGATAATGATGGTGGTGATCAAGATATTGATCATTATATTGATAAAGATAATAATGATGGTGATGATGATTGATGATGATAATTATATTGATAATGATGATGATGATAATGATAATGATGATTGATGATGATTGATGATGATGATGATGATGGTGATGATAATGATAACGATGATGATAATGATAATGATAATGGTGATGATGATTGATGATGATAATTATATTGATAATGATAATGATGATGATGATGATAATGATAATGATGATGGTGATGATGATTGATGATGATAATTATATTGATAATGATAATGATGATGATGATTGATGATGATAATGATGATGGTGATGATGATTGATGATGATAATTATATTGATAATGATGATGGTGATGATGATTGATGATGATAATTATATTGATAATGATAATGATGATGATGATTGATGATGATAATGATGATGGTGATGATGATTGATGATGATAATTATATTGATAATGATGATGGTGATGATGATTGATGATTATAATTATATTGATAATGATAATGATGATGATGATGATAATGATAATGATGATGGTGATGGTGATTGATGATTATAATTATATTGATAATGATGATGGTGATGATGATTGATGATTATAATTATATTGATAATGATAATGATGATGATGATGATAATGATAATGATGATGATAATTATATTGATAATGATGATGGTGATGATGATTGATGATGATAATTATATTGATAATGATGATGGTGATGATGATTGATGATTATAATTATATTGATAATGATAATGATGATGATGATGATGATGATGATGGTGATGATGGTGATGATGATTGATGATGATGATTATATTGATAATGATAATGATGATGATGATGATAATGATAATGATAATGGTGATGATGATTGATGATGATAATTATATTGATAATGATGATGGTGATGATGATTGATGATTATAATTATATTGATAATGATAATGATGATGATGATGATGATGATGATGATGGTGATGATGGTGATGATGATTGATGATGATGATCATATTGATAATGCTAATGCTGATGAGGAGGAGGATGATGATAATGGTAATGAAGATGACGATGACAGATGTGGAAGGGAAAAGTATTCAAAATGAGACACAAAGGGAAGGGAGCTAATGATAATCACATTCTATCCACAATACCAAGTAGTCCTCTGTAGGATCATGGACCTATTACGGATGGACATTCAACGTGATTCTTTCTTTGATCCAATGATAGTCGCCGCCTTCTGATTATGTGCATCTTGATGAGAACATTCAGCTGTTTTAACTATAACGACTGCGTAAGCATTTTCGGTGATTGACAAAGGAGCAGTTCCCTCTCTTGGGTTTTGTTTGGATGGTGTGCTCTGTAAGAGTGCGTCTTGAATGAAAGCATCCCCAATGGGGAGCAGCAAAGTTGAAAAGCAGACGATTTTGGTGATATGAAATGTATTATTTCTGATTCGCAAACTTTCGCACACACCCATGACCTTATAAAACAGTTAGAAGGCCATGATCTTTATAAGACCTGTGCTTTGTAACTCTGGAATATTATGAGGAAATAGGGGAAACGGGACTTTAAATCACAACCCCAAAATCCAAAAATAACCTCTATCTGGTAATATCAACATGTTTTTCAAAATAAAATACATGTTCAGTACACGGAACAACAATTTTGGATTAAAAGCCAGAACTGCACATCCATTTTCCATGATTTAGGCGAGTTATTATCTTCTGCGCATGTAGATATGTGTAAAATCACTATCTTGATTCTTTTCCGGCTTTTTGGCGGTGACCATCATGAGATCAAAGTGACGAAACATGTACGGAATGTTATTGAGATGACATTGACGGAGACAATCACAATGAATTCGTTAAGAAAACGATGAATGTTCATCCATAACACACTGTAGGTCCATGGTAGGATGAAACCAAGAGAATATTAACTCTCTCTCTCTCACATTCCTTTTTATCCCCTTTCAAACCCAACGGTCCTTCTCAGGGTGCGTTCAATCGAATTTTCGAAGCTAGAATCACAAACATGAATCACAAATCAAAACGCCATTACAAAAAAACAAGGTCACTGCGGTTAGCGTTCAAGCGATTTTTCATCAACGCTGATTCTAGCTCATTTCGAGCCCAGCCACTGCGGATCACTCTCGCAGTTTGACCCAGGAAGTATAGGTCAACTTCGGCGCGCGCTTTTTGGAATTGTTTACGGCCGACTGTCGAATGCTGTTTTTAGCATAGATCGCAATAATAAAACAAAGAATGAGAAGGTGATGGAAAGAAGAAACAAAAAATAACATAAGGAAAGACAGAAAGAGAAAGTGATAGAATGATTGAAACAAAGAATAACATAGAATTATTTAAAAAAAAGAATAACATAAGAGAAGGTGATAGAAGGAAAAAAACAAAGATTAACATAAGAATAGAAGGAAGAAACAAAGAATAACATAAGAGAATGTGAGTGAAGGGAAAAAACAAAGATTAACATAAGAATAGAAGGAAGAAACAAAGAATAACAAAAGAGAAAGTGATAGAATATAAAAACAAAGAATAACATAAGGAAAGACACAAAGAGAAAGTGATAGAATGCTTAAAACAAAGAATTACATTAAAAAAGCTGATAGAAGGAAAAAAACAAAGATTAACATAAGAATAGAAGGAAGAAACAAAGAATAACAAAAGAGAAAGTGATAGAATTATTAAAACAAAGAATAACAAAAGAGAAGGTGATAGAAGGAAGAAACAAAGATTAACATAAGAATAGAAGGAAGAAACAAAGAATAACAAAAGAGAAAGTGATAGAATTATTAAAACAAAGAATAACAAAAGAGAAGGTGATAGAAGGAAAAAACAAAGAATAACATAAGAATAAAAGGAAGAAACAAAGAATAACATAATGAAAGACAAAAAGAGAATGTGATACAAGGAAGAAACAAAGAATAACATAAGGAAAGACAGAAAGAGAAAGTGATAGAATGATTAAAACAAAGAATAACATAAGAGAATGTGAGTGAAGGGAAAAAACAAAGATTAACATAAGAATAGAAGGAAGAAACAAAGAATAACAAAAGAGAAAGTGATAGAATTATTAAAACAAAGAATAACAAAAGAGAAGGTGATAGAAGGAAAAAACAAAGAATAACATAAGAATAAAAGGAAGAAACAAAGAATAACATAATGAAAGACAAAAAGAGAATGTGATACAAGGAAGAAACAAAGAATAACATAAGGAAAGACAGAAAGAGAAAGTGATAGAATGATTAAAACAAAGAATAACATAAGAGAATGTGAGTGAAGGGAAAAAACAAAGATTAACTTAAGAATAGAAAGAAGAAACAAAGAATAACAAAAGAGAAAGTGATAGAATTATAAAAACAAAGAATTACATAAGAAAAGCTGATAGAAGGAAAAAAACAAAGATTAACATAAGAATAGAAGGACGAAACAAAGAATAACAAAAGAGAAAGTGATAGAATTATAAAAAAAATAAAGAATTACACAAGAGAAGGTGATAGAAGGAAAAAAACAAAGAATAACATAATAATAGAAAGGAAGAAACAAAGAATAACATAAAGAAAGACAGAAAGAGAAAAAGATAAAAGGAAAACAAGGTATAACATAACGGAACAGGCCACGATAAAGAGCATGTATAATGAAAGCAAATTGCATGAAAAGCAGGCGCGCGGTTTTTGCCCAAACCGGAACAGGCTCCGTCATACAATCATGATTGAAAACTCCGTCCGTTCAATCGAATTTTAGCGACCGTGATTCTGCAGAATCATGATACAAAACGCATCTTTTTCAGCGTTTCATGTTTGTGTTTTCAAACACGTTTATTTTTACGACCGACGAAAAAATCGCTTGAACGCATTGCGTTTTAAACTAAACGTCTTTAGAAACCGTGATTCTAGGGTGAAAAAGTGTCGATTAAACGCACCCTCACTCTCAGGACCATCCACACAGTAAAACCACAAACTGTTGAATTTACACACACCACCATGCAAAACCTAACCTTCAAAGATCATAACTGCATGTCTATTTAATAGTAGAGAGAAGAGGATGGGGGGGGGGGGGGAGGGATTGAAATATTGGTCCTCCACACATATTATTCAATACAGACACACAAGGGTGACTGAGATGGGAGGGGGGGGGTAAGGGATAGTGGGAGTGATGAGTGATGTGGATACTGTTTGAAAAAGAACATTTTATATATTCCTTCATTCCTTCTATTTGCTTTTTGGGATGGTCTCTCTCAATAAATGTCAACCAATCAATATCGCTTCAATCTAGCAAGCGGCAGTATATATGACAGCTTGTGAGGGACATGCCCTAATTGATCAAACAGAGCAACTGTTTCATTCTTTTTTGAGTAAATTTGACCAGCGTTTAATTTCGGCAGGATTAATGGGTTCGTTCAAGAGTGGTGGTCGATATTGGAACTATCTCTAGTATGACAACTTGACAAGGAAATCAAACGGAAAAAACTAAGGAGAGTGGGACAGGTAATGGTGGCAATTCTCAGGCAATCTAGTGAATCTCCATACATGTATGTACCGGTAGGATTATAATGTAGATGTAGAAACACAGAAGATTTGTCATTTTTGAGAATTGCAAATTTGCAGGTAATGAAATTTTGATAGGATCTACAAATATTGCAAATGTCAAGTATTGTGATTAAAATCTGTCAGAGAGAAAAGGGTGGGCTGGAGAGGTAGGAGTGGCAAGCACAATACAAAATATTGCACTTCAAATTGCATACAAAATACAATTCATCTATTGCAAAAAAGTAATGAATACATGTATGGACATGTATGTAACAGTTACAAACTCAGAAACCGTCCTCATTGTTTTCTCTTTGTTACAAAAACATCAAGACTCATTCAAGAGTTGTCACTCTTATAATTTTATTGTTGGCCTACACCCATGAAGTTTAAGCCCTTTATTTAAAGTGCATTAATGTTCTTTTTATAATGAAAAGAGAAGTCACACAATAAACAGGAATGTAGGCTTTACAACATTTCCTAAAAAAGAGAGTAATGTTGGGGTCCAAAGCCAACAAGTACATGTACTGTGCATTAAGCTGTGCATAAAGCTGGGCAAAAGCCCCAAAACTGGAATCCTGAGCCTATTGATTTTTGTTTAACTTCACTATTGTGTGAATATGAAGGCCACTTCCAATTAAAAAATATAAAAAAACATGAATGTTCAGTAAATGTTGGCCTACAAGATTCAAAATACACTGTAAATCAATTTAGCAAATGAAAATTATCTTATTGTACAACTACATGTACATGTACATCTGACATAACACATGTACATGTAGCTTCTTTAACAGTTGATAGTCATCCCTTCGTACTTCTTTTAAGGTTAATTGCCAAATTGCTTTGTTGGACAGGAAAACCAAATCATAATCTGACAAATTAGCCAGCTATGACAGAGCATACAATAGAGGAAGGATGTCGCAGTGTATCATTTATAGCCAGGCATACGGAAATCCTCATTTAACACTTTGGCAATGGTTTCCTTCAAGGAAACTATTTTGGTCCATTACTATTCATTGTACACAGTATGAAACATGATTTGACCATTGATGATTTCATGACATGTTAGTTGATTTGGAAATATCTCCAGCTATGCCTTTCACCTTGAACATTGTTCTAAATTATTCTGACCTGGCACAATTGTCTTGTACAACAATATGGTAAATCATTAACAAATTTCATCTTTGGAACAATTATGAATTCATACTGACTTTCTACAAAACACACAAGAATGTATGTAAAGTTCAAACCCAATCATGTACAATTTACTACACATCAGTGTTTTCCTCAATATGAAAAACAAGCTTCTTAATCTTAACCACGTGTACATGTTCTTGATTACCAGTACATCACAATGGGTTCTGAACTTCTGAATCACGCACATCTGGGGCAAAAATAGGTGACTAACAATCGACTAATTGCCAAATAAACCAAACAACAGCACATACCTGTACCTTGGCTTGCACAGTAAATGCACATACATGTGTAGTCTGCAGTCTATAAGACTTCGGGTGCGTTTATCCTGTCTTGCCACTAGATACAGTGTATGTACCCACTATCGAACCCCACTATACGAACGTGTTTTGCGGGATGTCGCGTTTATCGTCTCTTCACGATTCAAAATAAAGGCCTTGTCTCTGCGCAGCTGCTTTATGCCGTTTGACCCGGGAAGCAGACAGTTTCTTGGAGGTCAACTTCACGCACATGCTTGTACAACAACACGACACAACACATGGCGCGCGCTAGCCTTCGAACCGGAAATTAAAACCGGGAGGTCCGATTTGTATGTGGGGTTCAAAACAGCTTTGCGTTTATCATCTCTCAGAAACGTGATTCTGGCTGTATGACACATTCAAAACTCACCTTTTTTGGCGTTACAATATGCACATATCTAAAGACGATTGAAAAAGGCTTTGCGTTTATCACCTTAAAAATTCGCCTGAAAGACGTTTGAGAAACCTGATTCTAGGCAAAAAGTTGGTCAATAAATGCACCCTAAGAGTCCTCAAACCCTACTTTGAAATGTCAAAAAGATGATTTGATAGGGCAACCAGATACCCGGTATTGGCATGCTACATACATATTTCAGGACTGGACAGGATTGGATTAACAAGGTTTTCAGTACGACAAAAAAGAAATGTGTTTGACTGCCATGGTGTCTGCATTACAGACTACTATGGCATGGCTCATTAAAATCTGATCACATATCTTACAAAATACGGATTTCCATTATGGCATCTCATGTCAAGCATAAACGAAAACAAGACTTTTCCTTTTTCAGGCTAAATCTGTCATCGCTTTGGTCCTCCCTTGAAACCTATTTGATTAGTCCAGTAATGAGCGATGGACACAGGGATTGCTGTTAAAAATGTTTCTAACCATGACAATCCGGTATGGCTGTGGACATTAGGGACTTTTATACTGTTTTCACACTGGCAATATTTTGCTTAACCCCGTACTATAGGTGGGGTTAAAGACCTATAGTCCGGGGTTAAGCTTATTCCACTTTCTTTTCACACTGGCAAAATGTTTCTTAACCCCTTACTATAGGTGGGGTTTAAATAAATAAAAGGGGGGGGGGGGGTTTAGCCCTACCTATAGTACGGGGTTAAGCTTATTCCACTTTCTTTTCACACTGGCAAAATGTTTCTTAACCCCGTACTATACATGTAGGTGGGGTTAAAGGGGGGGTCTTAGCCCTACCTATAGGGGTTAAGCCTATTCCACTTTCTGTTCAGACTCGTATTTACCAAAGTGGGCTAACCCCACCTATAGTACGGGGTTAAAGGTATTACAAAGTTTTGGTAAAAATATTTAATTCATCTGAAACTCTTTGATGTTATAACAAGATGCTATAGGAATATCTTTAACCAATCTCCCCCGCTGAAATACTTTTTTTTGTTTGTAGTGAATTAAACAGTAATTAATAAATCAATTATTAGTTCCAAGCTGCCTGTATTTAAACCAGCTCATGTTGTTGTATACTAGCGCCATCTACTGTTGTAAATGGTTCATGGTATAATCGATATTGAAAATGGGCTTTCGCCCCGCTCGGCGCTGACCCCGCTCCACAGCGGGAAAGCCACTGCATTCGCATGGCTAAGGTCCACGGTCTCTTTTAGAGCTCAATGGTTCCAGCATCTGTGTGCGTTTGTGTGAGAGCAAGTACCGTTCAGGATTGTATCGCACAAATCAATGGAGTTATAGTCTCCTCACGGCAGAGTGAGTAACCTATGGTTTGACGTACCCGTAAACCCTCCTCCGCAACCGTCTCAATCTAGTCTCAGCTTCGACTGATCAGTCATTTTGATATACATTTATAACAAACAGTTTCAATATGCTACGGGATACATGAAGTCTTATCATTTTTTCCAATTATTATGTCCGTGAAATGCATTCAGAAAAGAATATCAGAAAGAAAGCAATTTGAAAATGAATGACCACACAATCGTTCAAATAAACATGAAAGAAATACAATAAATACGTCTATCCATATACCGCTCTCTCTCTCTCTCTCTCTCTCTCTCTCTCTTTCCTACAGAAGTTCGTTGTAATGTTCATCATACCCTTGGAAGTTTCGAAAATAATCATTTTCACCACATAGACCCTCTCTCTCCGAAATATAGACCCAGGCTCTCTCTGTCACTCTCACTCTCACTTGTTCCCTCTTTCCCTTCCTCTCGCACCCTCTCGATCTCCCTCTCTTCGCCTGGACCTCTGCACTGAATGTTTGACTTGTTATGATCATTATTTTCTTTCATTCTCATCTACATTATAACCCCATCGAAAAACTATGATCCTATCACGTTGAATGAAAACTTCTATCGTCTTTGTGATTATTATTATCTTTGTCATATCTTTATATCATCCTCATTTACATACACCCCAACAATGGTCCTATCGCGTGAATGAGAACTTCTATCGTTTTTACGATTATTATTATCCCTGCCAAACATATATTATCATACTCATTTACATGAACCACAACCAAAAAATATGGTCCTATTACGCGAATGAGAACTTCTATAGAAGTTGTCTTCGTGATTATTATTATTGTTGTCATAAACTCCAACCAAACACTACTATCCTATCGAGTGAATGAGAACTTCTCTTGCTTTTGTGATAATTATTATCTTTGTCATATATTTATATCACCCCCATTTGAATAACCCCGATAAAAGAAATATGGTCCTATCACGCGAATGAGAACTTCTATAGTCTTTGTGATTATTATTATTGTTGTCATAACCCAACCAAAAACTACTGTCCTATCACGTGAATGAGAATTTCTCTCGATTTTGTGATAATTATTATTTTTGGCATATTTATATCACCCTCATTTGAATAACCCCGACAAAAGAAATATGGTCCTATCACGCGAATGAGAACTTCTATCTTTTTTGTGATTATTATTATCCTTGTCATAAACTCCAACCAAAAAATACTGTCCTATCACGTGAATGAGAACTTCTCTCGCTTTTGTGATAATAATTATCTTTGTCATATATTTATATCATCTCATTATTTTGAATAACCCCGACAAAAGAAATATGGTCCTATCACGCGAATGAGAACTCTTATCGTCTTTGTGATTATTATTATTCTTGTCATAAAATCCAACCAAAAACTACTGTCCTATCACATGAAAGAGAACTTCTCTCGCATTTGTGATAATTAGTATCTTTGTCATGTATTTATATCACCCTCATTTACATAACCCCGACAAAAGAAATATGGTCCTATCAAGCGAATGAGAACTTCTGTCGTCTTTGTGATTATTATTATTGTTTTCATAGATTTATATCACCCTCATTTACATAAGAAAATTAAAAAAAATAAAAAAAAATATGGTACTAACACGCGAATGAGAACTCTTATCGTCTTTGTGATTATTATTATTCTTGTCATAAAATCCAAACAAAAACTACTGTCCTATCACATGAATGAGAACTTCTCTCGTATTTGTGATAATTAGTATCTTTGTCATGTATTTATATCACCCTCATTTACATAACCCCGACAAAAGAAATATGGTCCTATCAAGCGAATGAGAACTTCTGTCGTCTTTGTGATTATTATTATTGTTTTCATATATTTATATCACCCTCATTTACATAAGAAAATAAAAAAAATAACAAAAGAAATATGGTCCTAACACGCGAATGAGGACTTTTATCGTTTTTGTGATTATTATTATTGGTGTCATATATTTATATCACCCTCATTTACATAACCCCGACAAAAGAAATATGATCCTATCACGTGAATGAAAACTTATATCATCTTTGTGATTATTATTTTTTTTGTCATATATTTATATCATCCTCATTTACATACACCCCAACAATGGTCCTATCGCGTGAATGAGAACTTCTATCGTCTTTGTGATTATTATTATTCTTGTCATAAAATCCAACCAAAAACTACTGTCCTATCACATGAAAGAGAACTTCTCTCGCATTTGTGATAATTAGTATCTTTGTCATGTATTTATATCACCCTCATTTAAATAACCCCGACAAAAGATATATGGTCCTATCAAGCGAATGAGAACTTCTGTCGTCTTTGTGATTATTATTATTGTTTTCATATATTTATATCACCCTCATTTACATACACCCCAACAATGGTCCTATCGCGTGAATGAGAACTTCTATCGTTTTTACGATGATTATTATCCCTGCCAAACATATATTATCATACTCATTTACATGAACCACAACCAAAAAATATGGTCCTATTACGCGAATGAGAACTTCTATAGAAGTTATCTTCGTGATTATTATTATTGTTGTCATAAACTCCAAACAAACACTACTATCCTATCGAGTGAATGAGAACTTCTCTTGCTTTTGTGATAATTATTATCTTTGTCATATATCTATATCATCCTCATTTGAATAACCCCGACAAAAGAAATATGGTCCTATCACGCGAATGAGAACTTCTATAGTCTTTGTGATTATTATTATTGTTGTCATAACCCAACCAAAAACTACTGTCCTATCACGTGAATGAGAATTTCTCTCGATTTTGTGATAATTATTATCTTTGTTATATATCTATATCACCCTCATTTGAATAACCCCGACAAAAGAAATATGGTCCTATCACGCGTAGGAGAACTTCTATTGTTTTTGTGATTATTATTATCCTTGTCAAAAACTCCAACCAAAAAATGCTGTCCTACCACGTGAATGAGAACTTCTCTTGCTTTTGTAATAATTATTATCTTTGTCATAACCCTCATTTACATAACCCCGACAAAAGAAATATGGTCCTATCACGCGAATGAGAACTTATATCGTCTTTGTGATTATTATTATTGTTGTCATAACCCACCCAAAAACTACTGTCCTATCACGTGCATGAGAGCTTCTCTCGTTTTTGTGATAATTATTACCTTTGTCATATATTATTATATCTTCCTCATTTGAATAACCCCGACAAAAGAAATATGGTCCTATCACGCAAATGACAACTTCTATCGTTTTTGTGATAATTATTATCCTTGTCATAAACTCCAACCTAAAACTACTGTCCTATCACGTGAATGAGAACTTCTCTAGCATTTGTGATGATTATTATCTTTGTCACGTATTTATATCACCCTCATTTACATATTCCCGACAAAAGAAATATTGTCCTATCACGCGAATGAGAACTCTTATCGTCTTTGTGATTATTATTATTCTTGTCATAAAATCCAACCAAAAACTATTGTCCTATCACATGAATGAGAACTTCTCTCGCATTTGTGATATTTATTATCTTTGTCATGTATTTATATCACCCTCATTTACATAACCCCGACAAAAGAAATATGGTCCTATCAAGCGAATGAGAACTTCTGTCGTCTTTGTGATTATTATTATTGTTTTCATATATTTATATCACCCTCATTTTGATAATCCCGACAAAAGGAATATGGTCCTATCACGCGAATGACAACTTCTATCGTCTATGTGACTATTATTATTCTTGTCATAAACTCCAACCAAAAACTACTGTCCTATCACATGAATGAGAACTTCTCTCGCATTTGTGATAATTATTATCTTTGTCATATATTTATATCACCCTCATTTGAATAACCCCGACAAAAGAAATATGGTCATATCACGCGAATGAGAACTTCTATTGTTTTTGTGGATTATTATTATCCTTGTCATAAACTCAAACCAAAAAATACTGTCCTACCACGTGAATGAGAACTTCTCTCGCTTTTGTAATAATTATTATCTTTGTCATAACCCTCATTTACATAACTCCGACAAAAGAAATATGGTCCTATCACGCGAATGAGAACTTATATCGTCTTTGTGATTATTATTATTGTTGTCATAACCCACCCAAAAACTACTGTCCTATCACGTGAATGAGAGCTTCTCTCGTTTTTTGGATAATTATTAACTTTGTCATATATTTATATCTCCCTCATTTTGAATAACCCCGACAAAAGAAATATGGTCCTATCACGCAAATGACAACTTCTATCGTTTTTGTGATTATTATTATCCTTGTCATAAACTCCAACCAAAAAATACTGTCCTATCACATGAATGAGAACTTCTCTCGCATTTGTGATTATTATTATCTTTGTCATATATTTATTTCACCCTCATTTACATAAGAAAATAAATAATAACAAAAGAAATATGGTCCTATCACGTGAATGAGGACTTTTATCGTTTTTGTGATTATTATTATTATTGTCATATATTTATATCACCCTCATTTTCATAATCCCGACAAAAGAAATATGGTCCTATCACGCGAATGACAACTTCTATCGTCTATGTGATTATTATTATTCTTGTCATGAACTCCAACCAAAAACTACTGTCTTATCACATGAATGAGAACTTCTCTCGCATTTGTGATAATTAGTATCTTTGTCATAAACTCCAACCAAAAACTACTGTCCTATCACGTGAATGAGAACTTCTCTCGCATTTGTGACAATTATTATCTTTGTCATATATTTATATCTTCTCATTATTTTGAATAACCCCGACAAAAGAAATATGGTCCTATCACACGAATGAGAGCTCTTATCGTCTTTGTGATTATTATTATTCTTGTCATAAAGTCCAACCAAAAACTACTGTCCTTTCACATGAATGAGAACTTCTCTCGCATTTGTGATAATTAGTATCTTTGTCATGTATTTATATCACCCTCTTTTATAACCCCGACAAAAGAAATATGGTCCTATCACGCGAATGAGAACTTCTATCGTCTTTGTGATTATAATTATTGTTGTCATATATTTGTATCACCCTCATTTACATAAGAAAATAAATAATAACAAAAGAAATATGGTCCTATCACGCGAATGAGGACTTTTATCGTTTTTTGTGATTATTATTATTGTTGTCATATATTTATATCACCCTCATTTACATAAAACCCGACAAAAGAAATATTGTCCTACCACGCGAATGAGAACTTCTATCGTCTTTTGTGGTTATTATTATTCTTGTCATAAACTCCAACCAAAAACTACTGTCCTATCACATGAATGAGAACTTCTCTTGCTTTTGTGATAATTATTATCTTTGTCATAATTATATTACCCTTATTTACATAACCCCGACAAAAGAAATATGGTCCTATCACGCGAATGACAACTTCTATCGTCTTTGTGACGTATTATTATTCTTGTCATAAACTCCAACCAAAAACTACTGTCCTATCACGTGAATGAGAACTTCTCTTGCTTTTGTTATAATTATTATCTTTGTCATAATTATATTACCCTCATTTACATAACCCCGACATAAGTCCTATCACGCGAATGAGAACTTCTATCGTCTTTATGATTATTATTATTCTTGTCATAAACTCCAACCAAAAACTACTGTCCTATTACGTGAATGAGAAGTTCTCTCGTTATTGTGATTACTATTATATTTGTCATATTTATATCATCCTCATCTACATAACCCTAAAAAAAAAATATGGTCCTATATCACTCGAATGAGAACTTCTAGAGAGAGAGAGAGAGACAAAGTTGGAGCGAAAGAAAGAGAGAGAGAGGTGTGTGGATAAAGAAAGAGAGACAGTCATCAGACAGACGGTCACAGACCGACAGAGAGAGAGACTAACAAGTGATATGGATATAGAAATATGTAGAAAGGGATAAACGAGGTGATGCGATGAGAGGGAGAGAGAGAGAGAGAGAGAGACAGATTATATACAATATACATCAAAAGAGAAATAAATAGAGAAAGGGTAGAATGGTATGGGGTACTGAGAAATAAAGAGTGAGGGAAAGAAAATGGGAGAAATAAAGATAGCGAGAGAGAAGAGAGAGAGAGAAAGGAGAGAAGGGATAGAGAGGGATAGAGAGGGATACAAAAGAGAGGGGGGAGATGAGAGGGATATAGAAGCGACAGAGAGAGAGAGAGAGAGAGAGGGTGAGCGAGAATATCAAGTGAGAGTGTTATAACACGGACCTGGTCAATGCAGTTGGTGCATGGTTATGAGACGGAGGCGAAGAATATAATTCAATTATACGGAAAGAGAGAGGTTAGCCCAAACACGTGTAGCAATTACTGACCTCTACCAGAGGTCATTAGGCTAAATAAACAAGCGTACCGTACCCGTAAACTCACAAAGGGATGATCTCAAAATAAGAATGTGCAGTATACACATATTCGACTGTTCGGGAAAACGTCGTCAACCTTACTATTGATTTATCTTCGTTTGTAAGATTAAACGTATCTTCTTTATTTTTAATAAAGAAATGCAAAATAAATAATGTTACGTTCTGTATATAAATGATTACCCAAACTGTCCCCGTACAACGACTTTGGGGAGTATTTTGAGATTATCCCTAAAAAAATGTGCTCGGAAATTCTTCTGGCCAATCCGGCCCTACACAAATAGACTAATACACGTATACACGTAACATGTACTATACGTAGGCCTAACACACATGCACAGGGATCAATGCCAGATCTTTGCAGTTCATCACGGCCAATTGACTTGACCAAAATACAGGCAATATGTGCGTTCGTTCACAGAGCTGGCGAACAACAATATTATCAAAGTCGAGCAATAACAAATGCATTTCAAAGTTGAAAACACAGAAACGATTAAGAGAGGGAAATGGAAAAATGAGTTGAAGAGAACAACACAGGATATTCCGGTCCGCGCAGGAAATTCATAGATTAACGTACGTAAGTACAGTAAAGATGGTGACGGTCCGATCGATTATAAAATTATATATTGCGATTACAGTGTACAGACAAGTATATTTTTCTTCAAATTTAGGAGACAGTATAAAAATCTTACACTAAGGCAACTCGACTTTAAAATAATTATCTTCATGATTATATATATTGTTTAAGTCTGGTAATATGATTGGGTGTCAAAACATGTTAATTATTACACTTTGACAATAGTGCTATGTATGTGTTATGCTGTTCAGATGACATATAAATTTTCGAACTGAGAGGGAGCTATACCAAATTTACCGGGAGTACCGGTAAATTTTTTTATTTTTTAAAATTTTAATAACTCCAAATCAAAAGCTTTTTAGAGCCCAATTTTTTTAGAGTTGGGTGTTCTAACACTATATTTCACAATAGTAATGCAAATTTTAAATTTCATGATCCAATCCTGATGAAATATTCCCAAAACTTTGTAATACCTTTAACTAACCCTGCAAAATAGCAGGGCTAACCTCGCAATTGTGGTGCTAACTCCTGCTAACTCCGCAATTGTGCGGTGCCAAGCAAATGAATGAGAACAGAAACGAAAAATAGTCCTACGCAGTGAAGCGAATTAATGGATTTCCATGGCCATGGCTAGTACGGGGCTAAGGAATTGCAGTGAGAAAAGCCAAAAAAGTTAGTCCGGGTTAAGGATAGTACGGGGCTAAGCAAAACAAGTGTGAAAAGAGTATAAGATTTGCACGATGAGAACGTGGACTGCTCGAGTGACATCCTTTACAGGCAATGTGACGTCACTGCCAGTGCCTTAAAAGAATGTCACATGTTGCAGTCCACGTTCTCATCGTGCAAATCTAAAAGTCCCTAGTATTTCATTGATAGGGGATGATGAACAACCAACAAATAGTTTGCTCTGGTCGTTTAGAATTCCCTGCATGGTAATATACGAATCTGTCTACATGTATGTTCACACCATGAATGACAAATGTTACTTAAATTATAAAGGAATCTTTCTGTAAACTCTAACAGATGTTAAATGATAGAACATTTCTATGATTGGTTAATTTCAAGTTCTCCTGTGAAAATACAAGTTGTTCACTAGAAAAGGTACACATTCATTTAAATTCTCAGTTTTGGTGTGCTTTGTGACTTTTACAGAGGTGAAAACAAATGAGGATTTCTATCCCCCTCTCAATCAATCTACATGTATTAATGAATCGAAATTTTACTCTTCTTTTCTCCTTTCTCTTTCTTTCTTTCCCCCTAACTGTAAGATATCACGGAGACCTACAATCCTACATGTACATTGTACAAATATTTTATCCTGCTCTGCCTTATTTTTTTAAGTAGAAAATTACATATATCTTCTTTCCAATCATCATTTTTCTAAATCAAACTGTTAAAGAGAAGGTTGAGTTCTGGAAATAGGTGAAAAATAACTTGTGAGCGTTATCATTGTTATTAATGCAAATGTGGAAGAACATCAGATCAAAAAATTTTCATGAAAAGCAGGCTCTTCAAATGCTTTCATATTCTAAATATGGCAAACATGTAGGCCTACTATACGTACGTACATGTACAGTATATACAGTTGTAAACAACATCAAAATTGGGACAGACTTTTATGCCCCATGTTCTTGTAATCCCATATACATCTTTCTGTGTACAGTGCTTGTAACTTTACCAATACTGGGCCAAATTTCATTCGTAGATGTCTCATATTTTTGATCGGCGCGTTGACGATGCGAAAAACAGATTCCACAATGTTTTTCTTGATGCATTTTACATTGACTTTGTACAGAGACGTTATGAGCAATAAATCCTCGGGGAAGACGGACAACCAATAAAAGTAGACGGTGAACTAATAGGGTTATTTTTCTTAACCGGAATCCGTTTTTTCGCATCGCCAGTGGGCGGTTTCGGAAACCGAAACCTGCAGAGCGCCGATGAAAAAAAACATCCGCGAAAATGCAGACTGTCCTTATTTTTTAGGTAGAATTTTGACTTTTGGATTCCGCTTAAGAAAAGAACCCTAGTTCATTGTCTACTTTTATGGGATGTCCGTCTTCCAGAGGATTTATCACTCTTAATGTGAAAGTCTCTGTACAAAGTCAATGTAAAATGCATCAAGCAAATCATTGTGGAATCCGTTTTTTGCATTGCCCACGCGCGGATGAGAAATATAAAACGTCTGCAAAAATGCGGAGGATCCTTATTTTTGAGGACGCCACAGTCTGCATTTTATACGAAGACGATCCTCGTTTATACAGACAATTCTTATTCTCGGACCAGCGCCCCTACTGCATTTTGAGGCACTTCTTGATTATTATGAAACGCAATTTTGTTAGGGCTTCAATTATTACACCATATCACAGACACACTGATAACATTAACACATACATGTAGGACCGCGCATCTCAGATTTAACATTGTTAAACGATGCAGTGGCCGAATACCGGGCGCATTAGTTACCCTATGGTTAGTTACCCTATAGTCTAGATCCTAATTTATTTTAGTGCATAGATCTAGATCTATGTGACTAGTCTAATCTAGATCTAGACCAAGAGTCTACATCAAACAAAATAAATAAAACGAGCAGTGGATCACTTCATAATTATAAGACGTAAGACTAGTAAGAGTAGATTCAAGGATCATTTTGGGGGCCCTTTTTTCCAGATCAATTATCCAGATTCAGGCCCAGATTCAATTTCAATGTACTACATGTAAGAAACAAATCTCTAGCTCTCAGGCAAAATGCAATGCAGCTAGGCTGAGCTAGCACTAACTTTATAGCAGTGTACTATTTTCAAGCTGAAGGAAGATAGACGCAGCAGCCGTGCTCATGGTAGCGCTATAGTGCCCCGCTTGTTTCCTGTGTCAAACTCCTTCACATCACGGCCGCTGCCGCACCACACCGTATATGCCATAAAGTCTCACCTGAGAAATATTCATGTTGATCTTGGTGGTCCGAATTCGGAAAAGATCTCGCTAAAGAACTCGTCACAGACGCAATTACAGTCACCAAGACCGCCAAGTAATCCATCTTCTTGATTATCACAATCATTACTTCAATGTGATTGAAGGTAAATGATCCATTTAGCGAAATTCCAATCAATTTCACTGCATTTCCAACCCGGAAATGTGTCTGCAATTTATCTCTCCAACTCCATGTTGTTTACTCCATGACAGGAGATCCGTGCAATTTCCAGTTACAACCTAATTTCAAGGGTTTATCGCTGCGTCTGTACGGAAATGCCTGTTTTGATAACGTGACTCATACGACTTGCAACATCAACTCTTGCGCAGCTTTGCGGAACGTAGGTTGAGATGCACTGAGAGGTAAAGTGAGGTCACTGCTCTGCCTACCTACCTACCTACCAGCCCCCCCCCCCCCACCCCCTTCCCCCGATTTTTGTTGTTGTTGATGTTTATTTTTGTTGTATGGTTGTTGGTCTGGAGGGAGCTGGGCGTCATTTTGTAACAAAGTATAGCATTGAAAAATAAAAAAGAGCCCCTTATAAGTGAACGCCCATAATACTGCCCCATTGATTGCCAGTTAAAGGTATTATGTCCCTTTTGCAGCCCCAAAAAATGAAAAGGGTAAATTCCAACGGCATTTGAAAGATAATACTAATTTAGAACTTCCCTAAAAAAGGGGGACTTGAAAATTTCTTTAAGTGGGAAAATACCAACTATTAGTTGTCGAATCGACTTAGGAGCTATAGAGCCAGTAAGTAATAGTCTGATTTTCAGACCACTGTACCGAATGGTCGTACATGTACATTTTATGCTGCGCAAAGATTCAATCAGTTTAATTTTGGCCATTACACTGTACAAGAAGTGGGTTATTGACGTAGACAAATACTCATGTACCCTTACAGCTCATTTTATGTATGTTATTACCAAAGAAGAAACAGGTTTCCTTGCATAATTTGAATATTATTAGGACAGTGCTAACGTGTACATCATGTACTGTAGATCTACATGAAATATTTTTAATTCCTGCAAAGTTCTACAGAATTTGATGTTGGTTGCAAAAGGGACATAGTATCTTTAAAGCTAATCTTGAGCTGGTATATGGAAATCGTATTTTGAAAGAAAATTGCCATGGCTTATTCTGGATTGTTTATCCTGCAGCAGATTGGCTGTTTGAGCCATTGAAATAAAAACCACAACTCCCACTTGCACACTACCCAGGGGCGTACGCAGGGGGGGGGGGTTGGGGGTTCAACCCCCCCCCTTTGGTATTTTTATGTATGTAAACCCCCCTAAAAAAACCTAAACCCCCCCCCCCCTTGGATTTTTTTTTTTTAATATACTTCTTTTTTTTTTATACTCACGGCTAACCTAAATAAGGTGACCTTACCCCCCCCCCCCCCCCCAACGAAGAAAAATGTCAAATTTTGAAATTTCGAGACCAAAAAAAAAAAAAAGTGTCCGCTTATCTTCTTTGGTAATAACAAACATGAAAAGAGTTGTAAAGGGTACATGAGCATTTGGGTACATGAGCATTTGTCTACATCAATAACCCACTTCTTGTGATGGCCAAGATTAGTCTGATTGAATCTTTGCGCAGCATAAAACGTATGACCATTCGGTACAATTGTCTGAAAATCAAGACTATTACTTTTGGGCTCTATACTATAGCCCTAAAGTCTATTTGACAACTAATAGTCGTTATTTTCCCACTTGAAGACATTTTCAAGCCCAACCTTTTTTAGGGAAGTTCTAAATTAGTATTATTTTTCAAATGCAGTTGAATTTAACTTTTTCATTTTTGGGCCTGCAAATGGGACATAGTACCTTTAAAGTGGACGAACGCTCGATCCCGCCTCACGATATGAAATTAATTCCCCTCCTAACATGAAAATGTGCCACCTTTATCTGGATTTCATGATGTACACTTCAGTGCCTCGACCCCCCCCCCCCCTCTCCACCTCCCCCTCTCTCTCTCTCTCTCTCTCTCTCTCTCTCTCTCTCTCTCTCTCTTTCTCTCTCTATCTTTCTATATATCACTTTGTGTGTGGGTGGCCGTGTGTGAATTGTTCTCTTTTAATTATTATATTTTCATCCTGTTGTTGTTGTTGTTTCGTGAGATTCGTTTACTTAAGGTGCTTGTCTTGACCGGTTGGTGTCGTAATATCCTATAAACAAACTAAAACTGATAGTCTTTGGTTGAAATATACCATAGCATCTCTTTACAAAATGTAATGAGTTTATAATAGTCCATGTACCATCACCCCCCCCCCCCCCCCACGATTATCAGAACACTCCACTTCAATCATGAAGGGCCTCTTAATTGAGCCATCAGGGGTGGATCTAGCTTTTTGCCATGGAGGGGGTTCACCCAGTGGCGGATCCAGGATTTTCCAAAAATCGCGCCGTTTTACTGTTTTACTCTTTTTTTTCTTTCTTTTCTTCCCCCCCCCCCCCTTTTTCCTTTTCACTTGGCCGCTCAAGGGGGTGTTAAACCGCCGACCCCCCCCCCCCCGATCCCCTGGCCTCAAGACTGACTATACAGTGGAACAGTCAGCAGGTAGGCCGATAAACCTATGAATAGGAGCATCAAAGATGGACAATTTTTTTACCAAAGAAGGACATTTTAACTTTTGAACATTATTTCTGCGTAACTGGGCAGAGGGGGAGGGGCAATAACCAGCAGATCGAAAAAGACCAATATGATTGTTTTATGCAATTGCTTGGCTAGGTATAGCCATGCGACCTCACATTAAGCATAAACATTCGAGCAACATAGTGGACGCACAAAAAGGGTTTTATAATTATGTTAAAAGTGCATATTTATCTCGATTTTGTTTCAAAAGTTGGAGAACTAAGTGAATTTACCGGGAGCACCGGTAAGTTTTAATTATTGAAATGTCTCGAAAGCAGAAGTGTTTTAGAGGCTCAATTTTCTATTGCTTATAATACATCCACAGAGGCCTTCAAATATATCAACATTTCAAAGAATTACTATCCATCCAATTTTTTTAATTTCCCCAAAACTTTGCATCACCTTAAAACAATGACCAATAGCAAATACACCTAGTAAAAGTATGACCAGGGGCGTCGCCAAAGGGGGGGTGTGGGGGGGTGTGACACCCCCCACCTGTCAGGATTTTGTCGGTAAAATTGCGCTGCCGTCGGGAAAAAGAGAAAAGGGGGAGGGAAAAAAAGAGGGAAAAAAGAGAGGGGAAAAAAAGGGAGGGAAAAAAAGAGAGGGAAAAAAAAGAGAGGGAAAAAAGAGAGGGAAAGGGAAAGAAAAAAAAAAGAAAAGGAAAAGAAAAGAAAAAAAGAAAAGGAAAAGAAAAGAAAGAAAGGAAAAGAAAGGAAAGAAAGGAAAAGAAAGGAAAGAAAAGAGAAGAAAGAAAGAGAAAAAAGAAAAAGAGGGAGGAGAGGAAAGAAAGGAAAAGAAAGAAAAGAAAGAAAAGGAAAAAGAAGAAAAAAGAGTGAAAGGGAAACAAAAAAAACGGGGGATGAAAGAGAGGAGAGAGAGGGGAGATAAGAGTCTGAGAGAGGAGGAGTGGGAGTAAAAGAGAGAAGGGGTTGTTGGGTTGAGTCGTCTCGTCGAGGGAGCAAGAAAGACACGGGTAAATATGTTGCTGTGTCGGGTCAGCTTTGTCGGTATTCTTGCTCGATCCTCGTGTACTATATCAATGCAGAAGTTTGAAGTCGGTGAGATGTATATTGTCGGTCGGCCGACAAGTTTTTTTTCCCTACGAACTGTGACTTCTTATCCGCTGTGACGATTTCGAGAGTGACTACAACTACAATACTTGTATTTTCTCGAAGTTTCACTTTCCTATAAGTTCAGCTAAAGAAATCAGAGGTTTAAAATTTTCGGGGAAACTAAATTCAAACAAGGTTTAAGAGTCAACAACGGTACGACGAATCGTCTTCCTTTCTTTATATTTTGATGAAACGCCAAAAATTCCGCGCTTAGCGCGGAAGGGGAATACTTCATTCAGACAAGTCGAGAACGGTACAACGAATCGTCTTCCTTCTCTAATAATTTAAGGAAACGTCAAGGCTTTCGCGCTTCGCGCGAGAGGGGGAAACTGAATTCAGATGAATAGGGCTTAATAAGATTCGAAAACGGTACGAGGAATCGTCTTCCTTTCTATATATTGTGATGAAACGCCAAAAATTCCGCGCTTCGCGCGGAAGGGGAAAACTTCATTTAGACGAGTCGAGAACGGTACAACGAATCGTCTTCTTTCTCTAATAATTTAAGGAAACGTCAAAGCGAGAGGGAGAAACTGAATTCAGACAAAATTATTAGGGCTTATTTAGAGTCGAAAACGGTACAACGTATCGTGTTTTTTCTCTAATAATTTGAGGAAACGTCAAAGTTTTCGCGCTTTGTGCGTGAGGGGGAAACTGAATTGAGATGAATAGGGCTTATTTAGAGTAAAAAACGGTACAACGAACCGTGTTCTTTCTCTAATAATTTGAGGAAACGATAAAGCTTTCGCGCTTTGCGCGAGAGGGGGGAAACTGAATTCAGATGAATAGGGCTTAAATTGAGTCGAAAACGGTACAATGAATCGTCTTCCTTTCTCTATATTTTGATGAAACGCCAAAAATTCCGCGCTTAGCGCGGAAGGGGAATACTTCATTCAGACAAGTCGAGAACGGTACAACGAATCGTCTTCCTTCTCTAATAATTTAAGGAAACGTCAAAGCTTCCGCGCTTCGCGCGAGAGGGGGAAACTGAATTCAGATGAATAGGCCATATAAAGAGTCGAAAACGGTATGACGAATCGTCTTCTTTCTCTAATAATTTAATGAAACGTTTAAACTTCCGCGCTTCGCGCGGGAGGGGGAAGCTTCATTCAGATAAGGATTAAGAGTCGAGAACAGTACACCGAAACGTCTGCTTTTTCTCATAATTTAATGAAACGTCAAAGCTTCCGCGCTTTGCACGGGAGGGGGGGGGGGGGGACTGAATTCAGAAAAGGATAAACAGTCGAGAACGGTAGAGCAAATCGTCTTCTTTTTTTATAATAATTCAATGAAACGCCAAAGCTTTCGCGCGGGAGGGGGGGGGGAACTTCATTTAGCCAAGGATTATCAGTCGAAAACGGTACAATTAATCGTCTTCTTTTCCTAATAATTTAAGGAAACGTCTAAGCTTACGCGCTTCGCGCGGGAGGCCCATCACCCACATCCCCTTAATGAGCGCGCTTTTAAGTGATTCTCTTGCTAACTACCGCCCTCCCTAAAATAAGATCCTAGCTCCGCGCCTGCATTAAAATATATAGCTATGATGCTGACTAAATTGAAGAAATAATTCGTATATTTATGTCGTCGAGGAAAATGACCATTTTGCGCATATGCAAGTACAAGAGATAGTCCATAGGAAAAACAATTTAGCCTTCGGCCCAAGGTTTATAGGGTTGAATTTTTCGATATTGGACATTTAATTTTGTCGGTAATTGGTGGCTAGTTTTGTCGGTAATCGTAAGCCTCTACCCCCCCCCCCCCCCACTGAAAAAGGTCTAGCGACGCCCCTGAGTATGACCAGCCCCCCCCCCGGCCCCCTCCCACGATTCCAATACCCCGCTTCCACCACCACCGACCCCGCCCCAATATTATTGATAGCTGCACCCATTCTACGTCAACGGGTAAGGGGGGGGGGGGGGGTAATGTTCGGCCCTTAAAAGCAAAGAATAGAGGGCGACATGCCATATATCCACATACAAACTATTTTCACTCATGTCGTCAGACCAAAATTAATATGAACATAAAAGACAGTAAGACACACTTTATGTTTCAGGACTATGCAGTGATGTACGAGACAGAAAATAATTGTTTATTTGTGAGGGTAGGCGTATAGGCCTACATTCAGGGCCAGGTAAGTTAATAATTGCTATATATTGTCACGAAAAAAACATCTGATCGCGAAAAGAAAAGGGCGATAGCCGTATAATATATTATAATTACGATATGCACCTTTTATCTGGCATCTGTATTGATGCCTTATGGCCTTTGGCCGCGCCGTCCTCTACCCCCCCCCCCCCCTCACGTCCATAATTGAAAAGTGAGCAAAAAAAATAAGAAAAAGCCATCAATAATTTGGCCAGTAATATAATTTCGGGTATAAATTCTTCTAAGAATATTTACGTTTCTTTGGCTTGAGTCCGTCTTACCGGAGGAGACCGTTAAAGTGACTGTAGTGACAATAGGCTCCAAGGCGGACCCCCCCCCCCCACCCACTCCCGAGCCCTGTCTATAACCCCATGAATAGTGCATATGACCGTGGACGATCGCTAAATAGGGTAAAGTTTAGGGTAAGGGGTAAGTTTGGAATTAGGTTGAGTGTATTTAAGCTGAATTTGACTGAAAGCGAAAGTTGTCTTCAGATGAAACTAATATCATTATAAAATGGTGAAGGGTACTACTACTTGACTATAAAGTTCTTCTAAAACTTGTTAGGTCCTGGAACCTCGATCTGTATAGGGCATTAACACCCCCCCCCCCCCCCACTCAGGGGTCGGAATGACCGCATGCGTGTTGCCAAAATGTCCGGTAAAGGGGTACTTTTCGTGCAACAAAGTCCGCCCGAGAATTTAAAAAAAAAGGGTGTATTTGACTTTTTACCCGAAGATTTCTTTAAAAAGGGGGTGTTTTTCCTTTTTTCTCTCATCTCTTTGGACTTCTGAGGAGTTATTCCGAATTTAGGGGGTTACATGCATTTTTCCTGATTTAGGGGGGTCTCCAAGGCAGGAAAAGCCCGCGAAAGGGGGGTTCAGAGATGTTGGCAGTCCTCAGATAGGGGGTGCTTTCAAAAAGAGGGAACGAGCATATGTGTACCCTAAATAATGTGTGGACCCCACCCCCCATACAAAATGACATATCAGATCATTCTGGTAGCTATAGCTTAAAAGTCGTTCCTGCACTAAAAATTTCGTTATCACAATAGTTTGTTTATTGACAACGCTAAAATGCTCTGTGTATCGAAATATTTGGATACTTGAGTTATCACTTCTTCATTCTGTGTACATTTTGTAAAGCAAAACAGCTGTGCGATTACAATATTTTGTGACTTAAAAAATCCATTTTACGATGGATCAACCTGCAGATGTAGCTTGCCGGTGGAGGATGTTCAAGGAGATGGGAGATGGATGAGTTTGGTAATTATTATTAAAATTTGTTGATGATGTCCTGATCTAATTCAAGCTCGAACATCGATGTCGACAGCAAGCAAAATGTGAAGTGCTGAGTGAATGAACGAGCGTACGTGTGTGCATGTACTGTATCGCATACAGAGTACATGTAGCAATCGTGTGAGAGCGAGTGGAACTGGAACTTGGAAGGCGTCGGCCCAGCGGTGTGTGACGCGACGTGAGCTTGTCCGTGGCCCTCCCCTGGATCTGGACTGGGGTTGGGCTCCTCATGGAAATGTTTGCAGAGCTAGGGTTGCTGGAGGCGCGGCGGGGGGTTGGTGGCCTGGAAGATGTTCTACTGTAGATCTAAAAGAGAGCAAGCATGTTCATGATGTTGACTTACGCGCTCTTAAAACTAGTTTAATGACGTACTGGCCCTGGGACTGGGTGTAAAACTGTAAACCCCACGTGACTTGCAATTGCACTTTAGTTCAATCGTGAATCTTGAATTGTTTTTGTTAGATGCAGCCTACCGGTGCCGAAATTCTTTTGAATTCACTGTGTTAATTAATGCCAATGCATGACGTGTTGATCCTATCAGTATCAGTAATCAGTATCAACCAAGGATAAGGAAAAAATAGCATCGCAAATTGAATGATGAGAATTGATTGGGTGTAGCATTGTTTGTAGGGCAAAAGGTCCAGAGATCGAGCGTCACTGTTGCAGAGATGCCAACCCTATAGGATGGCTGTCAGTAACGTTTACAACATTTAGCGCTCGAGTGTTATTTGTCCTATGAAAATAAATATGCTTTTGCAAACAAGCTTGTCTAAAACTAAAAGTGTATCTGAAGTACACTAATTTCTCCATGCAATAGCTACCCATTAAATTGGCAACACCATAATTTTACATGGTGGTCTCCTGCGTTCCAAATTACCTCTCTAATTTATTGAAAATATTTCATATTTCTTATGTTATTGTATGCTTCGTACATGTTTTTCGAATGATATAATTGTACATGATTTTTCATATTACTTTTGTAAACATTGTATTCATTGTATTTGTTATTGTTCAAAATTTTGTACTTTGACTTTGAATTTGTATATTTTTGAACGCAGAAATAAAATCAATCAAACAAACAAACAAACATCACTCTGGATCTAATAGCCACATGGACTCTGTGATAATATTTTTATGATATTGATATCACCGAGCCTTAACTGGCTCCCATAGATGTGTGCGGAGAGGCAGGTAAACAAACCCTAAAATGTGTCCAAGATCACACCTTCCCACACACACCCGATGAATATTGGACAGTGGCCTTAATGAATGTTATGCTGTTCCTACTACTAAATCCTAATGATCCCTAGCTATTCAAAATCGGAGGTTAAAATAACAAAATATTAGCAAATATTTTACCAGAGAGATACAGCTTAGCTTAAATTCCACATGTACCGTGTGACTTCCGCTCTGCATTACTAAGATGTTGACCTCTGCCTTGTGTCGGAGGCACTTCCGTATTTCCGCTGCTTCCGTACAATGTGCTTTATATATTGTGCTATACTACAGCACACTTGCTCTAATTACAGGATCGAGCATGGGACCGAGTGCAAGCCAATTTTTTTTAAAGGATGAAATGATAATTGTTATGAATACTTTTTCTTCTCTGGTGCATGATTTGGGAACTGTTTGCTGGTGACCTCTCCTAGCCAGCACATAGTGCAGTTGGAGAAATGAAGGATTTTTTTTTTTTTGTCATGATAAAGAGTCAAGTTTTATCAAGATTTAAAAAAAATATATAGTCCCCCCCCAAAAAAAAAACAAAAAAACAACAACAACAACAAACAAACAAACAATACATCAATCAATGAATAAATAAATAATAAATGAAATGAAATGGAAAACATATAGAATTATGTAAAAAAACAATAATAATATTTGTGATGACTACATTTCTTTCTCCTCTGTAGCATGAGCACTATGTTTACCTCACAAAAGAGGGGGAACCGGAGGTCCTGTTTGTCGGTGATTCTCTCATCCAGCATCTAGAGCAGTCTGAGGTCTGGAAGAACATGTTCATCGGTTACCATTGTCTGAACTTTGGCCTCGGTGGGGACCAGACCCAACACGTGCTATGGCGGCTTCAGAACGGCGAACTCGAGAATATACAACCAAAGGTATGTTCTGCTTTATAATGACTGCGGCTCATTGTACAGTCTGATTGCAATCGGTCTAAAAAAAAATAAAAAAGGAATGATGATCATTACAAAAACTGCAAATGAAAGTCTTTTTTAATCAGGTTCATAATGATTGTATATGAATGCCGAATGATTTAAGCTGTACATTGCAGCTGCAGTCAAAGGAAATGCTTGACTAAAAGGCTTACAGTGTAAAACACTTACATAGAACCATGGTATTAAGTGCTATACAATTTTGACTGTTTTTATTAGCACTACTATTATTGGCTGCAACTTGTAGTGACATTAGACAAATCATAAGACTGCCTCTGTTTTTCTACTGATACGTTACCCGGAATGGAACCGTTACATGTATTCTCTGAAAAAGCCCAGTCTCTGTAGACTCAAAAGGACACCACATCAGGCCTACCTTCATGTACATAAGTTATTCAAGACTTAAATTTTTCTATTCTCTGACTTTCAACATGTCTGTCTGTCTATCTTTCTCTGTCTCTCTCTACATCTCCCCCTCTCTCACTTGCTCTCTTGCACTCTTTCTCTCACTCTCACTCTCTTGTCTCTCTGTCTCTCTCTCTCTGTCTCTCTCTGTCTCTCTCTCTCTCTCTGTCTGTCTGTCTCTCTCTCTCTGTCTCTCTCTCTCTCTCTCTCATTGTCTAATATGTATCCCCTACCCTCTTTCCCTTTTCTCCAGGTTGTTGTACTTCTCGTAGGGACCAATAACCATGGCCACACAGCAGAGGAGGTAACAAACGGAATTGAAACGATCGTTAAACTCATCGTTGAGAAACAACCACAGGCTCGTGTCATAGTAATGGTAAGATTACACCTTGTTCACACACAACATGCTAAATCATCTGAAAAACATGAAAACCTCAAAATGACACCAGCATAGTATGCTTTATGTGCACAGATTAGCAATTACTACTGTATACCTTCCTTCCTCACACTCTACCTGCCATGTATTTATATGTGAATGTGAAATGGTGTTTCCTATGCTGCATTGTGTTTACTTCCTTTTTTTTTTTTGGGGGGGGGGGGGGGGGGGGGGGGTTATAGGCGGGATGACTGACTTACCTTGTAATGTGCAGACACAGCTTAATATTAGTTCACATCGTGTGCACATTTCAACATCATGGTCCAAGTTTTGCAACAAAATGCATTTACATGTACATGAGATATTATCAATTATAAGTTTCTTTTTTAATATAGCACTTTTCCTATAATGAGTAGATAACAGAAAAAACATCTCAGTGTACGCTAAAATACCAACTTGTGTTTCCGAAATGCAGGAAGAAAAGAAAAGAAGAAAGAACAAAAATGATTGATAGTCATGAATTTGTTCTTTATTTCACAAATCAAAAATGATGTTGTGTAATATTTCGTCCTGTGTTTTATTATGGATTAATTGCAAAATTATATTACATATCTACGTTTATGATCTTTTTTGATTTGTGTTTTATTATCAATTTTGATGCAAAATTATATCACATATCTACATTTACGTTTTTGTTGTTGTTATTTTTTTTCATCATATCCAGGCCATTCCTCCCAGGGGTCACATGCACAACAAACTCCGTGATAAGAACTCTGCCATCAATGTTGCCCTCGCGTCGTCTCTACCCGGACTCGGCAAGGCGGAGCTTGTAGACTCAACGAGCGGACTCGTCCAATCGGACGGGCTCATTTACCCCACGGACATGTTCGACTATCTTCACTTCACCAACGAGGGCTACAAGAAGCTATGTGAACCGCTTCAAGTCAGACTCGACGAAATCCTCTCTAAAGTTTGAGGCGGATCCGACCGAACGTCGTTGTGTTGAACTGTTGCGTGTAAGAAAAACCCCGTCAGCAAAGCGGTATAACTTGCCATACATGTACATGGAACCAGAGAAATAGCCCGCTGTTTTTTTGTAGTCATACTTGTGCACTAAACATATCCTGCAAAGTCCTCTACTGGTATTAAGAATCCCTTTATGTGTGCTGCTACATGCAATATTTAAAAGCAAAATACGAACTGCAGGTGTACCCGGTGGGGTAGCTCCGTAGGGCATAGGGGGTACTCCCACCCCCCCCCCCCCTGAAATGTCGAAAAAGGGAGTAAAGAAAAAAATGGAAAATAAGAGAGAAGGGGGGGGGGGGGGAGGTATGGGAAGGAACATGAAATCATGACAAGGAGATGATTTGATCATTTGACCCCTTTCCACCACATACTCCCTATAATCAACGCCCCCGATGATGCCGGCGCCCCCGCAATTTCTGGGTTCTTGTTACTCCACTGTGTATACCCCTGCGTATTAGTCTTTAAATCACAGCTACAGTGTACATTGTTTGATCCAAAGCAAATCTCTTATGGATTCTTGTACAACTTTTACCCTGCAACGAGTACATAGCACACACATGGAAAGGCTTCTTGTGGGAAAGTGTTACTTACTGCGTGACAACTTGTAAGATTTCTGTCCAAACCATCATTCCTGCTGTATAGCATACTCAACGTCTATTATTGTACCATGAAAAGAAAATAATGTACATGTACGTATTTCATGTAGGTTATCTTAACTGAAATTCATGTTCAGAAAGATTGTTTATTTTATGAAACATTCCTTGTAGAAATGCTTGAATTTAAGTAATTTGTCAAGCTGCCCCCATTCCACAAGCTATGTACATTATTCCATACAACTCAGTGTAAAAGCCTCTGTATATGAGAGCAGCTATCAAGTCATGTTTGATTGGCTAAAATCAAAGCATGGCCAAAATGTTATGTGATATATAAATACTTATTCTAAAAGTGTTCGTCCACCTTTTCAAAATATGTAGAAACAATATTTCCAATAGTTGCCATTGTAATTTCCCTCTAGAAAAAATTCATGCAGAGCTTAACATTCTGGCATGGCCCATGTACAGGTCTGCTTGAATACACAAAACCTTGAGTAGAATTTGCAGAAAAAATATGTAAGTGTAGTTTTAGGAACGAAAAAATGTAGATGGTTAACTGCAATGTATGATATCATAAAGTCAGCATAAAATGCAAAGTACTGTGACTAGATTGTGCGTTCATCCTTTTTTTTTCAAAGGAATTAAATTGTTATTCATATAATGGTATGTAAATGTACATGTTCAAATGGCCATGCACAAACTTTGGTAGGGGAATAGTCAAGAAAAATGACTAATATGGTAGATGGTAATATGATCAATTATCATTTTAGTGAAATATAGTACTTGGATATTGCTAGTTGTAGGGGAATAGTCAAGAAAAATGAATTATGGTAATATCATTTTAGCAATATATAGTCAAGTGAAAATTAAAATGAATGTCGTAATCAAGACGTTCTACTTATCTTAATCTTTTACAGTTACTGGCTGAATACAAGGGCACGGTTCACGAAACCATAATAGGTACAAGTCCACTGACATCCATTGAAACGAGACTACAATACACACCTTCCGTGGGATGTCGGTGAACTCGTTTTTGTGAAACAATGCCATGATAAAAGTACCGTATGTCAGTACATTACGGATACTAGATAAGTTGCTAGTCCTTGAATGCTTTTATGACCAATATTTTGTGTGCCATCTCAGATCTCAGTGAAGTCAGGGTTGCATCAAAGCTGTACATGTGACATGATGTTAAAGATCCTATCAGATGAAAATACAACTTTATATATCAATGAAAAGCTGAATGAACGTAGAATACAAATACAAAAGGAATGACAAATGTTTTTCCTTGCAGTATTGCACAAAAGCAAATTAAATACTTATTTGTCTGCACCCCTCCAAATTATGGGTCAACAGGGGTCAAGTTTGCCACAGTTATGGTGAGGACATAATATGTGGACCTGATTGGCTCGCTTATATGGCTGATGAGCCGTGCTTAATTAATGCAAAGTCATTGTGAATGTGCGTACTCCACATAAGATGATGTTTTATTTGAGTCGACAACTATAGATTTTCAAAGCTTTAGATTTGAAGTTTTCAGAGAGTTGTTACTCCTCTGACAGATGCCAAAATAGCATATAATCGATATCATTGTAACATATGGCTTATAAGCTTTCTGTTGATATATAATTCATCTATTTAATTTTTCACTTCCAACAGGGTTTTTAACAACTTTAAATATCCATACTTATTATTATCATCCCAACATCATTGATAATATCATTAATGTCATTTAACATCGCAGGCTCCTCCTGTTGTGTTGCTATTTTAATGAGTTTAGACTAGAACATCAATCGATATGAACATATTTCGGCTGAATCTGTACACATATGCCTGAAATTTATGACAATTCCCATGTCTTGATATAACTCCCTAACTCATTCCATTTTCCCCGAGTCAGAGCTAGATAATGTAAGGCCAATGTGCTGTAGACGCACTTAAAGCATTTTTCATTTAAAAAAAATGTTAATTTTACTATTCTTTAAAGAAAGATGTGTGATTGTTTATTTTTTGTGCATGTAATTGTAAGTCATAGACATCACTTTTAAGTAAATAGAATATATTTTCAGAAGTTTATTGTATTTCTTTTTCCTATAAAAAGATATTTGTTTGTTTTTATCATTTTTAATGTGTTAATGGAAGCTCCTTGTGTGAGTTATATTTATTTGTTTAATTACCTAAAGTGCACTTCATTTGAGTAGTGTGATTTCAAATGTCATACAGCAAGGGTTTTCTTCTTCTTTTTACAAAATTATATATATTTTTTCATTTGCTCAATAGGTTGCGAGCAACAGAAAACTTCAAACTTGCCAGACACATTTTGTTGTAGTTCATTGTATTCTTTTGCCCTGAAAACGAGATAATGAGAATATTGTTAATACATTCTATCCTATAAGGGTTATAGAAATACCATGTTTACAGAGTATTTGCTGGTTTAGTCGTTTATGCCATAAAAGGAAATACTCTGTCTGGTTAATGCTAATAAACTGTATGTCCCAATTTAAGTGTAATTATATATTTTAAAACTAGCCAGTTGTAAACAGAATCATTTTGAAGACTGGGAGTAGGTTATTTGAGTTTCAAACTGTTACAGTGGAAACCTGGTATAATGAGGATGTTGGGACCCTGAAAATGACCTTGTTATATCAGGGTAAAAAAGGGGGAAAAGGGAATGTAAAGAGACGAGATTGGCAAAATTATCTTCTTGTAACAGGTACACTCTAACAGGTCTCTCCATCTCGATATATGTCGGGTCTCTTTATAACAAGTTTCCACTGCAAATAATTCCAAATTTTGCCAGGCTTTTTATTTCACATCAGGGAAAAAGTGCCATATTTTTTGTACGCTTTTAATACAGTTAGCTAAATTTATGCTCCTGTGGAAATGTATTCAGTTTTCGACATGTACCATCACATGAAATCCAGGGAAACTGGTCAAGTTTAGCTTGTATTATATTACAGTCATGTACATTTATTTCATACACATATCAATGCTATATTTTTCTTTGCTCATACATATTCCTGTCCCGTAAATCATGCGTGTAAAATGCTTTTAAATCCTTCTTTATCTAATTTACAGACACCAGTGATTATATTGGTACGTGTTTCCTTTCAATTCTAGTTTGTTAAAATGCAAGCACCATCCTAATATAGGCTTGTATGTAGCTGCTTATAATGGGAAATAGTGACATTTTAATTACATGTTTTGAACAGGGAAAACTGTACTTATGATGTCTTTTGTTGGAAATATTTTTCCAGATCATTTTTTTTTAAAGAGAACAGTACTATTTCTTTGCCCCCTCCCTCAAGATATTTGTTCACCTCTTCTTGTTTTTTTTAATGCAATATATGTTATGTTCACAAAATGAATTGATCCAACAATTCATTCTTGCGCTTTGAACTAGAGTTCATTTTGCACAAAAATGTACCAAATTTGTTCATTACAATACAAAGTGGTAATACTCTTTGGTGACATTATTTTTCGTCTTCTTATGCTATGCTTGATTTGCATAAATATAGCAGTCGCTTCTCCAGAAAACTTCATTCCATAATTGTTTGATTTCTGTATTTGCTGCCAATTTTATGACTCAAATTTAATATAAGAGGGACCCGGTAGGATGACAAAAGCCTTTGTGATAGTAATTTCCATATGCCCACACAGTGACCATATGGTAGCAATACTCCCCAGGGAGTGGAGATGGGGCACACTGCGTGAATGAATCCAATGACTGGGTAGTAATAACAATATCTGTAAAGCGCTTAGAGAGGGTATTTACTATCAAGCACTGTATAAATCCAGATTTATTATGAATATTATATTTTATTTAAAGTTATTGACATTCCTCACTAGAGGAATGACAAATCCACTAAGTTAGCTCAAGAGCAGAATTAATCTTCTGCAGGAAAGTTAATTGTATTTTAATTGCTTTTAGTTCCATATTTATCTTGCCAACTTGAATTCTTTTGTTACTGATACCCTTTAAACACTTTTCAGATTGATAAGTTAATGTATTCAGACCAATTATTAATATCAGAACCTTCAACATTATATTTAGATGGAAATGGTCAGGAATTTTACCTTGATTTAACGAATGTATTTGAGTAGTAAGTTATTTGGAATAAGTTGTTGAAATATGGTGAAATGTTACTTGAAATATCAGCTCTTCAAAATATTTAAACCTAGGTGGATATCTTGTATTTTTCTTCAACTGAATCATTTATTTTCTGTTGTTATGACAACAGAAAATTAGAATGATGTTGTTATTCTACAAGTACAAGTTTCCCTTTAGGATTTGCTTTTCATGAACCTTATTCACTTTTTTATATTCCACATAATCAAAAGATCTTTATCTGTAGTACATGTAATTGAAAAGAAAATATTAATTTGTTGTAGTTGAAAAAATAATATGATGTAGGCTGTTTTTAGAGATGCGCGATTGTTGCAGATCGCTCAAAACTCCTCCAATCAATCGCAAGCTCACAAATCCTTTCTCCTTTATACTGCAAAGTTGTGATTGAAATCAAATTGTGATTAATATCAAATTGTGATTAATTTTGAATCGGTTGCAAGTTTCCACAACTGTTCATAGGACAGGTCCTTAGAATCACTAATGTTTCGATTCTGATAAATCAATTGCCAATATATTTTCAGTTTTAGATCATTTGCCCATGTAGACAGGTGTCATAAAATGACCCATATTTACATTTAAGTATGCAGGCCTCATAGCTGGTTTAGAGATATAGTTATGTCACAGGAAGTTGCTTCTGATTGGTCAGGTTTACATAGAGCTTCAACAAGATCCTTCCCATAAAGATATACATGGGAGGAAATTTGGAGCTGATTTTGTGTATGCATGTCATAACTATCTCACTCAATATGCTATGGAGGTCTGTATCGCAGGCATTTGTCAAGCAAGTTTTCCTGACAATTTTTCAAAAATATTCAGGAAACTGCACCAAGAATCATGAAGTGTATAATGACAGCAATTACAAATCATGTTTATAGGTTTAACTGTGGAAGTTGATATTGCAACGAAACCATTTTAGATATTGCACAAAGAAATAGAGTGCTCATAGAATGTAGTTGAAACTTACATGTAATTTTGTGAAGTAAATTCCAACTGTGAATGTACATATTAGTGCTGAAGTAGAAACAATAAATATATTGTGATCTTAATGTATAAAGAGAAACGTTTGTTAACCTTTCTTTGGTTTGTTTTCTGATCATACTTTAATAGATAAGAGATAAGGTGTAAAGTAACAAGGCTGCCCACTAGGATGGGTGTACCGTCATTATTTTAATTTCATGTCCCCCCCCCCCTTTCTCTCCAGCTCCCCTTCCCTTCTCTCCCTGTCTGTCTCTATTTCTCTCTCCCTCCCTCTCTTTCCTTCCCTCTCTCCCAGATATCTCTCTATTTACTTTTTTGTTTGTTTTTCTGCCATTCGATGTGGGGGGCTGGAGGAGGGCATACCCATCTATAGCTATGTCGATGATAACCTGATTCACTATGAATATACTTGGTTACACGCATAACTAAACGGGCCAATTATCAAACGAAATAACAATAATTTGTCCATTGCTAATAGACTTTAAATCATTCCAAAATATATAAGTAAAGAATATAATTTCCATGAAACCCAACATGAAACATCAATATTGATCTTTGCACATTAACACCATGACAGATTTCCTCATAAGAAATGAATCTACTTTTATTACTGTTCATTTTTAATAAACATTGAATACGTAAATTCAAATTTAACAATAGCAGAATGAATGTACATGAATCAAGGTGGCTGTACACACATCACATTTTTTGAATAAAAACAAATATAGATGAACCTGTATAAACAGGTAAGCAAAGACATATTTGAGATAAAATGTGAGTGGCAAGAAGTCAGGATTTGGCAAATTTCAGTGCATGTTATGATTGATACGCCAATGTGTACATATTTACAAGTAAATACAAGCAAATAAAAATGATCTGTCAGATTTCATCAACTTACAGGCTTATATTCTAGTCACACTTAAAAGGGAAATCCAACTTTGACAGTAAACTACTCTGGAAGAAAGAAGAGTAAAATAGAAAAGCAGACTGGTGAAATTTGAAATGAAACTGGACAACAAATTAGAAATAAGGGACAACTTTCCCTTTGTTCCAACACACAAAGTGCCTAAAATCTCAATTTGTCAACATGTATG
The DNA here is from genome assembly GCF_000002235.5 of Strongylocentrotus purpuratus. Lineage (NCBI taxonomy): Eukaryota > Metazoa > Echinodermata > Echinoidea > Camarodonta > Strongylocentrotidae > Strongylocentrotus > Strongylocentrotus purpuratus. The sequence continues at coordinate 39,361,529 of NW_022145594.1, forward strand.
ATTCAGGAGCATACATGCCAACATTTGAAAATCAGAAATCTGTACAAATTATGCTATTTTCAAAAAAAAGAGGAACAATCCTAACTCTCCTATTCAATACTACAGACAAATTTGTACAGGAAGAGGAACACCTGCATTAAAATGATAATTATCTTCTCCCAAAAAGAGGAATGTTCCTCTTTAATCTGAACAGTTGGCATGTATGCAGGAGGGTATTTTCTCTTTAGAGGACCCATTATGATATGAATGTGCTATATATCCATAATATAATTTGATTAGTGCACCTAGGGAGAAGGCACTTAGGTGAAAAACAGAAATTAATATTTTTGTACACGTCAAATTACATTGAGAGTTATCTGCGATTCCATCACATTCCACTACCAAATTGCCAATTGAGATCCGCATATAGGCTTAGTGATCTCATATTTCAAACATTCGCCATTGTGTTTCTCTAATGTTTTTGCCTACCCGGTGCATATAAATGAACTAATTACGATGGTTGGGTTGCCCTTTGATGAGACCGAAGCCAAAATTTAATATGCACATATTGCTGAACAAGATTTTCATATGCAAATCTTTTTATGTGGGGATGTTGTGGTGTAACTCTTTTCATCTTGAATCATACACAGGAACATTTATTGTGAACTTTAATGAAAGTAATATTGTCATGACCAATTGAATAATGAAGCAATCAATGAAAAACAAAAGATTGGACTCTCGGAAGTTTGTAAGTTGATAAACACGGTGGTAAAGAATGGAATAAAATTTAATAGTGTGTTCTCATGATCCTAAGTTGCTTCTGAAGGTTCTTCTGATATGACGCTTGGTTCCTCTGTGGCATTGGGAGGTTCCTGTGCCGGTTCAGCTGGTTCCTGTGCCATTTCAGCCGGTTCCGGTGCCATTTCAGCTGGTTCCTGTGTGCTGTCTGCAGCCTCTTCTGTGGTTTCAGGTGGTACGTCCTCAATTCCTTGTGGTGTTGATTCACTTTCTTCAGGTGCTGTCTCAGTTTCTAATGGTGCTTCTTCGGTGTCCTGCGGTGCAGCTTCAGCTTCTAATGGTGCTTCTTCAGTGTCCTGCGGTGCAGCTTCAGCTTCTAATGGTGCTTCTTCAGTGTCCTGCGGTGCTGCTTCAGCTTCTAATGGTGCTTCTTCAGTGTCCTGCGGTGCAGCTTCAGCTTCTAATGGTGCTTCTTCAGTGTCCTGCAGTGCAGCTTCAGCTTCTAATGGTGCTTCTTCAGTGTCCTGCAGTGCAGCTTCAGCTTCTAATGGGGCTTCTTCAGTGTCCTGTGGTGCAGCTTCAGCTTCTAACGGTGCTTCTTCAGTGTCCTGTGGAGCAGCTTCAGCTTCTAACGGTGCTTCTTCAGTTTCCTGTGGTGTAGTCTCTGTTTCTTCAGGATTTGCCTCAGTATCTGCAGTATATCGAATACACATAACCCACAATTTATATAAAACTTGTCCACATGATTATAAAGATGAAGTTAATGAGTCTACATGTATGTAGTGTAATTTCTTCACATTTTGATTATCACTTTTCAATACTGGGGAAAATTTTCATCCAATTTCAAATAGACTAGTTAACTGTCTCAAATCCTATTATTTTGTTCAAACATGACGATAAAACCCCAAGAATTGTTTGTTGTTGTTTGTTTTTTGTGCAGATGAAGGCCAAAGCCGCAAAGAGGGTGAGAAAAATAATTAATGCGCAAGACAATTAAGGTTTGATATGCATTCACTTTATTATCTGTGTGTAATACGATATAAAAATGTGGAGCATGTATATGTACATGTACATGACGGTTGACCCTTAATATCAGCATCCTCGAAAGATACTGTTTGTTATACCTCAACATCTACATGTATATGCATTCGCTTTTCTTGTCCCTCGATTAACCCATTCCAAACCATAGGTCTTTCTGGCATAACATGTCTATACATGTCTTTGTCATTTAAATTATAATTGTAGTATCCAAAGGATCAATATAAAAACCTAAAACCCCTGAGCATTTCTCCTTACCTGCATCCTGATCGGCCGATTCCTCAACTTTCTCAATGACATCATTTACCGGTGTCGATGCTGTTTCTGACAAAACAAATAATGGTGAAAATGGAATTAAAATTTGATAGAGAGTAGGTTTAAAAGGCCCCTCCTGTGCCACAAAATGTTGAAAAATAGCAGAAATTAAATGTGAAGGATCTAATTTGCATCTTGATCTTTGTTTCCTGAAATCAATCACATCAAACATGTTCATATTTAAGCAAGATGACGATGCTGAGTCCATTAAGCTGCATTAATTCAGTTGCATGTATGCTTTGGTAAGCCGCAGCAGGAATTTATATAATAACATTTCTATATCTGATAACACAGAGCTCAGTAAATACATGTATGTGAGGTTAGAAAAAAATAGCATTGAAAAAAAAGAATACTAGAGTTGCCAATTTGATAGAGGCAAATTGTCAAGTTACTTCTTGAAAGAAATTTTGATTGGATTTCACTGCAATGGAAAATATCAAAATTTGATTCCTTGGTAAAGAACTGAACTGGAATAGGCTGAGAGCCCTCACTTTGACCAAGTTTACATCTAACTAAGATAGCACTCATGCTAATCCATTCAAGACTGGGAATTTCAAAGGGCTGATTCAATAGATTTATCACCTAAATTGGCACAACTGATCATTTTCTTTCTCCGTTACACTTTTTTTTTCTGTTACACCTTTCTAATAAATTTTATTGTGTTGTATCTGAAAGAAAATAAATATCCAGAAACTTTGCGTTATTTGTGGTTCTTTTTCTTTGTCAGTACCTTGTGTCAAACAGCATATTGGAAAGCATTTAGAAAAGGACACTGGTTGATAGATAGTTCTGCTTTCTCTCTCTATTTCTCTAATCTTGCATATATCGAGGGCTCAGTGACACAAAGACGTAACTCCATATTTTGCCAAAATGAGTATTTAATATCAAAATGTTCAGAAAAATTTGGATTTTCCAGGAAACACAAAGACTTAACTGCACCCAACATCCCAGTAAAATCAATGGCTAGTGAAACATAGACTGAACTCCTAAAGGGCTAAGTGCTCAGTGACACATAAACCACTTTTTCTAAAAATGGCCAAAATGGAGTTTTTGTGTCACTGACCCTACGATATAGAATACAGTTTTAAAAAGACTTCCAATGACTTTCAATGAAGAAAAATGATGATAATTTGATTGGTCCCTTTTAAATGAGCTTCAATTCCTCAGAATTCAAACACACTGGTGGTGTACCTGTTGCTTGTTTCTTGGTAGCAGGGCCGGTATCGCCCCCCGCCTTGTCCCCGGTCTCGCCCCCCTCCTCCTCCTCCTGGGGTACAGGTCTCTTGACCTGCTTCTCTGATAAGGCCGCCCTGTCCTTTCTGAGCTGGCTGTACTGGGACTGGACTCGCTCTATAAGCTCCCCCTGTTGGACCGGGTCATAGCCGGTACCTGCATGCACGCATGGTTAGGAAGTGAATGGATGGATGGGTAATGCATGATAATGTATCAGTTTCTGAATAAGTAATGTGTGAAATGATTAGAATGAATGTGTTATAAACAGAGACAGAGAGAAAGGGAAAGAGAGAGAGAAAAGGGAAAGAGAGAGAGAAAGGGAAAGAGAGAAAGGGAGAGAGAGAGGGAGGAGAGAGAGGAGAGAGAGAGAGAGGGGGGGGGGGGGGAGGGAGATGAACATACATGAATGTACATGTATCTTGGACACATGAAATCGGCAATGAAAGAAGCATGAATATTTAATGGATTGAAAGAAAGGGCAAATGGACACATACATGTACCTGCGCATGTGAAAAACATGAAAATAAATTCCTAAGAAACAATAGCATAAATTGAGAAATAAATATTTTTGAGTACCAAGAAATGAATGCATATTGGTTAAAATACATGATATTAGAAACATGACATGAGGGAGAAAGAAAGAAAAAGAAAAAGGTAGTTCCCAAATTGTACACTGGCTAATCACTAGAAAGTAAATAAAAATGTGAAAGAACATGGATGTTTCTATACGACAGCAATTTTGTTTCCTACAGAAAGTGTAAAAATCTTCAGCCCTTAATTTCAATTTCATTTTCTTTCTTCTTCATTCTTCAACTTTACAAAGTGCAAACTTCAGTTTGATACTATTTCAAACTTGTGAGCGATCAATAATTAGTGACCAAATGTTACAAACTGTACATTGCTTATTACACCTGATATACAAGTACATTGGTTGTATGTCCTCTGGTATTGCTCCACCCCCCCCCCCCCCCCTCCTCTCACCCGCTGTACACCCATGCAAAATGTACACACATTCTAGATAAAGATGTACTCACTGGCTGTTTTTTTAAAGCATATCCTCTAGGAAGACAGCATTGAACCTGATGTTTTCCTTTTGTCTACCCCCACCCCTCCCCCCTACACACACACACACACACACACACACACCGCCTCTGGATAACAAGCCCATGTGTACATGTATGTGTTCACATCTTAAACAGATTTGTTTAAAAATAATAAAATGTTACTCACTGTCTCTAATGGTGAGCACATCCTGTAGGAAGTCGGCGATGAACTTGATGTTATCCTGGGGTTGCTCCCGTAGGACCTCGTGCGAGATGAGACGGATAATGTTCTGGAAACCAGGAGGGACGGCGAGTCTCACCGCCCCGTACCTCATCGACTGGTCCGAAAGGAATTCAGTTAGATCTGAAAGATGAAGGGGAAAATACAGAGTCAATACTTGGCATAGGTGTAGAGATTGAATTTCTTTTAAAAACATAACTGGCATACTGATTAAATTAGATAAAGGCAAGCATTTTGCAGAGACTGATTTTTTAAAAAACCAGGAGGGACGGAAAGTCTCACTGCCCCGTACCTCATGGACTGATCCGAAAGGAATTCAGTTAGATCTGAAAGATGAGGGGGGGGGGGGGAATACAGAGTCAAAGCTTCGCGTAGGGATTGAATTTGTATTTAAAAAATACTGGTATACTGATTTAATTAGATAAATTAGAGGATCACCAAGACTTTGCAAAGACTGATGTTCTGAAAACCTGTAGGGATCATGCCGAGTCTTACCGTCCCATACCTTATGGACTGGTCTGAAAGGCTGTTGGTTAGATCTGACAGCTACTGTAAATCTGACATATTAAAATATGATACTTTGTGTAGGTCTCAATATTTAATTATAAATTTAAGGACCAGAGATATTAAGCAAAGAGTGATGTTCTGACTTCTGAAAGCCAATGCATGCTGCTAATAATTCCCTTTGCATTTAATGAAAAAGCAAGAGGTCATCACATATGTACCCATGGACTTCTAAATTAATGCATTCCCATATTCTTCAATACTAGGAGCCACCAAATTGCTATAGGCAATAGGTACATGTAAATAATAATATGCGATTCTTGCATAGCCTATAATCACATTATCATTATCTACATTGTACATGTATGCAGGGCTTCCAATATGCTCATATAACACAGAGTTAATGACCTTCTGGTTGTTAAAGGTAAAGACCAGTATGACCCAATTTCAAAAAAATGAAATGGAAGCTCTAATTACCAATCATGTGAAAGAATATGTTTTGACTAATACATGATGATAACAATTTTGCCGAGAAACCGCCTACTAATTAAATTAGTTTATCTATTGGGATGTGAGAGAGATAAACGCACGTGTCGCTCACGTCTTTCTGTGTACAGTGCTAATTGTAACTTTACAAAGACGGCCAAATTCTTTCACATTTTGATGATTCCAGAACCTTGCAGTATACACCAATACTTATATGCTAGATGATCAACCTTTTCTGATCGATTCTACAACGTTTCTTTCACAATGCAATCGCATGACCATAACTGGTCTTCATCTTTAACAGAATGTACACATGATGTATCCATAGAAATTAAACCCATGCCTAAACATCCAGTAAATGACTTCTGTATGAATTATTTAGTACCTAGCACACGCTCCTAGCCGCACCAAACTGCCATAATTGCACGCCTCGGGGATGGAGGCACAATTAGTCTGGGTTTGGATGCATCTAAAGCTTAAATAAGTTTACAAGCAGTATCAGTGTAAGTGACGTGGAGACTGCACAATACATATTGTTGCAGAATGGATAATTATGAAAGGATGACGCTTATTAGAGAGAAGCTGGATATCTCGTTTAAGATGAAAAGAGATTTATCCTTCTTTGTATGTCAGTCTGCAGTCGAAATGTCCCCTAAAAAGGACTGCTCTCAGATTAAAAATAAAAGCTGATTTTTTTTTTCCTGATTGCTTCCATGAATGCAGTGGCTTCCATACATGAACATGTAGTATGTACACAATGTTAATCACAAGACCACTCTTCAACTTTATATTTAAATATTACAAGCCGACAAATCCATTCTAATACCCCATCAAAACACACCCTTAAAAAAATCATTGATTTTTGGACTACCATTAAAATTTACACTAGATCTAGGCCCTACTGGGAAAACCCATGAAAAACCATCAAAGTTTGCTCATACCGGTTTTGAGATGAGTATAGTATGCATGCCCGACTCGTTGGTTCCCTGCATTCCCTGCATGCGTTAGCGGGGAGAGTTTCATGAGCAAAAACGGTATAGATGTCTATCACCGAAGGTTGCTTTTTTAAAGTTTTACGCTGCAAAAAATTGGTGAAACTTTGTCAGGCATTTAAAAAAAACATGCACACTCCAGACTACCAGTACCAGGGGTAGATCTAGATCTAGACCCTAGATTTAGGTTTTTTATTTGGATTTTTCATCGTGTTTGCCAGGGGTTGCTATGCAACTTGACTACCGACAAAACACAAGAATGTGAGAAAAATCAGAAAATTTGTTGCAGTGTAATTAAATGCAGCTTGTGACTGTAAGTGTATTGCCTAGACCTAAGCAGTAGCTATGGGGCCGAGGGGGGTATTCCCAATGTGACTGGCTACGCACCCGCGTCCAGAAAAAGCGGCGAAAGGGTGTCTTTTTCAGCTATACGGCGGCGTCGACGTTTTCCTTAAAAAGGGGTGTTTTTCAAGCACTGATTGCACAAAAACCAAAAAAAGGGTATCTTTTCAGGAGCACAGGTTTCAACGTTTTCTTTTTAGGGTCATTTCAGAAAAAGTGTAATACGCCATTAGGGTCCATTACAGATGTTGATGGACACGGGTGGGTAGCATTTGTGTATGAGAGTGACCCCCCTGGGCTGGGGGAGTTTGACAAAAACTAATAATAACAGTATTTATAACGCGTAGCATATCCATCGCTAGAGATGCTCAAGGCGCATACAAATAATTTAAATTAATATTCAACATACATGTACTTAAGATTAAAGAAATATTAAATGTTAACTTGCATTAGATCATACAAGTTCATGGTGCCAAGGTACATACAATGTGGCACAGTGTTATTGTTTGTTTTGCATGCATTGTATAAAAAGAACATTGAAATTTAACAATATGCATTGAGCATCAGATGAGTTTTAAGCCCAGTTTTGAAAGTAGAGAGAGTGTTGGCCGTCTGAATAGAGAAAGGTAACTTATTCCACAAAGGAGCTGCTGATGCAAATGCTCTATCCCCCAATTTCTTTTGGTACGTATTTCTTTAAGTCTAATATTTTGTGATGACCGTAAACCAGAACGACCTGCGGAGTGTGGTGATAGAAGGGATGAAATATATTCTGGAGCTACATGTAGATCATTTAGTGCACGATAGGTTAAGAGTAGAATTTTATAGATCACACGCTGTTGAACAGGGAGCCAGTGCAGATATTTCAAGATAGGAGTGATATGATCTTCTGGTGTTAGTTACAAGGCGAGCAGCAGCATTCTGAACTTTTTGCAATCTGTTAATTTGGTTGGCGGGTAGCCGAAAGAGTAATGAATTGCAATTATCAAGGTGCGAAGTAACAAAAGCATGTACTAACTGTTGGGTGGATTGAGGTGAGAGATATTGCCTAATTGCACGGATATTATGAAGATTACAATTTGCCAGTTTAACACAATTTGAAACATGGGTTTCAAGTGACATGGAAATATCAAATATTACACCAAGATTCCTAGCTTGATGTACAGGAGATACAGGGGCAGAACCAACTTGAACATGAGAAACCTTAATTTTACTGAGTTGTCTACTGTTGCCAAGAAAAATGAATTCTGTTTTTGCATCATTTAGTTTTAAGCGACTCTCAATCATCCATTTCCTTACATCAGCTATACAGTTTTCAATTTTCTTTACATTTTCATCTATTTCTTTCTGGACAGGTTTGCAAATAAAATAAAGCTGTAAGTCATCTGCATACATGTACATATGATAATTAATGCTGTGTTTTTGAACAATATGCTGTATGGGCAGAGTATAAACATTGAACAATTGCGGACCGAGAACAGATCCTTGGGGGACTGAAAAATCTAAACTAACTGAAGCAGAGGTAGCATCACGGATACAAACTTCTTGTGATCTACTAGAAAGATATGACATAAACCACTTCAATACAATACCCTTGAGACCTATTTCCTTTAATCTATTTAGCAAAATGCAATGATCAACGGTATCAAAAACACTGCTGAGATCAAGCAGTACTAAACTAGAGACATTTCCATTATCCATACCAATTAATACATCATTGTTTAACAATGCACTTTCCACGCTATGCATCTCCCTGTATGCTGACTGAAAAGGATTTTGCAAACTCTTAAGTGAGACTGTAGTCTACCGGAAACAACTCTTTCTATTACCTTGCCTAAGTATTTTAGTTAAGCAATTGGTATGTAGTTTTTCAAATCCCGTCTGTCAAAAGAGGGTTTCTTCAAAAGGGGTTTGATGAGGGCATGTTGTAAACAGTCAGGAAAGAATCCACACTTTAGAGATTTATTATCTATCTGAGTGATATAACTTATAAGGAACAAAGTCATTGACAAATTCTTTAGACAAGTTGGTATCGGATCTAAATCACATGAAGACACAGGGGAATTCATGATGATTTTTCTAATTTCAGTACATGTGGCGAGAGTGAATTCTGACACGCCAGTAGATGGGACAGGAACTATTTCTGAAAGGGTGTCAGTACTTCTGTAAGAACTTAAATCAGTTAACTCTTCTCGAATACTTCTTATCTTATCTATAAAATAATCACAAACACGATTAGCAAGATTATGATCATTATCAGTGTTGAGATATAATGGATCCTTCTTCCTGTCTAATAACTTATTAATAATTCTAAAGACGTTTCTGGTCTCCTGAACAATCAGCAATAATGTCGGTTTTAAGAAAATTTAACCAGATCGCAGATGGTTATTCTGCATGTCTAGTATGATCTAGATCTAGAGTCTAGTCTAGTAGTACTCTATGAGTATGAGTAGACCCATGACTATGAGTATGACTAGATTCAACATAGATCTAGATCTAGCCTCGCTACATTGCTCTTGTTGGTTAGCCTTGCCCTTGGCCTGGCTGCATGTCCTTATTTGGGGCCTTGCTTGAAAGTTGAATGGTTCGGGTGTCAAGGGATATGGACGGTACCGTATGTACCGTATGTAGCCTGTATACGGTACATGTGGCTGTAGGCCTATACAGTATACGGTAGTGTAGGGAAAATTCCAACAGGCTAAACCCAGAAGCAGTGACCGGGATTTACAGGTCAACGCCTTCTTCCTGTACCATATGATGATAATGATGATGATGATAATGAAGGATTGAAGGTCGAGGTTGACAAATCATCAAATGTCTGAAATTTATGAAGAGTGTGTTGTAAGCACCCGTACCCGGTCGCGCCGGTCGCGCCGTTCGCAGGCCGTGAATGGATAAGGCGTTCAACAAATGTTCGTCACTTCGTGCAATAATAACTTCTGAATGTATAAAATGTTAGAATAGACCTAATTACATATCTTAAAACGAGCAACGTCAATGCAAACAGACTGAAAAGAAATTCTTACCGTTCATTGCATTGATGTGATTCCTATGTAGGAATGAATGAGGGATCAACACTGATGTTCACTTCAGCCGACCTTTTCACAAAATAACTTTCGATCTTCTGAAGATTTCATTCAAAACACGTTAATCAATTTAGAGCTACAGGGGGCGCTATAGTAAAAAGCCAACTTCGGAGGATGATAATAATTTCAGTGAACTAGAATCTAACACGAAGGTAGAGAGATTCGGTCAGTATTATGCACAGGCCTCCTAAATAAATTAAGGATGGCTAGAGACTCAACTAAAACTGTGACAACTTAGCTCCCGCCCCCTAAAACTTAATTGAGTTTGGTATTTTTGTTTTAATCCTTGAAGATATCTCGGAGGGGGGGGGGGGGGGGGGGGGGGGGGGGGGGGGGAGGTTAGTGAGCACAATTTTTTTTTTTTGGGGGGGGGCCCTCAAAAATCTGAAAAATCGCACCCCCCCCCCTTCCTTGAGCTCCAGAAGGGGGGGGGGCATCTTTAAAAAAATGGTAAAATTAACGTGTTTTTACAGGGTTTTTCATCTGGCTTGATTCCTCCCTTGAACCTCACTCTCTTCCCTCCCTCTTTCGTCAATTCCCATGCACCCTCATGTCCCCCTCCCTCCATCTCTTCTCCCTCACGCTCTTTCCTCCCTCTATCCTCCACTCCCATGCACCCTCATAATTATGTCTCCCTTCCTCCCTCCATCTCTTCTACCTTTCCTCTCTCGCGTTCTTTCCTCCCTCTATACTCCACTCCCTTCCTCCCTCCATCTCTTCTCCCTTACATTCTTTCCTCTCTTCCCTCCCTCTATCCTCCACTCCCATGCAATCTCATATGTCTCCCTTCCTCCCTCCATCTCTATATACCTTTCCTCCCTCGCGTTCTTTCCTCCCTCAATACTCCACTCCCTTCCTCCCTCCATCTCTTCTCCCTTACATTCTTTCCTCTCTTTCCTCCCTCTATCCTCCACTCCCATGCAATCTCATTTGTCTCCCTTCCTCCCTCCATCTCTTCTACCTTTCCTCTCTTGCATTCTTTCCTCCATCTATCCTCCACTCCCTTCCTCCCTCCATATCTTCTCCCTTACATTCTTTCCTCTCTTTCCTCCCTCTATCCTCCACTCCCATGCAATCTCATTTGTCTCCCTTCCTCCCTCCATCTCTTCTACCTTTCCTCTCTTGCATTCTTTCCTCCATCTATCCTCCACTCCCTTCCTCCCTCCATATCTTCTCCCTTACATTCTTTCCTCTCTTTCCTCCCTCTATCCTCCACTCCCATGCAATCTCATATGTCTCCCTTCCTCCCTCCATCTCTTCTACCTTTCCTCTATCGCGTTCTTTCCTCCCTCTATACTCCACTCCCTTCCTCCCTCCATCTCTTCTACCTTTCCTCTCTCGCGTTCTTTCCTCTCTTTCCTCCCTCCATCCCCGGCACTCATGCACCCTCCATCTCTTCTACCTTTCCTCCCTCTATCCTCCACTCCCTTGCACCCTCATAATGTTCTCCTTCCTTCATCTCTTCTCTCTTTCCTCCCTCTATCCTCCACTCCCATGCACCCTCATATGTCTCCCGTCCTCCCTCCATCTCTTCTCCCTTTCCTCCCTCATGCTCTTTCCTCTCTTTCCTCCCTCCATCTCCACTCATATGCACCCTCATCTCCTTCGATAATTCCCTGCCTCCCTTCACTGCCTCCCTTCCCTTCTCTACCTTCCCCTCTCTCTGGATTCAAACCTTACAAATAAATCATAAATTCAGACTCGGAATAAGAATAATAAGAAATACTTTAATCTTGGCAAATACTCTGTACACAATATGGACACATTTCAGATGTAATGAAATTTCAGTTCATTTGGTATTCATTGCATATCATAAATACATGGCTGTAAACTTACAAAATATAAGGGCTGCAGTGATCAGGTTCTCTTCTTAAAATTGAAAACGTTCTTTTATTGCTATATATCATGTATCTTCAAAGAATATTTATTTATACACTGATAGAAGTGTCTGTGACTGGTATGCCAGTTTGCATTACAAAATTGTGATTTTGACATTTTCAACATGTTACAGAGTTCAGGATTTCAATGCATATCTCTCTCCTATACAATTAGCTCTTAGCATCAAGGCTAACATCAAATTACAAGACCACTTTGTTCATACATGCAGGCATTCAGCATAAGGCATACAAAACTTGGTACACATCTATACTGATAGATAAAAAGGAAGAAGATGAAGAAAAAACAAAAACATTATCAAGTACTGGAATAATCCCTGAATTGCATATAGACACACATGTACAGTTGGGCCCAATATACATTATCACAGTTTCTCTTAATCCTGCCAACTTTTCACTTCAGGAAGACAAATATTGTCTCTGTCTATAGTAGGTATTATTAACTTTTCACAAGTGCGAATTGGCACCTTCAACTGCACCCCGCAGTAATAAATGAAAGTCCTTCCCCGCGTGGATTTTTTAACACTGACCTGGCTTGCTGCCGACAGAGTCGGCAAAAATAAAAAAATTCTTGGCCCCCCAAAAAGGGATGCGACTTATACAAGGAGATTTACAGTTATATACAAAACATAAGGCAAACAAAACTTGGTACACATCTATCTACTGATAGTTCAAATGGAAGAAGACAAAGAAAAAATAAAAACATTATCAAGTACTGGAATAATTCCTGAATTGTAGATATACATACCGGTACATGTACAGTTGGGCCCAATATACATGAGCAGAAGGTCATTGCAGACCAAATTGTGAAAAAAAACTGAATTACACGGAGACAGAATACTGGATACATGCTCATGAAAGTTATGTAATCGTTGTTCAATTATGCACAAGCAGTACACTCCATGATACACAGGTGGAAGCATTCTTCGAAAAGGGAAAACAAAGGCTATTTATGTAGCACCTCCATCGCTGAAGGAGTGATTATTTCAAAATGTACAAAGTGGGACCTCTTCATGTTTTGAAGATCTGTGGATATTCAGGGTCATTTAGGACATGTGCTAACCATGAACTGGTCTATTTCACTCACTCCTGCCAACTTTTCACTGCAGGAAGATAGACAAAATTTGTCTCTGTTTATAGTATATACAAAGCATAAGGCACATACAACTTGGCACACATCTACTGATAGTTAAAATGGAAGAAGACAAAGAAAAAACAAAAACATTATCAAGTACTGGAATAATCCCTGAATTGTAGATATACATACCGGTACATGTACAGTTGGGCCCAATATACACATTATCACAATTTCACTCATTCCTGCCAACTTTTCACTTCAGGAAGTTAGACAAATATGGTCTCTGCTTATATATACAAAGCATAAGGCACATACAACTTGGCACACATCCACTCAGAGGCCTGATAGTTAACATTGAAGAAAAAACAACAACACTATTAAGTACTGGAATAATCCTTGAATTGTATACATACGTGTACAGTTGGGCCCGATATACATTATCACAATACACTCTTTCCTGTCAACTATTCATTTCAGGAAGATAGAAAAATGTTGTCTCTGTTTATAGTATATACAAAGCATTGAGGCACACAAAGCTTGGTACACATCTACTGATACTTAAAATGAAAGAAGACAAAAAAAAACAACATTATCAAGTACTGGAATAATCCCTGTAATGTAGATATACACACATGTACAGTTGGGCCCAATATACACATTATCACAATTTCACTCATTCCTGCCAACTTTTCACTTCAGGAAGATAGAAAAATATGGTCTCTGTTCAATATGTATAGTATATACATCACAAATCACTCAGAGACGAGTGACTCCAGATGGGAATGAGTGCAGTTGAGAAAATCTGAGTAAAATGAGTTTCTTACAGGTGCATGTAAACTTTCGGGGCCCAACTGTGTATACTCAACTTGTGTGAACCTGAACAGAATGCATACAATTAAGTACAACATGGTAATGTAGATACTTAATAAAAATAACAGTAACAATACAAAACGTCCTCATGGTCAATATTGCATTCTGGGGACTCTTCTATAAAAGTTCGAAATTAAAATTACATCTTCAACCAATCAGGATCGCATATTTAGTAATTGCATTTACTTCTTGAGTTGTGTTTGACATTGCAGCTTTTAAAGCAAGAGGGCCCTTGTAATGGAATCCCACTTGCAGACAAACTGGCTCAGATTAACCCTGGGCCCTGTTTCATAAAACTTGTTATCAATAACAAGTGTCACATTTCTATGACAAATTTGCTCTAAGCTAAACAAATGCAATGATTTCAGTAGCTTATAAATTCTGCATGATTATAGATGTGTTGTGTGTTTTTATATGAATGTTTGCTATTGTATAATCAAGGAACCACGTGGAAGGGAAAAAAATGCTTGTCACAAAAGTAGTCATGGAGGGTCAACATTTGATCCTATGATCCAGGCTTTACTTCATGAAATATATAGGGTTATTAGGGTTTCACTTTATTTTTAGTTAAGACAATAATGTTTAGGGTTACGAATATGTACACATAACATAATATATCTAATGTGTATGAGTATAACGTTGCGATGTGGTGATAGTTACGCATACGCATTGCCTCCAAATATACACTTAATACTTAATGAATGATCAGCATATCTCTTTAATACATTGAATGTGGTGTTTCATTACTAGTGTTATATCATTTCACTTTACCTTTACAGTACAGTGTAAGGTCTGAGGCTGAAGTCAGTGTAGGAAACCCAAGTAGAAAAGTTGTTGCAGGAGCAAGTGTCATACAACTGTCTTGGAGATAGTTCTATATGATCAAGCAGCACCTAATCCTGCTGTGCGATTTGGATGGTTGTACACTACTACCCATGAGTGATGGCTCATCCTCATCGTCTGAGAATTCTCTAGCATCCTCTTGAAGATGTTCTGATGGCTGTGATGTTCCACTAGGCTCATCCTCCTTGTCTGAGAGATCATGAGCATTCACCCTGAATTGATGTTGAGGAACAAAGATAAAATATAGGTTAGGGGATAGGATCTGGGCCCTGTAACATATGACTATATGACTGACAATCAATTGTAAAAATAGTAATAATAATAATAATAGTAGGTTCTTGTATATCGCTCCTGTCTGTCAGACTTGACACTCCTGGCGCTCCCGATTATTACCCTGGCTTTTAGTACGGCTGCCATTACGGCGCTCTGGCATATTAACTCTTAAGCTGCCACCCATACAATGAACCCAGTGCCACAGTGCTAATCTCCTGTGTGCCAAGTTAATTTTAAGGTTGGTTCAAGTGCGTGTTGATTAAATCTTTACAAAAAACAAATAGCTGAATTACTCGAGAAAATCCAATCTGACTGTTGTATTCAAAGACGCGTAATCCAAAGCCGATAATCTGATGCACGCGATGGTACTTTCAATAGCGCTGTAAAAGCACTCAGCACGGTGCAATGGGCATGAACAATGACTGTTATTACATTTGTTTGCTAGCGTGCACAAAGCAGTCGAGCGGTGGCTCGCTCGCGTGCACAGAGCTCTATAACAATAGCGCGCTAGCGGTCTCATGGCAGGATATGAGTTAAGGAATTAATCCCTGCCAGGTACCCATTTACATCACCTGGGTTGAGTGTGACAAATGTAGATCAATGTCTTGCCAAAGGACATTAGTGCCGCGACGGGACTCAAACCGCGGACCTTGTGATTGAAAGTCCGATGACATATCCACTCGACCTCTATGTAAAATCTGTTGTATCTTCAGTTTTGCTACAATTTATTGTATCTGAATAAGCATCTGTAACATGAAATTATTGGTATTAAAGTTGCTATCTATTATAATATCTCGATTGATGTACAATCAAGATTAGGGAGATACTATTTATCATAATTTTCAATGTTACAGGGCCCAGGTTTTCTGAAATTCAGTATGGTTACCGGTATGTAAATGTACAGTTAAGAGATAGATCTGCACCAGTACCAACATATAGTGTCTATTCCATGCAATTTCAAAAAATGATTAATAACATAATTTTTACTATTAAAAAATAAAAGACAACATACAGCACAGTTTTCAGAATACAGCTCCAGAATGCTATGGAATTGTATTTGGGTTATTTTGGACAATATACAAATATTATGAGCAGTATTACGCAGCAGCTAGCCACATTGCAATACCAGTAACTTTGGGTGGCCTTGCATTCATAGAGAAATGAGGAGAGGGGAAATGAAGCAAAAGTGCTTGAATAGAAAGTAATACATGAAAACTGATATAATGTGCTTGACAATATAAAAATGAGTTACTTTTAGGATCTATCCACACTCCAGTTGATGCTGTATGCATCTATAGTACACAGCCATTAGGCCGAATATGATATGTGCATAAACAACCTCAACAGGAGCGGGTACATCCTGTATGAACAAATGAAAATATCCATTATTTGTTTGATACAACAAAAATCCTAGATCCTTGTTATTTGATGTACAAAGACTTTATTTCAAGATGGCTTTTTTTAATTATCGCTGACAAATAAACCCCAACTAAAATAGGCTTGAATAAGATATACCGGTAGGTGCACTAACCTCCACAAGCATCAATATGCACAGTGCTTCACAAGTAATAATCTACACACATTATATCAAGCACATTTAACTCTACATGCTCTGCTGCATATTGTGTACTTAAATATTGTTAAATACTCAGTAGTACTAGAAACTACTGCATGCTTTTCATGGAAAAATATGTGTTATTCTCAGTAAATGAATCACACATGACTACGTTTCACCAATCATTTGATTAGGATCTAGGAGTGATTGAGTAATTCGAGTTGTACAATAAAATAAATCTGTAATTCATTGCTTAGTTCACTTACGATTGAAAGTCTGTGAGCGCCTTCAGAAATGAAACGAAATCCGCTTGGTAAACTTCATTGAACCTGAAATTTCCGTTGCTGATCTGAGGAAAAGAACCCTGAAAAGAATATAGATATATGAGCCAGATTGGTGATAGTAATTCATGTAATTTTCCTCCATTCCAGTCTTCCAGGCATACTTTACCATATATTGTACATGTTCATATCGGGGGATCAGTAACACAAAGACGTAACTCCATATTTTGCCCAAATGAGTATTTCATATCAAAATGTTCAGAAAAATGTGGGCTTTCCAAGACTTAACTCCACCCAACACCCGATTGAAGTCAATGACTCCTTAAGGCCCAAGTGCTCAGTGACACATAAACCACTTTTTCTCAAAAATGGCCAAAATGGAGTTACGTCTTTTGTGTCACCGAGACACTGACTCCTCGATATGTGGACGGTCAGTACACTCTCTGGGATATAGACTAAGTGTCCTTGTTACACTGACACTTCCAATATGTCCCCCAAACAAATACACACACATAAAAAACAGCTACCAGTATATTGAACTGGTCAATATTTCAAAAGCAATTCCTTTCTTGTTTTGGTCCAATTTTTTAGGAAATATTTTGCGGCGGCTTAGAAAAACAATATAGAAAAGTGGAATGATATTGAGCTGGTCAATATTTCAACTAAACTTTATGCTGACACCCCCTCACACCGACCGACCAACCAACCATCTAGCAAAGTCCAGTTTTCTGGCAATGTCTCTATGCAAAAGTTGTTGCCAGACGTGGAAGTGGTAGGGATGCTGGTTAAGATCTAACCGGGTGATGCGGTTAAACGTTGCTGAGGGTAGACCTAATCCATTTCATCTGGAACTGGTGCTCGTAGGGTGATGAGTCTCTGTCTCACTGCTTGTATGTTATTCTGAGATCTCGCTGTTTGTCGCCTTCCAAAGTTTCCTCAGTTCCTATTCAGACTGGTTCCATGTTGATGATATTTGCACACATTGGCCAAAATCGCTAGCTTCGAAGTAGACAAAAATAACCGTCTGGTATGGGTCATTCTTTAATAAAACTGACATTTGTCAACATTCCCCATTCACAGATGGTAACCCATAGGGCTCGCACAACGGGGGGAGATTGAGCTGATTTAGATCTAATTTTCTGATTTATAAATCAGATATTTTTCTCCTACTGTATGTACAGTTATCAAAGTTTGCAATACTTATTTCCAAATGCGAAATTTACGGACTTACTTTATACGAGTGATCCAATGTTTATTGAAACGGTTTGTTCGTGCATTCGACCTGGTAATTTATGACATGACCCGGCCGATATATTTCCGGGTCAACGTACCAAAACATAGCCAATGGCCAATCGGAGCACTCGTTTGATATTGGATTTATGAATATTCATATATCACTGGGTCAAGCCGAGCTGACTCATACGTAGCTCTTGGACATTCGAAAAGAAAAAATGAATATTCATCAACTCAAACCAAGATAATAATAATATTTAATTTTTATATAGCGCTTAATACCAATGTCTCTAAGATGGCCAACAACAAATTATGTTGACGACAAGTCTTTCTCGGATTAATCATTAATTTAGGATCTTAATGAGCAAGCTATTGTAGATCAAAGTAGATTATTTTTGTGTTATTTTTAATTTTTTGATAAGATTCAGTGAAATATTGCAGCCAAAGTGGTCTATGTATACACAAAGGAGCCAGATGTAATCTCAGCGGAACAAACGTAGATATCAGAGACTGAAGCTTTCTGTCTAGCTTCGAAGGAACTTCACGTTCTGGAAAACGAATCCTAAATTAATTTTGCACCGTCTGCAAACTCCCTGTCTCATGAGATTTTCTTACAATGAATACCCTCTGCCTGTTTGTTGATTGCACCATCATGGCTGCATGAGGTATGACTTATATAGCACATGAAATCAATGGTTTACTTACCTCATAGACACAAGAAATGCATCACAGGCTGATGAATACCAAAGCACGTCATCACAACGAAAGCATACTAAAATAACTTTTTGTTCACCTTGAATGACTCATTCAATAAGGGTTACCTTAATCAAGGATTGAGAAAATTGCATACCGTAATTAAAAAGGAAATTATCATATTTACCGGTTTTAGATTTATTTTTTAGAAATGAATCATAACGAAAGACATTTTTTTAAACATTTGCTACTGATCGACATGAACAAATTAATTTTATTTTGCAATCATTTTCAAACTCAATTTATTGCTCAATGGGTCCTCGACACACAAACTTTGCTTTAATAGAAACTTGGTACGAGGAGATTTTGACCATTTTGTTGTTAAAACCCTGGCATTCAGTCATCTTTGTTAGGAATTAAATAAACAGGGTATCATTGGATAGGATATGAGTTACTCTTTATCATGACATACATGTACATTGCATGACCACAAAGATTGTAACTTTTTATATGAAGCTACCAAAGTTGGTAAAACTTTTTTGATATGCACTGAGTACAAACACAAATACATACCTGTAAGGCCTTTGCATTCAGTGTAGCAAAGAACTCCTCCTGGAAATCCTTTCCACGTAGTTTCAGGTGAGTCAGGTTTGGCATGGAACACAAAGCTTCTGCTAGGTTAATTGAAGAGGCGGATGTTGGACACTGAACTTCCCATAGCTTAAGAGTTTGGACCTACATGTATACAAACAGTGATTCATACACGTACATTTAATACCAGAGTACATGTATTTCGTGAATGACTGCAAATATAACTGGGTGCTTAGGTATATATACATGTCTGTGTTTGGCCATGCTCAGGTGACAAATGCTCTCGGCTAATATTAGTCTAATATATAGGATTTGGAAATGGGCTGCAAATAGGTTTGAGCTTAGGTTTAGTGATAGGTATCCTCTTTGGTGCAGGGATAAAGTTAAGAATTAATAGTTTAGGATAGTAAGCACAAAAAATTGTTGACGGAACATTCGTAAAAAAATTGGAAGACTAAAAGTATGCATTAACCATGAATGTGTATGTAGAGTGAGTACATGGAGTTGTGCTCAAAATAAATACACTGTGATCTAGATCTCCATTCTTGTTTAGTGAGTATTGCACCTGAAGTATACTTTGATACTGCTTTCAGACCCATGATAACATGATTCCAACCTTAAAAATGCTCTGAACTTAAATATACAAAATTTACAAAACAACAAATATTTGTATCTACTAGTCTTTAGAGCATTTTAGTAATCCGTTTATAATGAAATTGTATTACTGTATTTAGTAGCAACACAACACTCTTTTTCCCCTCAAAATGCTTACTTGAAGACCTTCAGTTGGTCTTCATCACAAAAAGAAATACCTTTCCGGAGGTAAATCTTTAAAAGTGATTTTTGTTTTGTTTTTGCAGAGCATTATATTTTCAACTCAAGCTATATAAATTCAGTATCATACACTGCATATGAAAGACCCTCTATATAAATGAGGTTTCTTTGTCTGCTAAGACTTTTATATATTTTCATACAAAACATTACACACATTGAAAATATATTGACTACCGGTATTACTAAAATATCAGAACTCCTTATACTCATTTCCACTGCAACATGTGTACATGAATTCATCATGGCATGGCTATAGAGTACAAACACACACACATACATACCTGTAAGACCTTTGAATTCAGTGTAGCAAAGAACTCCTCCTGGAAATCCTTTCCATATAGTGTCAGGTCAGTCAGCTTTGGCATGGAACACAACGCTTCTGCTAGGTTAATTGAAGAGGCGGATGTTGGACACTGAACATCCCATAGCTCGAGAGTTTGGACCTACATGTATACAAACAGTGATTCATACAAGTACACTACCAGAGTACATGTTATTTCCTGAATGACTTCAAATATAACTGGGTGCTTAGGTAGACATGACTGTGTTTGGCTATGCTCAGGTGACAAATGCTCTGGGCTATATTTAGTCAAATGTATAGGATTTGGAAATGGGCTGCAAATAGGTTTGAGCTTAGGTTTAGTGATAGGTATCCTCTTTGGTGCAGGGATAAAGTTTAGAATTCGGTTAGTTCAGGATAGTAAGCACAGAAAATTGTTGACGGAGCATTTGTCAAAAAACAGGAGGACTGACAATTACAGCCAGAGTGCATCTAATTACTACATACGACATATAGTGATGGATTCAAGGAATATCTCCTACCAGGTAACCACTACTACACCTAGGTGGAGTGTGGCAAATGTAGATAAATGTCTTGCCTAGGAACACTAGTGCTATGTACGGCAGGGATTGAACCTTATACCTCTTGGTTCAATGTCCATGCAGAAAATTATCCACTGGACAACATATACCTCTACATGAACCATGGTGGATGCCCATTTAAAAAAAAAAGAGTATATTTATTCATATGATTGATTAAAATAAATAGAGTGGTATTTGTGTTTGGAGAATTAAACAATCAAAGTATAACTACCGCTTTGCGATTATTTAGACACATTTTTGACACTGCCTAAATGCTATATTTCATTTCATTTAAGCAGTGTGTAGAACAGGTGAATATGCATATTCACCTGTTCTACATAGTTTTACATAATAGCAGTGAAGGGATGTTCCTCAGCAATAATTGTTGAGGGTAGAATGAGGAACTGTATATTTTGTCCGCTTTCTTTGTCCGTCATGTTCATAGTGAGAGTGAGTACATGGAGTTATGCTCAACATAATACACTGCGATCTAGATATCCATTCTTGTTTAGTGAGTATTGAATCTGAATTATACTTTGATACTGCTTTCAGACCCATGATGACATGATTTCCAACCTTAAAAATGCTCTGAACTTAAAAATATAAAATTTTCAAAACAAAAAATATTTGTATCTCCTAGTCTTTAGAGCATTTTAGTAATCCGTTTATAATAATGAAATTGTATTACTGTATTTATTAGCAACACAACACTCTTTTTCTCCCCGAAATGCCTTCATGAAGACCTTCAGTTGGTCTTCATCAAAAAACGAAATACCTTTCCGGAGGTAAATCTTTAAAAGTGTTTTTTTTTTTTGCAGAGCATTATAAATTCAATATCATACACTGCATATGAAAGACCCTCTATATAAATGAGGTTTCTTTGTCTGCTAAGACTTTTATATATTTGCATACAAAAAATTACACACATTGAAAATATATTGACTACCGGTGTTACTAAAATATCAGAAATCCTCATTTCCACTGCAACATGTGTATATGAATTCATCATGGCATGGATATAGAGTACAAACACATGCACATACATACCTGTAAGGTTGACGCCTTTGCATTCAGTGTAGAATAGAACTCCTCCTTGAAATCCTTTCCACTCAGTGTCAGGTGAGTCAGGTTTGGCATGGAACACAAAGCTTCTACTAGGTTAATTGAAGAGGCTGATGTTTGACACTGAACATCGTGAAGCAAGACAGTTTGGACCTACACAAACCGTGATCCATACAAGTACATTACCAGAGTACATGTATTTTGTGAATGATTGCAAATATAACTGGGTGCTCCAATATACATGTATGTGTATGCATGTCTATGCTCAGGACTGGTGACAAATGCTCTTGGCTATATGTTGTCAAATGTATAGGATTTGGATATGGGTAGGAAATAAGTTTGAGCTTAGATTTAGTGATAGGTATACTTTTTGGTGCAGGGATAAAGTTAAGAATTTGGTTAGTTCAGGGTAGTAAGCACGAAAATTTGTTGATGGAACATGTGTAAAAAACAGGAGGACTGACAATTACAGCCAGGGTGCATTTAATGAGACTACATACTACACATACTACGTGTACAACGTATAAATATTCACAATTGAATGACACATGCCCTTAAAACTAAAACAACAACAACAACAACTTACTAAACAACATTAGTGCTATATACTGCAGGGATTTGAACCCCATGCCTGGTGGTTATAACTGTACAGAGATTTATCCACTGGACCACTTACGCCTTTACGTGAACCTTGGTTGATGTTCATCATTTGAGATTGTATATATTAAAGGGATCCGGTAACTTTGTCTCAGATTCTGAAAACATATTCTGGATTTAGCTCATGATGCAATGATAATTATAAACCTTTAGGTCAGTCAGGAACCCCGTGACTTTTACAAGCCGATCGCCTGTCTGATTATCAAGATATTTATGATTGGAATTACAAATTTTGAAAACCGTTCGCCTGACGGTTTTCATAACACTACAGTCTATTGGGGAAAACGAGTATGGTAAAACCGGTCACTCAAAGATTTTTACTTTTTTGAGGCACTTCTTGATCATTTTGAAGCGCAATTTTTTTAGGGCTTCAATATTACATCATATCACAGACACTGATAACACGTAGGGCCGTGTATCTCAGATTTAACATTGTTAAACGATCCCTTTAACTCATATGACTGGTTATTTTTAATTGAGATGCATTTGGGTTCGGAGAATCTAGTAAATAATGAAAGAACTACCGCCTTGTCGACTATTTAGAAGCATCAGTGAGATTGCATAAATTTTATACATTCACGACTGAAAGTATTCATTACACATGGATCTACATGCAGAGTCTGTACATGGAGCTACATGTGCTTAAAAGTACACTGAAATCTAGATTTAGAAATGAGATATTAATTCAATAATAAGAGTAATGATAACAACAATAATAACCACACTAATAATAAGAACAAGAACAACAATAATGTCATTAGTTAAAATACGTATTGGTAAGTACCCGTAAATCTCCGTGTATAAGGCGCACCTGTGTATAAGGCGCACCCCTATTTTTAAGACTTAAAAAAAAAAAAAGTCGGGAAGAAAAAAAATCAGGAAATTCTTTTGCCTTTATTTGTTTTTTTTGTTGCTTTTTGTTAAAACCAGATCAGATCCCGTCTTATTTCAGAGTTCGGAAATACTTTCATTTTATTACGAGGCACAGTTGAAGTGCTTGTGAACTAAGTTAGACCTTTGCACAACAACAACAACAAAATCCAGCAGTCAAAACAGCACGTCCATTTGAACATATGGAACTACAATGACTATACAATGGTACAAGACATTTCTAGAATAACTCCACACAACTTACCGACAATTTTATGTTGCATTGTTGATATGAAGACGAAAATAAACTGCATAACTTATTTTTCTAATAAAATCTGCCGGTAGATTTAGATCTAAATCCGTACCATATTGCCAAAAAGTAAAAGAATTAAGGGACGTGAAAGATCGTTTCTTACGAAGCTAGCTGCCGCGCAACGTAACTGCGCAGGTTAAAATCGCTATTCCATTACACCGCACATCGTGGTAGGATACCAAATCTGCCCCCGTGTAAGTGAGCTGCATGATACAGGTGAGTGAGCTGAAGACACGGGAGAGCTTCGGCCGGCAAAGTGCTTTGTGAAGGGCATAATTTATCGAGACTGAAAAAAAAAAATATCAAAATCTCTTCCCTTTAAATTAGGAACGTAGTTTTACTTCATATAGTAGATTCTATTCTTTGTTTTCATTATGAAATTCATGTTGAGACACAGAGATTTTTGAAAACCAATAAAAAGTTGCATTTTGAGGACTTAAAATATTCTGTACCTGTGTATCCCTTACAAAAATGTCCTGTGGTAATTCCTGTGGTACCTCATTTTACCACACAAAATACCACAGGAATATTATGTACCACAGCAACTCGTGTGGTAATGTCACTAGACTCCTGTGGTAATGTCAACGGCTGGCTGTAGTAACTTTGTATTTCCTGTGGTACTTGATGTTACCACACAAAATACCACAGGAATATTTAGTACCACAGCAACTGATGTGGTAATGTCACTAGACTCCTGTGGTAATGTCAACGGCTGGCTGTGGTAACTTTGTATTTCCTGTGGTACTTGGTGTTACCACACAAAATACCACAGGAATA
Source organism: Strongylocentrotus purpuratus (assembly GCF_000002235.5). NCBI lineage: Eukaryota > Metazoa > Echinodermata > Echinoidea > Camarodonta > Strongylocentrotidae > Strongylocentrotus > Strongylocentrotus purpuratus. The sequence continues at coordinate 39,386,212 of NW_022145594.1, forward strand.
TTATGTACCACAGCAACTCGTGTGGTAATGTCACTAGACTCCTGTGGTAATGTCAACGGCTGGCTGTGGTAACTTTGTATTTCCTGTGGTACTTGATGTTACCACACAAAATACCACAGGAATATTTAGTACCACAGCAACTCGTGTGGTAATGTCACTAGACTCCTGTGGTAATAATGTCAACGGCTGGCTGTGGTAACTTTGTATTTCCTGTGGTACTTGATGTTACCACACAAAATACCACAGGAATATTTAGTACCACAGCAACTCGTGTGGTAATGTCACTAGACTCCTGTGGTAATGTCAACGACTGGCTGTGGTAACTTTGTATTTCCTGTGGTACCTGATGTTACCACACAAAATACCATATGAATATTTAGTACCACAGGAACTCTTGAAATATTAACTCGACTCATGTGGTATAATGTCAAAGGCTGCATGCATGGCTGTGGTAACTTTGTATTTCCTATAGTACCTGATGTTACCACACGAAATACCACATGAATATTTAGTACCACAGCAACTCGTGTGGTAATGTCACTAGACTCCTGTGGTAATGTCAACGGCTGGCTGTGGTAACTTTGTATTTCCTGTGGTACCTGATGTTACCACACGAAATACCACAGGAATATTTAGTACCACAGGAACTCTTGAAATATTAACTCGACTCCTGTGGTATAATGTCAAAGGCTGCATGGCTGTGGTAACTTTGTATTTCCTGTGGTACCTGATGTTACCACACAAAATACCACAGGAATATTTAGTACCACAGCAATTCGTGTGGTAATGTCACTAGACTCCTGTGGTAATGTCAACGGCTGGCTGTGGTAACTTTGTATTTCCTGTGGTACCTGATGTTACCACACAAAATACCACAGGAATATTATGTACCACAGCAATTCGTGTGGTAATGTCACTGGACTCCTTTGGTAATGTCAACGGCTGGCTGTGGTAACTTTTATTTCCTGTGGTACCTGATGTTACCACACAAAATACCACAGGAATATTATGTACCACAGCGACTCGTGTGGTAATGTCACTAGACTCCTGTGGTATAATGTCAAAAGCTGGCTGTGGTAACTTTGTATTTTCTGTGGTACCTGATGTTACCACACAAAATAGAGAGCGAGATCTTTATTTTCAATTTCAATTCCCAACGGCGCATTTCCACCATTACTTTGCCATTTCGCCAGATTTGTCTTCCTTTAAAACCCAGAGTATGGAGGGAAAAGGTTAGATTTACACCAGGAAAGACGAACTTTAAGTGTATTCCAGAGCAAGAATTTAACAAAATGGGGCAGGATCGCAGAGTTTACCATACCAGCCCAAGTTTAATACATGACTCAGACTGTGTGTGGGGAAATACAAATAGTCGGTCTGCGGAAAACGATTAACTTTGCTGCTCTGGACTGCTAGCTGCTGGAGCTACTTTAAAGATCATCATTTTGTCCAGGAGGTGAGTAATAAAATTAAACATAATTCAATACAGAATTGTGTTTGCTTTTTGTACAAAATAGGAAATTTGGTTAGTAAATCTTACTCTTATAAATTTGGTTCATGAAAAAATGAAAACCGATCGCGTTTGATGAAGGTCGTAGATGGCGTACTGTACTGCATCTATGACGGTAGGCCTACAGTACATAATTATAGTCACCTATATTCTGTGTACCTACATGTACATGTAAGGCTTTTCATTGGAAGTGAAATATCAAACATGAATCTTAATTAGTACAAAATGCGTCCTAAAAAATGAGGATTGTCCGCGAAAATTTTGCGGAAGTTTTTTTTTTTCTTCTGCGGGTTTTGGGTTCCCGATCCGTCTACTTTCATGGGTTGTCCGTCTTCCCTAGGATTTATCGCTCAAAACGTAAAAGTCTCTGTAGACAACAAAGTAAATGTAAAATTATTGCGGAACCCGTTTTTTCGCATCGCCAACGTGCGGATCGGAAATCAGAATCTTCAGCGAAAATGCGGATGATCCTTATTTTTGCGTGCATGTCACGTCATGAGTTTGTGAGGGATGCAAGTAATTGTAGTTTTTAGATGAATTTCATTTGTACAGTGTATGCCATGTTCAACTCTTAATTTTCGCTAGATTTATTTTGAGAGCATAATAGAATACTACAACGTACTTAACTTTGTATTTGTATTTTTTTATTTTTCAGGGTATCTTCGGCTGCTGGATAGTCATCAAAGTGGACTGTGTCGCACTGGTATGCTTGTCTTCTGGTGTACATGCAGACATGCAGTCTTAATTTGTAAGACTGAACTGTCCAAAACACATCAAGAAAATGCAAGACATGAGTGAGAGTGTGAGACCCATACTGGGTAAATGTTCATCGGTATGGGATTCCTATATTAAATGGAAAGCATTTCAAAATGATGTAAATTATGGCGACCAACAAACATTCAGCAAGTACTTCCAGGTCGCCACGCCCTGTCATAATCACCTTGCGTTCGGTCAGAATGAATCTGAGAAATAAATCTTCAATACACATCTTTGTACCAAGGCAATTATCTCGACGAACATAAATTGAATTAACTTACAGCGTCATAAAATATTTACATACATGTATATATCCAATATCTGTGTGTGAATATATCTTCATAACTTTATTTCTCTACACTTTTGGCCATGACAGCTCATTGCTGGTATAGTTGATGCCAGTATTGTGTAACACTTTATAGATGTGTATTCATGTATCTATAGCTTTTTTTTAGTATTCATTTAAATGCATCTGAAGACTATTCATGTTTGACAATTGACATCTTTTGACACTTGACAGATAGACCTAGCTGCAAGTGCTATTAATTAACACTTTTAACATTGTTATGGATGTAAACTTATTTATGTACTGTATACCTTTAATTGCCTTCACATGTATTCATTCATATACATTTTTTAAGAATTAATTTTTGGACTGTTTATGTTCGTCATGATATCTCATTGAAACTTGCCAGATAGCCTTGCTACTGGTGTGTAACATTTTTATAGTTAATATATATACATGTACATGTGTATCCATGGACTTGTACACATATCCACGTAAAGGTAGTGAATCCTTTTTGCTGCCAACATCAATTTCTGTCGAATTTTGCAGGAATTTTAAATACATCACGTATGTCCTATCTGTGAAATTTAAACGTTAGCAGTATCCAAGTATTCAAATTATGCAAGGAAACCCATTTATTTTCTAGACTTCACTGTCAGACACTATGGTGACTGACTGACTTCTTTTTTTCTTGGGTAATATCCCTGCATAAAATGAGCTGTAAAGGGTACATGAGCATTTGTACACATCAATAACCTGTTTCTAGTAATGGCCAAAAAAAACTGCATACATTTCCAAATTTGAACCAAATCTGACCTTTTTCTGTTGTAAAGTGTGCATTGAATGTATCTAAGAATATATCAAGGGTTTTATTCTAAAATGTTTGTTTTGCATGTTATTTTTTATAAGTCTAGTTTTGTCATCTCAAATTCCTGTGGTAATGCCTGGTATATGGTAGGCATGCTAGGTAGTCCTGGTACCTGCAATGCGGGAATCCTATGGTAACTGGCGTGTGGTACTCCTGTGGTACCTGCATGGTGTATGGTAATCCTGCACCCTGTGGTATAACTGGCGTGTGGTAATTCTGTGGTAACTGGCGTGTGGTAATCCTGTGGTAACTGGCGTGTGATAATTCTGTGGTAACTGGCACGTGGTAACTGTCCTGTGGTAATGTCCCCCAAAACCACACAAATTACCACAGAAATATTCCTGTGGTAATTTGTGTGGTAATTTTATGTGGTTACTGGCATGTGGTATTCCTGTGGTAACTGGCGTGTGGTAATCCTGTGGTAGCTGGCGTGTGGTAATTCTGTGGTATTCTGTATGGTAACCGGTGGGTGGTAATTCTGTGGTAACTGGCGTGTGATAATCCTGTGGTAACTGGCGTGTGGTAACTGTCCTGTGGTAATGTCCCCAAAAACCACACAAATTACCACATAAATATTCCTGTGGTAATTTGTGTGATAATTTTATGTGGTAACTGGCATGTGTATTCCAATGGTAACTTGCGTGTGGTAATCCTGTGGTAACTGGTGTGTGGTAATTCTGTGGTATTCTGTATGGTAACCGGTGTGTGGTAGTCCTGTGGTAATGTGTGTGGTAACTGCTGTGTGGTAGTCCCTGTGGTAACTGATGTGTGGTATTCCTGTGGTAAATTGGGACAATCCCACAGGACCATTGTATCTAGTACCACATACTAATCCCTTCTGTGGTATCTGTTACCACATGTTAATCCATGTGGTAACTGGCGTGTGGTAATTCTGTGGTATTCTGTATGGTAACCGGTGTGTGGTAGTCCTGTGGTATTCCTGTGGTAAATTGGAATGTCAATTTACCATTATGTGGTAATTGGCGTGTGGTAATCCTGTGGTAGCTGGCGTGTGGTAATTCTGTGGTATTCTGTATGGTAACCGGTGTGTGGTAATTCTGTGGTAACTGGCGTGTGATAATCCTGTGGTACAGTCCTGTGGTAAAGTCCTGTGGTACAGTCCTGTGGTAATCATGTGGTATTACCACAGGACATTTTTGTAAGGGATACGGCGCACCCCGACTTTTGATTTTTCCCGACGGTAAAAAAAGTGCGCCTTACACACGGACATTTACGATATTTGAATGATAAAAGAAATATTATATAATAACAGTCACTATCAGTTCATGTATACATTTCATATGAAAAAATCTATTCAGTATAATGATGCAAGGGTAAAACTACCAAGATTTGTTGAAATATAATCACACGATGTTGTGGAAACATTTAAAGAATGAAATTCTTCATTGCGTCCAGGGCGGCCTTACCTCGTCATTGTTCTTTATCTTCAATCGTAATCTTTATTTCCTCTTTAATTCAATTTGTCAATTTGAGAAAACGACTTGTACTCCTCATTTCCTTTTATATTTATTTTACTATGGTAACTAGAGGGGCAACGAGAGGACAACATAAATTCAAGACCCAACCTAAATTTCTTTTCTGACCAAAATCGCAATGTCTTAGATTTTCAAGGGATTGATCAGGGAAAAAAATACATGGGGGCTCCGGGCGAATTAGCCCCCGAAATGCCAATAAGAGCCCCGAAAGTCATAAAAGGGCCCCACAAAATTGTATAGTGTTCAATGCAAAATAATGAGTGTTATTTTCATGCAATTTTTAAAGTATTTTTTTTCCTGGGATTGATGTTTTGCATCTTGACAAAGTGCTCCCCCCCCCCCCAGAATAGGCTAGACATGCAGCCTTTTCACACACAGCTAAAATTCTATAAACATGATTAGTTTAAAGGGCTTTAAACTAATCAGCTGTATATACGACATCATTCACAAACAGAAATTTTGGTGCGATCGTAATCGTTTCATGATTAACTACTGCTCTTAAAATGCGCAGTAGTGCCATTGCGCATTGAAGGTCATGTCATATCAAACAAAGCGCACGCTCCATCCAGTTTAAACACGTTTAACCGTTCACACACAAAATGTCAAGCTCTCTAGATACGAACTTCGTATCTGCAGCCTGCTTTGAGGGGCATATAAATCGCGAATTTGTATCTATCCGAACATCGTATAAACGATGTTCACATAGGGAAAACAAAATTTAAAGCTGTTTAAAACTGTTGAGTTAAACACGTTTAAACTAATCATCTCTAGATACAATGAATTTTAGCTGTGTGTGAAAAGGCTGTAAGACATTACAATACTAATTTTCACTCACCACAGACTTGTTTCCTTCTTTAGCAAGAAATACATAGAAGTTACTGTGGAAGGATGAATTGAGTAGTGAAACATCCTCTAGAGAGGGAGCAGAGCATATAATCTCTGCCACATCATGTGATTTAGTTGGTCCAAACTTTCTAGAACCCACAGTAAGTTGGATCTTTAAACAAAACAAAACATAGAAATAAAAAATAAACACAAAATGATAATATGAGACAATCAGAGTCCATTGCTAAAGTTTAAGACCACCTGGAATTTTGATAATGCTTCTGTCACTGGTCCTGCACCAAGAATGTCTCATTAGAAGCTTACATGTTTTTTTTAAGTGGTCCATATCATCAAAGTAGTACTTTGATTCCTTTTATGGCAAAGGAAGGTCTTGTATAACATTTTGTCTGTAATGCAGCATGGCAAGAAAGGCCATTTTCAAAGGGCTCCCAAGTTGACCTTCCATCTATGGGTTACTCTGAAGTCTGAGCATCATATCAACAAGAGGAGTGGTTGCCGTAAAAACTGCTGTGCAGAATGCTGTTTTAAGATGGCTTATTTTCTGGCCAGAAAAGGGTTTGTAGTCTAATAAAACTTATTCAAAAATAAATATGTATGCGTGCAGGGCTCTGATCAAGGGCACAAAAGTGTTACATATGAGGTGAATTTTAAAAGTCAATTATAGACTGTGGCAACATTATTTTTGTAATCTGCAAACATTATGCAACACATAGCTAAAAAATCAGACCTTAACAAATTGCCGTTAAGCGGCAATCAGTAGCCACATATCACATCATCAAAAATGTTACGTACATAACTCGGTGTCCACTTCATGCTGATATTTCTCTTATAATTTAAATTTTTCTCAACAAAGTACATGAGATGTTAAAACATACCCTAAACAAAACTTAAAACCATTTCCATATCAACTTTTTTCAATTTAGTTATTAGAATTTGGCCAAAACAAATATGGACACCGAGTTATGTACAGTACATCTTATTCTCTAGATGCTTTCTCTTTGCCTTATTGTCAGATATGGTTTTGCATTAGTCTAATATCGACTTCAATTGAAGGAATGATGTGTTTCCTGAATGAAACATAATTTGCAATGTGTAAATAGTTTGTAAACTACTATTTCAGGACTGAAATGTAAGATTTCTGTACTTAATCGTACATAACTGTGGACACCAAAAGTAAGTAGTTTTACATTCAAATTATAACTTCTTGTTCCTTAAATTCAATAAATGTTTGTTTAAATGAAAATGCAGAAGGGTGCAATTCATGCTGACAGAAATAAATTGATTCATTTATGATAATTTATTTCAAATTGTGATTGGTAGTAACGTACATAACTCGGTGTCTTTTCATAACGGTGTCTTAGTTATGTACATGACATGAAAAAGCTCAAACTGCAATATTTAGTAATATTCTTCTCACCAAATCAGACGTGTGTATGTCTTATACATTGTTTACTACCTTACCATAACAAATAACTAAATATAGGTGGTCTTATTGAAGAAAAAAAACCATGGTGTACGTACATAACTCATCACGTACATAACTCGGTGTCCATTCATTGTTGATTAAATCACACATACAAGTTAAAATGGGGAATCCAATGTTATCAGTGCTCTTCATTCACCTATATACACCATTGCATTATCATTTTGAAAGAATACAATAAGTTTTTGTATAGATTCTGTTGCATGGTATGTTCATAACTGCAGGACACCAAACATTTTCCATTTTCAGAAATCTGAATATTTTTAAAACCATGACCCAGAATGAAATGATCTGATTAGAAATCAAAGATAAAGTGAAACTAAACATAATAACATTGCAAGCTTGTAAATAAATCAATTATTTATACACCATTCTTCAGTTAGTAAGATTTGAAATTTGCAGGACACCACAGTTATGTACATATCACAAAAATTGTATCACGTGTAAATGGAATAAGAAAGTAAAATAATAGGAATTAACTCAACAGAAATGTTAATTATTACATAGATTCTACATCAAGATTTAAAAAAATCACAAGTTTTGCATCCCATTAGTAAAAAATATGGTATCCAATGAGTGCATGTTTTGAATGTAACGTTAAAAGTGCTGAAAATAGGCCTTTTTTCATCATAAAATTGCTCTAAAATCTTTAATTTGAACTCAATGAAGCTGAAAACTTGTTTGGAGCTTCCCCCAATGGTACTTTCTAATATAAAAATGCTAATTTGTGTCTGGGTCTCATGGTTTTGGATAATTGAACAATTTCCCAGTGTTCAATCTACATTTTTGTAAGTGTACCCTTGATCTGAGCCATGCACATCATGCTTATACCAGTGATGGGTATGTGAAACTATATTGCCAAGGTTTTATCACATTGCCTAATCTGGAGGAGAACCAAAAAAAAAAGTCAATATCATTATTAGTATTTGGCCACTTTAATAGATCATTAGTATTAATTAGAGCTCAGATTATCAGGTACATGTACTAGGTAATAGATTTTAGAGAGTGGGAAATATGCATATTATTGGTCCATTAATAAAACATGCATGTCTATAGATACACAATGGATTTGTGCTTACTTGTAAATGTATGTATACTTACCACATCTAAACGTATTCCAGTGAATGCATAACCTGCTACAGTGTGTGCTGTCATTTTATCGTTTATGTCCAGAGATGTCACTCCATCCGTCACCAAGACTGTGGTATCTAGGTCCTGACTCTCAAAGGCTACATCAACCAAGAAATCCCTGTCCACTTTGTTTCGGGCATAACCTTGTACCATGCATTTCATGACATGGTTAGCAATGGTCTTGTCCCGTGATACAGTGAAGTACAGGAGATACCTAAACTCTTCCTTCCTAGGCAGCACTACTTGCCTAATCAGACTGTTGAATTCATTGTGATCGAATTCATACAGGGAAGCAAGATGGACCCCAGCCATGTACTCCTGAAAGAGTTTGTGTGGAAAGAAGAGAGTAGACTGCAGGTATGGACTGCTCTTATCATATCTACATGACAATTTTTTTTCCTGAGACAACACCCCTACTCTGCAAGCTGTTTCCATGGAGTCTGAGCACTGTTCAAAATCATCTTCTTTGAAAATGAGGGTGTTTTCTTGTAGCCCGATGAAAGCAACTTTGGCAACTGGTTCCATGAGCTTCTCAATTCGAGACATATATGCGTTGAATGATGGTTTGTCTAAATCTGTGATCATTTTCTGAGCATAATGTACCCTCAGGAATTCAAACATTTCATCAAATATTTGAGAAAAAGTTTGAAACGACTTCAACTTTTCTCGTTTTTCGTCACCAAGTTCTCTCCACATAAGACAGAGCATAGCTATGTAGATAGGATACGGAGCCATATTCTCAGATATGATGTCATTGTATTTGGTTAATTGGATAAGCTGATCTGCTGTGGCTCCATCATCTTGAAAGTACTTGTGAATGTAAACCTCCACATTATTCTTGCTGAAACCTTCCACATGCATGAAAGTGTACTGTTTCCTCAGACTATCATCCCATCTAATCTCTGCGACTGTCCATGGGCGACTTGTCACCAACACCGGGCAAGCCTCTAGTTCATCTGAACGAAGAATGTCTCTAAGTGCAATGTCACCTCTCTCTGAAGAACTTCCACTCGCCTTTGCACTGTCGACTCTTGGCTGCAAAGTAGCACTTGTAGGGCTTGATGACTTTAGCTGCATAAACTTTGATGGCTTATTCTTGTTCATCTTTGATTCTGATCTTTCCTTTGTTTGATCAGCAGGCTTTGAACGAGCTTCCCCTTCCTGTACAACCTTGCCATCAAACTCATCTAATCCATCAAACGCAATGAATACATCTTTTGGATTTGAACGGATGTACTCAGTGATCTGGCAGGCTGTTGCTGGGTTGTCCTTGGAGAGATGCGACTTGGCAATCTCACCAATCGTGTATTGCTTGGCTTCACGAAAAGGGACAACAAGTACCCACACAAACTTTGGGAGAACAGGGCTGTTATTTATCCAGTCCCAGGCAATCTTAGCACAGAATGTTGTCTTTCCAGCCCCTGCCTCTCCCTGAATCATGATCCGCTTGGGGAACTCTCCATTGACTTTAAGATCAAAGAGATCCTTGTACTCAAGTTGTCGCCGCTTGGGTTTTCGATATTCCTCTTCTAGGACAAGGTTGGTGTACATGTCGTCAAAAGGCACAATGGAATCAGGGTCGAGAGGATCAGTTCTGATCTTACAGAGAGATGTCCGGTACTTAAATTTGAAATCATCTGCACATCTCTTGATCAGGGCAGGAGAAAGTGCTTGGGTCTGTGATCCTGGCATAGTAACAGGTGCACCTTTAAATTTAGAAACATACATGTAAGTGTGACAATTTTTCCTGAATATCAAAATGCTTTATTTGAGGATATTCATGACATACACATAAATAACATAAGAATATATTTCTGATGTATTTATTGTTTGTCAAGCCTATTGTCAACTTTACATTTTCATTTTGTTAGTCCTGCTGTTTGAGGGTGTTCTCTGGACCAAGATTCAATGATAACAGAAGATAATTTTTTTTTTTTTTGCAATTTTATTTCTACACATCGTACATGTATACTATTGTTGATGCATGACACGTCTATGTTTCTTTTCTTTTCTAACTTAAAAGTATCTCAATAGAATTTGTCTATTTGTATTAACGTATCTATTTATGTATCCATATATAATATGTAAATATAATTAATTTCCATTGCCAGCAGTGTAACAATAATGATGAACCTTATACACCTAATGAATTTGAGCTCAAAGAACAATTCGATGCGATAGAGAAATGTAGTTTTCATTTTGTTTTGTATACAAACATCAGATATTATCTGTTTTGGGGCTGACATATATGGTCACAAAAGATAAAAACGACGGTGTCACGGTAGAATTTTCATAAAATTGGTGTCGAAATATGAGCACGACTTGAAGAAAAAAAGTCAGAAAGTGGCTGGGCTTGAAATGCAAGAAATTTGAATGACAATCCTTGTACAGCTTCATGTAAAACTAATTTCATCATCTCCATTACACAGCACAAAATGGGTGGGTCTGTAACCATGTATTAATGACCACAGCTCATGAGACCAACAGCCCACAAGACCAACAATATCTGTCAGGCGAACAATCTGAAAAGTTGGCAGAAGACCCACAAGACCAACGACCCATGGACTGACAGCCCATAAGACTGACATGTCAGTCTCGTGGGTGTTCTGACAGCTATTTTTGAAGTTCACCAGACTAGGGTATCAGTCTCATGGGCTGTTCATCTAATGGGATGTCCAGCTATAAGTAACATTATATACCTCACTTAAGAAATCCAGCCATCTGATTGGTCGAATTGCATTCATAAACTTCAACTGTTCCTGTAAAATTCTTGGTAACCATGCTTAAAACATTTCAATATTTTTAATAACCATGGTTATTAAAAATAGTTGGTCAGCCTCCATGGTTACCCCATAGGTTTACATGTTAAAAAATGGTTTGAGCGATGGAGGATACCGTATGTGTGCGAAGGATTGGTCGGTAATTTCAATAGAATTGAATCTCGATCGATCTTACCGACAATTTTATCTTGCATTGTTGACATGAAGACGAAAATAAACTTCCAAAAACAAAAAACCAACATCTGCCGATAGATCTTGATCTAAGTTCGTGCCAATATGCATTGCAAAAGTAAAAGAAGAGTCCGTATATGGAGCTTTTGCGAAGCATTCATCACACGCGAAGCCGGTTTCAATCCATCTAATGTATATATTGTACAAAACTGCCAAGCATGTTAACATCGCGCGATGGCCGAGAGGTCTGAGGCGCTGACTTTAGATACATCACCTTTTGTACGCAAGAGTTCGAATCTCATCTTCGACAAAAAAAAAAAGTATATTTTATTTTTTATTTTTTAGTCTATTTTTTTTCGGCATATAAAAGTATTAATGACTGCTTTAATATTCGAGAAATAGTTGTTTTTATACGCTCTCGGGAAGGTTACAATTGGGCTATTCCCCTCGGCACGCCTCGGGTAATAGCACAATTCTAACCTTCCCTTGAGCGTAATAAAACAACTATTTCTCTCAAAGCAGTCATTAATACTATACTATTTGTACCAAATGAGAAAGTGTCAAATCAGTGTTTGTTGTTTGCCTGCAATTAAGGGCAAATACATTATCAATGGCAGTAAGAGCCTTTTTGCGGGTAGCCAACATGATTTGCTTGTTTGTTCTCACCTATCCTTTTGGGGACTAGACTGCCAGCGAGTAGTTGGCCGCAGAGGGACCCTAAGTCACTTCTTTCTAATTCCTCTGCAAGAAGAGCCCTGATGTCTGTGCCTGGAGGTTGTTTGTCTCTCCATCTTGTGAACACTATCATCAATGCATCACTGGTAATTTGGTTATCTTTCTCGATTTGACCAAGCTCTGCGATGGAGATGTCCAGGTTAATTCCCACCTCTTTGTAGTATCTAGGTTCAATTTGCTTGGAGAGCTTTAAGAACTCCTTCTCACTGACAATCCTGTAATTAAAAAAAAAAATTAAGTATCTCTTATTGTGTTGTAACCCCTACTGTACATTCATTAAAACACCTATCTTCATACTTTAAAACACCTATCTTCATACTTTGTAAGTTCAGTTCTTGATGAGCCTTTGGGCAAAGCAGACTGTATGCAACTAACTACATGTACATAGAAGAATAAACTACTCCAGCCTACAAATATGTACACTAACTCCTACAGTTGAGCACTGTCAGTACCTGCAGCTTCATGAGCATACCTATTTGATTTTAATGCATGTACTGAAAAGATTTTAGCTGCATGTACGGAGAAGATTTATTTAAAGGTGTATTGAAGCATGTAGTGCTGTAGCCGAACCGCTGAACCGAACGGAGTTCACCGAACATGGCACTTCCGAACCGAACGCAAAGGCCTGGTTCGGATGTTCGGCAGAAAAATGTTAACGTTTTCGCAAGCTAATAAACTTGTCATTTTGTACCTAATTTTTATGTCATGATTGCTCATTTTATATTTATTTTTTTCCCATTTTTCGCCTTTGTGACTTATGCCTATCCAGTGGTGGGCGCGACTTCACTGGTGCCATTTAAATCTCAATTCCTGACCACGCTACGTCGCGATCGCAAGCCATAAACACGAATACATATGCGTGATCAAAACAAGTTCAGCTCAAACCCATTCAACAACAAAAGAAATATTTTAATTGTAACAATATCGGACAAATTTTACAATATAAATAATGAAATAAATATATATTATAGTATGGTATTTATTTATTTAGGAAAAATAGGGATTTTATATTTTTCCTGTTAAAAATAAAAACTTATTAAAAACAGTTATTAACGAGCCTGATTTGCTATTCAAGATGGCAGCTTTCATGACTCTAACATTAGACAACAACCGTCTCGGAAAATCTTTAAAAAATATAATTTATTGACAGTACACATTGAAAACAAGATTCTTTTAAAATTGAAAATAAAACATGATTCAAGACGGAAATACGAATGTAAGTAGTACTTTCCTTCACAAATATATACGTTGAGAGCAGTTTTTAATGTGAAATTCGTGCTGGTCGGAAGCGGTGTTTTTCATCAGGAGTTGGCAGAAGTCCTCCGTGCTGGTCGGGCCCGGCCGGCTGGCCCGCCCAGTGCCGACCGCCGTGGCTATAACGCTGCTTGCTATTATATTACTGAACCCCGAACCGAACCAAGTTCGGGTGAAAAATTGCCGAACTCTGCCGAACCGAACCGAACGCGAACATAGCGTCTGACTTACATGTACAGCACTAGAAGCATGCACACACAAGGCTTGTACCTCATTAAGCAGTGCACTTGAATATGGAAGAAAAATCGGAATGCATGTACTGGTATGTGATGTTTTGCTTTGATAACAAGAAAAGTACTTTATTGTCCCTACTGCTCATTACTGTTGCAATAAAGAAAAGGAAATAAGCTTTAAATACATCAATAGACTGACCTGTCTGGTCCAGGGTTGATTTCAACATCACCAGATCTCATCAGGAGAATCATGAGCAGATAGAGAAGGCAGAATCCATCCATGGTGCAAGATGTCCTTCTCATTCGACAGAAGCTCGGTTCGCTGGAAAAGTACATGAATGATAACCCCAGCAAGACATCCTGTAATTGAAAAAAAAGGGGATTCTGTTTACTATGTGAGTTTCTTGTATTAGTGACATGCATGTACAGTGTACATAAAATGGTTCACATTTTTCACCCCCCCCCCCCCCTCATCCAAATATTTGCCTCTTGATCTGACTCTTGCGATTTAATACGGAACTTTATTCAAAGATAAAAGGGGCAGAAATGTATTTTGAAGATCTAGCTTTTATCTGAAAGGGGGGGGGGGTCCCATCTCTGCTGCAGAGAGAAAAAATACACATTTAAAGGGTTAATGAATGAAAGCTAATTAATAAAGACCAGTTTTGGAAACGCCCCCCTCTCAAAAATTGAAATGGAAGCTCTTATTACCAATCATGTGAAAGAATATGTTTTGACTAATACGTGATCATACAAATTTTGCAGAGAAACCGCCTAATATTTGATATATTTGGTAAATTATTATATCTATTTGGACCTGATAGATATAACGCACGTGTCGTGCACGTGTTGCGTAGTCCCATATACATCTTTATGTGTACAGTGCTTGTAACTTTACCAAGACTTATATGCTAGGTGAACAACTTTTCTGATCGATTCCACAACGTTTCTTTCACAATGCAACCGCATGACCATAACTGGTCTTTATCTTTAAATATCATAATGGAGTATTCTGATTGTGTGTAGGATGTATGTACAAAGAAATAAACTATATATTTTGGAAATTAACATACATTAACATACAGACTGGTGAAAGTTGAAACAAAATCAGACCATTAATAAGAGACTTATGGATGTTTGAAATATGAGATCACTATGTCTATGTGAATCTCAAATTGGCAATTTCGTCAGTAGATTATGACGTAGTCAGGGACAACTCTTCCATTTGTTGTGAGTAAAAATAATCTTTGTTCCCCTTCTAATTCTTCACTGGGGGACTACTAAAAATATATCATGGAAAGCACACTATCATAGGTCCTCTCAAAAAGAAAAGACTCTTCCGAGCTGAGAACACATTGGAAAAGTTGGCATTTAAGTAATTTTGTGTTTTGAAACAAATGGGAAAGTTGTCTGGCTCTATATTGTCATTACTGATTCAGCCGATATGTTATGCCCATAGGTATGATGATTACAACTAAACAAAATTACTAACTTTTACATGTTTTTATTAATTTCTTCACTTTCACCAATCCAATTTTCTGTTTTTTTTTCCTTATTTCTTTCAGAGCATTTGTCTTTGAAGGTTGGATTTTCCTTTTAACAGTATAAGCTGGGCTACAGCTAGGCCTAGGCTAAGGTAGACAGAAATAACCGTCTGGTATGGGTCATTCTTTCCCGGGGGGGGGGGGGGGGGGGGTACTCAGATTATAGTCGGACGGGGGTGTGCGGCTGAGACCTCTGAACCCATACCCACATCCAAGGGTCCTTTTGCTGAAATAGGTACCCATGTCTAAGGATTTTTTGTAAAAAATGGACCCATGTCTAAGGATTTCAAACTTCAAATATTACATTTTTTAAGCTGTAATAATACACTCCAGCAAAGCATATGGAGAGTCAACGCTAATGCATATTGACCTCTAGCACTGCACTACGCGTTAATAGGCAGCATTTAAATACATGAATAGTCAATACACTCATAACACAGAGATGCACACAATCATGCCGATGCGGCTGATCGGCAAGTTCGACAGTGGACTCACAATTTGATTTTTTAAATTATTCTTTCTAACATCGGAAAGTTAAAAAATGTATATTACTGCTATTTAGATCTTATTGATTGTCACTAAAGTATCGATTTTTAGTGAAATTGGTTGAGTTTTACACAGTGGTGTTTGAAATGTTGAGAATCAATACTAATAGCACAACTTTTAATACACAGCCAGGATAGTAATGCACCTATGTGTGTAATAATACAATGGCCAATAATTTTGCAGTTTCTCGATAAAGTTCTTTATTAGTAAACTGTACCATACTACATGTAGTTTACAAGTAGTTTACACACATAAAGATGAAAACACCATGCAACATAATAATACTGTGCTAGCACCTCTAGCATCTGTTTTAATTGAAGGACTTTTCCTGTTAACGTACCCTACACGAGCTCTCAAGCATTGGCTATATAGCTCCCTGCTTGAGCCCCGCTGCTGCCCGGCTGCTGGGCAGAGGGTACGCAGGGGTTCCATGACACATGCTCCGCCGACGATTGCTCCGCCGACATTTACTCCGCAAAACGCGACAATTGCTCCGCGACATTTGCTCCGCGACATTTGCTCCGACGTCAAATTCTCCGCCGACAGGTGCTCCGTCGACAGTTGCTCCGCCGACAGTTGCTCCGCCGACAATTGCTCCGCCGACAGATGCTCCGCCGACAATTACTCCTCCGACAATTGCTCCGACAATTGCTCCGCCGTCAATTGCTCCGCAAAACGCGACAATTGCTCCGCCGACATTTGCTCCGCCTGAAGCGACACTTGCTCCGCCGACATTTGCTCCGCCGTCAATTGCTCCGCCGACAATTGCTCCGCCTGAAGCGACAATTGCTCCGGTGACATTTGCTCCGCCGACAATTGCTCCGACGACATTTGCTCCGCCGACAATTGCTCCGCCTGAAGCGACAATTGCTCCGGTGACATTTGCTCCGCCGACAATTGCTCCGACGACATTTGCTCCGCATGAAGCGACACTTGCTCCGGTGACATTTGCTCCGACGACATTTGCTCCGCCCAAAAAGTGTCCCATTAAATACAAATGCTACTAGTACTATGACAAATGCTTCGCCGACAATATTTTTTTTTCACGGGTTGTTTTTGTTTCTTTCTTTTTTTCTTCATTTTCTGAATGCATTTCATGAAATTATGTAAATGAAATGAAATGAATGAATGTTGATAATGTGGGAGGAAAAAGCAGTTGCCTAAAAGTCATTTCGAATATACTGAAATAACTTTCCATCTATCACTGTACGTCCCACATAATGTACACTAAACACTCATTACATGTCATGGGAAGTTTTTTTTTTTTTAAAGTAGAGCAGCAAGCCACATTCCCCAATACGCGCATACCTCCTAGTTAATTTCAAACAGCTCATCAATATGTAAGACCTGAAATTACCTCAATGAAAGAAGACTAATAACATGAGAGGAAAGAAAAGAGCAAAAAAGACAACCGTTTTTTGCTATTCCCCATAATGTTTGATTTAAAAAAATAAAAAATAAAATTATAGCTCCTTACGCAAGTTCTCCGGCGAAAGATAATTACTCCGCTCAAAATCTGTTTCATGTATTACTCATTAGCTGATCCAAAGCTCAAGGCTATCTCTCTCTCTCTCTTTCTCTCTCTCCCATGCTCCTCCTTTTCCTGTTTACACCGTTTTCTTGTCTTCCTTGCTCTTTTCTTTCCTCTCATGCTATTAGTCTTCTTTCATTTCCATCACTACTTCTCTGCTCCCCCTCTCGAGTTCTATTTCTCTCGTGAAATTGAAACGTAAAGTAATACAATCATGTAGTACATTCTTGTTTAGAATAATATTTTCAATAATATCCAGTCCATTTTCTAAAGGTTTCTTTCCTTTAGTTAAGTGTATGTAGCTTTAATATATATGTGTTAGTGTGCAAAACACTCTGTTTCATTCGAGTACTTTGTTTTCACTAAATAATTTAAGGGACTCACGAAGTCACCGGAAGAAGAGCAATTGGCTTATCATGAAGAACTAACATCAAACTGCAACAAAATGATTTGTATAAATGTGAATAAGCAGAAAGGCTGCCATCTCATTTTCCCGTCTGAATGGGTTCTCTTCCTTACGTATATAAGTGCCCTCATTTTCTAAACTTTTTTTTTTTATATTTGTGTGTTTATTAAATTTTCAATCATATAAAAATTACATATTTACAAGTCATTGGTAATAATTAGACAAACAAAAAAACCAATATGTATAAGAACAACTAACAATAATGAAAGGACAAGAAAGTTATAAAAAAAAAACATAAATAGTAAAAAAAAATACACTGTACACATATAAATCATAGTTTGAACTCCAGTGCATAAAGTGGAGTGAGGGGGCACAGGAATAAAAGTTAAATCAACATGAGTATCATAAGTCAAATCGCCATTTCTTAAAATGCGAAACAAGCTTGTTCCTTTTTTTCGCTGAGAAATATTCAATATCTTTTTGTTTCTTTATAAAACTCTTAAAAAGATCAACACTTGGTAAATCCCCCTTACTTATTTTCTAAACTTCCATGATGACCTATTACATTGTATAATGCTTTACCTAGTAAGATGCATTGATCAAGGTAATTTCAGGTATTACATATTGATGAGCTACTTGAAATTAACTAGGAGGTATGCGCGTATTGGGGAATGTGGCTTGCTGCTCTACTTTTTTTTTAAAACTTCCCACGACATGTAATGAGTGTTTAGTATACATTATATGGGACGTACAGTGATAGATGGAAAGTTATTTAAGTATATTCGAAATGACTTTTAGGTAACTCCTTTTTCCTCCCACTTCATCAACATTCATTCATTTCATTTCATCTACATTATTTCAAGAAATGCATTCAGAAAATGAAGAAGAAAAAAAGAAACGAAAAAAATAGGTGTAAAGAAAATATTGTCGGCGAAGCATTTGTCGTAGTACTAGTAGCATTTGTAGTTTATGGGACACTTTTTGGGCGGAGCAAATGTCGCTTCAGGCGGAGCAATTGTCGGCGGAGCAAATGTCGGTGGAGCAAATGTCGGCGGAGCAAATGTCGGCGGAGCAATTGTCGCTTCAGGCGGAGCAATTGTCGGCGGAGCAATTGTCGGCGGAGCAAATGTCGGCGGAGCAAGTGTCGCTTCAGGCGGAGCAATTGTCGCTTCAGGCGGAGCAATTGTCGGCGGAGCAAATGTCGGCGGAGCAAGTGTCGCTTCAGGCGGAGCAAAGGTCGGCGGAGCAATTGTCGCTTCAGGCGGAGCAATTGTCGGCGGAGCAAATGTCGGCGGAGCAAGTGTCGCTTCAGGCGGAGCAAATGTCGGCGGAGCAATTGTCGCTTCAGGCGGAGCAATTGTCGGCGGAGCAATTGTCGGCGGAGCAAATGTCGGCGGAGTAAATGTCGGCGGAGCAATTGTCGCGTTTTGCGGAGCAATTGACGGCGGAGCAATTGTCGGCGGAGCAATTGTCGGCGGAGCTATTGTCGGCGGAGCATCTGTCGGCGGAGCAATTGTCGGCGGAGCAACTGTCGGCGGAGCAACTGTCGGCGGAGCAACTGTCGGCGGAGCATTTGACGTCGGAGCAAATGTCGCGGAGCAAATGTCGCGGAGCAATTGTCGCGTTTTGCGGAGTAAATGTCGGCGGAGCAATCGTCGGCGGAGCATGTGTCGGGTTACCTCCGCAGGGTATAGCTGCCGATCTTTCAGCGTGGGAAGCGCTACAAGTTTCCGGGGGTACGACCCCTATACGGGCGGATACCATACCTAGCGGGCATTATGCCATATGAGTACCCGGTATAGAGCCCATGGGGTCCTGATATATGTGGTACCCCGGGATCTAGTTGAGTTTACGAGCTACGTACGTACACCCACTGACTTAGAGGTCAGTGCGTACACCTCTTACACTGGAAATGCAATCACCGAAGGGTCCATTTATTTAGAGATGTGAGATATTTAGGCATTTTCAATGTAGGAGCAAATCCCAAAATCCAGGAGAAAATGAGGGAGAAAAGAGGGGAAAGGAATAAATGAAAAAAGGGACCCATGTCTAAGGATTTTTTTAATGAAAAGGGGACCCATGTCTAAGGATCTTTCCTGAAAAAGTCACCCTTCCGAGCGGCACATCCCCGTATACCCAATATACGTGAGTACCCCCCCCCCCCCCGGGCATTCTTTAATAAAAACTGACATTTGTCATCAGTGGAGCCAGACGTAGTCTAAGTGGAACAACCGACGATATAGAGAGACTGAAGCTTTTGGTCTAGACTCTAGGCCTAGGGTAGACTGAAACTTTCAGTGTTTTATATCAACGGTTGTTCCACCGAGAATACATCTGGCTCCACTGAGTGACTTGATCTATTATTACTATTAGTTCAGTCTTTATTTTCATTCTCAATGTTAAAAAAAAACAAAAAAAACATTGAAATATAAACAGCACGTACAGCATCATCGGCAGAAAAACAATACAACTAGCAAAGCAAAGACACCAAACTATAAGATATAAGATATGAGAAGGATGAATACATGAGACGGAACTGGAACCTTGACTACAATCAACAACATTCTTCTAGGGCCAGGGGGCCGTTACTCGAAACCGTCATCAGTCTAAGCTCGTCTACATCCCATACTAGCCATAGGAACGCGTGATAAAAACGTGTTAATTCTATAACACACGTTTCAACGGGATGTCCACAAACTTAGACTTATCTCAGTTTCGAGTAACGGCCCTATACATGAAAAACATGTAATAAATGATTTTATACGAGAATGATGGGTCAACAATAAACAGCAAATAGCCTTAAGAGTTAAAGAAGGTTGACAAATGTTAGTAATAAGAAAGTTATCCCCATATATTTACCAGATCAGATGGTAATTTTCAGTGCCTTTTCAAACCCTTCACGATGCACGACGAGTTTGTGCGTCCGCATAAACAAGCTATAGCCTAGGGCCAGGGCCGGGGTGGTGGGAAGGTCGAAGAAGGAAACAAAATTGGATGACCCAATGAAGCGCTACTGTACGTGTGAATTGGAGCGAATTTTGGTTTCCTGTTTCACGAAAGTGTCATTTCTGTCTACAGCTTGGGCAGCTTGGATGATGGAAATCAATTAGATTCTACGTCAATAGTGAGAAATTAGCTGAAAATACGACGCAATGACTGCGACATTGAGATTGGATGTTTAGACCCTACACCACTCCCGCAAAGCATAGAGAGTCAATGCGTATTGACTTCTAGCACTGCATGTGCAATACGTGTTAATAGGCAGCATTTGAATACATGAATAGTCGTAACACTCATAACAGACATATGCACACAATTATGCCAATGCGGTTGATCGGCAAGTTTGACAGTGGACTCACAATTTGAATTTTTGAATTATTCTTTCTAACATTGGAAAGTTAAAAAAAATATATTTTACTGCTATTTAGGTGTTATCAATCGTCACTAAAGTACCAATTTTGAGTAAAATCTGATGAGTTTTGTACAGTGGTGTTTGAAATGTTGAAAATCAATAGCACAGTTTTTAATACACAGCCAGGATAGTAATGCACCTACGGTATGTGTGGTTTACACCCCGTAATGCCACGCCCTACACCGTGCGGGCGAGCGGGCGGGGGTGCGCGCGGGCGGGGGTGCGCTTGATTACGTCATGGGGAACCCTTAAAACTTTACGGAATGCCAATAGTGCGGTGGTGCATGACAACAATAGGGACTTTTAGATTTGCGTGGACTGATACGTGTGACGTCCATTCAAGGCAGTGCATTAAGAGGACGTCGACCGTAGCAATCCACATTGTCTTCGTGCAAATCTAAAAGTCCCTATTGTCCCTGGTTAAGCTGTCAACACGGTTCAAGGTCAACCATAATCACGTCAATGAAGTCTTATCTTTCGTATAATAGACTCTATGGGACCCTAATTCTTAAAATTGTGCCTTAGATTTGAGAAATTAAGCACAAAATATGCGCTCTGAATTAGGATTTTGATCTGCAAGGCTAACAAGGGGCGTCGATCTTTCCAGTTCTCTGATTGGCGAAAACTGGTATTATTATAGAAAGCCCTGTTATAGATCATCAACCAATAATTATTCGCGCGGATCTCGGTGGTGAGCTAAATGAGATTTGATATCACAAAACTGGAAGAAGAAATCTTTGTAATGATAGCCCTATGTGCATTTTATAACTGTCTTTTTGAAGTACTGAAACTCTCGCATTTTATAATTGTTTTCTACTCTCATTCAGCTTGATCAATTATTGTTGTATTGAACCGTGCAGTCGAATAAAGGTCAAATATAGGCATATTCTTCGCCATAAAGTAGCCCGAAACGTAAAATCAGTAAATCAGCACCAGTCCTTATAGCGCGGTATGGTATGTAATCCCGTAAGGATTTTTTTTTGCTGTTTTGGCTTCAAAAGGGTCCCAATTGGCCAAAAATGATGGGGTTCAAATTTTCAGACCTCTCCTTCATTTCCTGGGTGTCCATATTGGGCGCCAAAATGGCATATATAACGCGCAATAGGGAAATTTGGTGTCTTCGGGAAAATTTGAACCCCATCAATTTCTGATAGCTTGGACCCCAATGAATCCAAAAATGCACAAAAATCAACTTTGGCACAAAAATCCTACGGGAGCTGTTTCAGTGACATACCGTACCACACTATTATGTTTATCAGGATTAAGTGTGACCAAATAGACACGAAACAGATGTTAGCAGTGAAGCTGAGTTCTATTGTGGATAAGTTATCGCTTCACAATGCAAAGATGACTTAGACTGGGAAGTTGGTATATGAACATGCAGCTTTAAACTTATAACACTTTTGATATGTTGATAAATTATGTAATACGGGTATGTAATTAACATTGTAGGGTCGATCGATCGATCGATCGATCGAGAGAGAGAGAGAGAGAGTGATATAGAATGAGATAGGGCGGGTGATGGGGGAGAGTAAAGTAAAAGTGCTGGCGCTTATAATCAAACAATCTTGAAGCATATGATAATAATCATATTGGATATTTATATAGCGCACATATCCAGCCTGTGCCAACTTATTTCACGAGTTGAAAAGCTGAATGAGAAAATATATCGACATGATTGTTTTATACGAGTTTCTGCGTGGTGTGATCATTACAGGGGTGGATCCAGGGGGGAGGAGCGGGCTCTCTCCCCTGGCCTTAAAAATATAAAAAAGTAATATGTATGTGTTGAGTTAAAAAACACAGTCTACCCTTCCCCTGTTGATCCAACAACAATAAAAACAAACAAAAATTAGTGCTCACTACCCCCCCCCCCCCCCCCGCTTATTCGGCCGCCCGGCCGGCTTAGGCGCTGCTCAATATTTGCTCACGAATTGGGCCCCTCCCTCGCCGCTGTTGTCTTCGCACCCGTCTGTCAATTTTTCCTAAATCCTATAAATTCTGTATTATGAGGTGCGATGTTATAGCATGGGCTCATGCAGTCACTGAGTGTGGGGGGGGGGGGGGGGGTCTTTAGTCCCATAGATCAGCGTTTTTCAGCTTCCCCCCCCCCCTCTTCAAAGTCACGCATATATACCCTTTCATGATTTTGATAAACTTCCCGTCACCCCAACCCAGAAAAAAATCAAAGGAGGATTTTTTTTAAATCTATAGTATACATAGACATACGGGCATATTCTTACTCGGGGGCCGGAAGGACGGACCTCTTGCCCGAAAATACATGAAAATACTATCTTGAATAGTATATAGAGCCAATACATTGCTTTGGTGACGATTTTTATTCACCCAAAATGTCATTAGATTGTAGTATAGTTGGGAGAATTAAGGAATCGATAATGGTGGTCTTTTTTCACTCAAACTTTGAGATTATCTTTAATTATACATTTAGCATTGAAGTAGCACCATTTTCTCTCATCTGAACAATGTTACAAAGTCCCTTTAAGAAGATTATAAAACTAGTCGACGACGCCATACCATATAGCTGAAAAAGACACCCTTTTGTAGACGCTTTTTTTTTGTAGCCAGCTATGTTGAGAGTGCCCCCCGGGCATTGTCCCTGGTTAAGCTGTCATCACTGCTCAAGGTCAACCATAATTATGTTGTGTGAAAACTCTGACCGCTTGACCGTTACTCCTGATTGTTTTGAAGATTTACGGCCAAGGCAGTAACTGCGGTGTTTAGTCCTAGAGGACCTAAATATACAGTGACGACTGGACATTGGGGGCGATCACCCTAGCCTCTTGTCGATGCCCTCGCGCTGTTGGAGTCTCTAAATTCTGACTCGCGAGCGCCTCGGTTTCTCTGACTCGCTTCGCTCGTCAGAATTTAGAGACTCCAACAGCGCGAGGGCATCGACAAGAGGCTACGATCACCCCGGCATGCACGCGCCCCTGATCTTTGATTGGCAGCTCATCAGTCGTCAGCAAGTGAAGCTCACTGGGTCGAGTTTGAATGATGGACTGTTTACATTGCAGACCGTTATTTTTATGCTCAAACCATTGTCATGATTGTGGTAAGATTAATACATTATATGTATAGACATACTTTGAACTGAAATGTTAATCCCCCAGTTATTTCCTTTTTATTTGTTGCTATGATATTTTTGCTTTTATTCCACATGCGTTTTTATTCATTTTCTGACGAATAATTTATACACTCATTTTGTCCCTCTACGACCATCTGACTACAGAAAACTCGAAGCGAACACGGAGCGGTATATGAATAAACATGACCTTATTTGCATATGAACGTGCCGACGCTGTGCGTACAGTGCGATGCACTGTCCGACAGATGTGTAGTCTTACTTATCATATTTTGATTAAATCTCTCTTTATTTGGATACAAAACACAGAATACAAAATTATGTCCTCAAACTAGTATAAAATTAAGCTTTCAAGTATAACAAATACACAGAATATGTAAAAAATAATGAACAATCAATGCCAACTTAGAGTGGTGTTTCACGAAGCGGTCACTGGTTTTTAGTGCGTATACGAATTCTATTAAATTTGTGTCAAAACCTTCCACGTTATCTTTGCGCAGAGGCAGTATCGTAGCTAATGAGGTTTATCCGAGGCGCGATTATTGCTAGTTGAAAACTTATCCCAATACCCCGCTCTGACGACGTGAAATACCGTCGGCTGTAGCAATTTTTCCAGATCTCCAAGGAGATCTTGCAATGTAACCAAAGTAAGAATCACACCAACAAATAATCAACCACATCTAATAATCTCTCATATATACATGACACGTCACCGCGAGCATTAAATTATGATTCTACCTGCATACGTCCCAAACTCTCAGCTTAGATAAAGATAAATACTGCAGCAATACAACATTACAGTGCAACATCACACTCATCATGATTAATAATTAATGATGATAATGAATTGACGCGCTTACTAATTATAATATTAAATGGTGATGATGAATGTGAAGAAAAATGATAATAATATTCATGGTATATAGCAGTTTAATCATATCCGATTTTGAAAAGCATTGGACTTTATATTTATAAAGTTCCCATTCGGACAAGGGCGTTTCTTGATTTCTGCATAACTATTTACAGACGAATATATGCAACATTGAACTGCTTTTACATAATTACAAAGTAGAACACAAGGAAAAAAACAGGTAATAGAAACATGACTGACTGACATGAGTTAGCGATGCGTTGAGACCAGACTATGAGTATGATGAAGAGAATTTTTTATATTGTGTTTTCTACGAACGACAATCTAGTATTTCAAGAGTGACTTAATCAATACATGAACACATGTAAATTAAATTTTAACAGAGTATTCCCTCGTAAACTAATATTTTGAAACACGATACGGTAAATCTATAGCGACACCGCCTCAAACCCTGGGGCTCTTATACTAAGCTCTCGAAAAGGTGTGAGGCTATTTGGCCCTTTTTGATCTGCCTAGCCACTCATCAATCACGTACATTTTTAATCATTGGAGATGCTCAGTTAAGATTAATTACGTAGATTTTGCTGCAGAATGAAAAAAAAGAAGAAAAAGAATGATGAAATTTGGCGAGGAAAACATGATTTATGCAGTATTGAGTTTGCGATGACGTGGATTTAGCAAGCCCTTTTCATGTCCAATCGCAATCCGCCACTTTGCAATACGCGGAGGTCACGCAATGACCTTTTTGTACACGTTCGCTTAACATGTGTTAGCAAAGAGACAGCGAAAGAGAAAAGAGAGACACCGGCGAATCGGGAACATAGTGTTTTTTTACTTGATCATTCTCTGAGATTCACTAGAAGCGAGATATAAATTGCAAGGTAAGTGTGTGAAGTTTGACTCATTAGAGTTATGAATTAAATAGTGAAATTTGCTGATGAGATTGTGTGTGTGTAGAGTTTGATTGAATCTTGCAAGTAGCTTGATCAGTCCCATACGTTCCACTTTATGTTACCCTTTCTATTAACAGATTAATGTCTTTCGAGTTTCGATTTGCCTTTGTAAGAACGTTTGCATGTGCTTGTATATGATCAGAGTTTATTCATTATAGTAGATCTATAGTTCTAGATCTAATTTAGATCTGAAGTAGAAAAAATGAAATTCGGTAATGGAAAAGCAAGTTCTCCAAAACCTGTTGAAACTGAATTTCTGAAACTGGGAAAGTTGAAACTGAATTTCTTAACTTAAACTGTGAAAGTTGAAACTGAATTGAAGACGAACGTCAAACTCGAAAGTCAAAGTCAAACTCAAACGTCTAACAGTTGAACAAGCTGACTAGTGACAGTGACATTGACAAATCCATTAATAGACAATTATTTAGTTATTTAGAGGGTCTACTTTTTATGTACTTTTATTAGCCCTCGAAATGTTTTTTTAATGATATTATTCGAGGGAGCCTTAATTTGCTCCCATAGGGTCCTATGGAGAGGTAGGTAAACAACATCTCAAATTTGTCCAAAATCACACTTTCCCGCACCCGACCAATATTGGACAGTGGCTTTGATAAATTTTGTTGTAATTACCTCCTGAATTAAAAAATCGGAGGTAAAAATAATAAAATAAAAGCAATTTTCTTACCAGACCGATACAGCTCAGCTCCCTTTTCACATGTACCGTGTGAATTCACGATCTCTACACAATGGTGATGACCTCTGACTGGCACTTCCGTGATTATACGGAAGCAGCACATTTACGAAGTGCCAGTCAGAGGTCATCACCATTGTGTAGAGATCGTGAATTCACACGGTACACGTGAAAAGGGAACTGAGCTGTATCGGTCTGGTAAGAAAATTGCTTTTATTTTATTATTTTTACCTCCGATTTTTAAATTCAGGAGGTAATTAGGACTACAATTACAACAAAACTTTTATAATCCTAAATTTCTTTTCATGTCAAGACAAAGAAAAGAAAATGATTATAAAACTGTAGATCTAGACCTAGGCCTAAAAGTAAAAGTAAATAAATTATGAATAGACCTATTCATGGTTTGTTATTAATCAGTTAATATGTTTATGAAACTTAAACATAAATTTAATGGGATCGATATGTGACGTCCTAAAATCATTTTTTATGCCTCCGCCACCGAAGGTGGTGCCGGAGGCATCATGTCCGTCCGTACGTCCGTCCGTACGTCCGTCCCGTTTGACCGTTATCACAATATCTCAAGAACCATTTAAGATTTAAACTTAAGACTCGGGAATAGTATTTATCACCATAGGAAGACGATCTGATTAGATTTTGGAGTGCGTAGGTCAAAGGTCACAGGTCACAGAGGTCAACTTATGAAATTCCTTGTATTGAGTTTGTTAGCGCGATATCTCAAGAACCATTTGAGATTTAAACTTCAAACTTAAGGATAGTATGTATCACCATAGGAAGACGATCTGATTAGATTTTGGAGCACGTATGTCAAAGGTCAAGGGTCACAGAGGTCAACTTATGAAATTCCATACATTGAGATTGTTATCATGATATCTCAAGAACCACTGGAGATTTAAACTTCAAACTTAGTGATAGTGTGTATCACTATAGGAAAACAATCTGATTACATTTTGGAGCACGTAGGTCAAAGCTCAAGGGTCATAGAGGTCAACTTATGAAATTCCATACATTGAGATTGTTATGATATCTCAAGAACCACTGGAGATGTAAAAACTTCAAACTTAAGGATAGTATGTATTACCATAGGAAGACGATTTGATTAGATTTTGGAGCACGTAGGTCAAAGGTCAAGGGTCACAGAGGTCAACTTATGAAATTCCATACATTGAGACTGTTATCATAATATCTCAAGAACCACTGGAGATTTAAACTTCAAACTTAATGATAGTGTGTATCACCATAGGAAGACAATCTGATTAGATTTTGGAGCACGTAGGTCAAAGGTCAAGGGTCACAGAGGTCAACTTATGAAATTCCATACATTGAGATCGTTATCGCGATATCTCAAGAACCACTAGAGAATTTTCACTTCAAACTTAATGATAGTATGTATCACCATATCATAATATCTCAAGAACCACTGGAGATTTAAACTTCAAACTTAATGATAGTGTGTATCACCATAGGAAGACAATCTGATTATATTTTGGAGCACGTAGGTCAAAGGTCAAGGGTCACAGAGGTCAACTTATGAAATTCCATACATTGAGATTGTTATCATGATATCTCAAGAACCACTGGAGATTTAAACTCCAAACTTGTTTAAATTGCTCTATGGCGGAGGCATCATTTTCGACTGCGCGCAGTCAAAATTCCATCTAGTTTTTCCATATAAGTTAGATCAACGATCTTCAAATTATTTAACATATACATTATGTTGATCCCAACTTTTTTTGAAGTTATTTTCAGTTGGGTTTGAAGTTTGGCCTATGTCAAGCCACTTTTTCCTTTTTATTTGTACTTGTACTTTGGCACTGACGTGTGATTTGAATAACATTTGTTGTACTTTCTTCTTTTCCTTTGTGTCCTAGATCTAGGTCTAGACTAATCTATTTGAATATTTGCCAAACCATAAACAATTTTGTTCATTAATCTGGACTTGGATATTGTTTTGTTTTTAATGATCCAATCATATAACTATTTAAGTTTAAAATATCAGAAGTATGCCTTTTTGAAAAATAGGAAGAAGGAGGCCCTTTTTTTCTTCTCAAAATGGCTGCTCAAAATGGCCGCTCAAAATGGCCGCTTGGTACTTTTCCCTGACAGTCTGGCTATTTTTTCAAGTTGGCTGCCGTCATTTAATTATTTTTTTAAAATCAGAAATAGATCATTTTGGCGGTGTTTTTAATGTTTATTTTCTTTACCAAAAAAAAAAAATGGAGGTGGCACCAAAAAGGAAGCGGCCGGGGACGCTAAACAAGATTTTAATTTTTTACATGGCTAAAGTGATCTTAGCTTTCAGACATTTGAACTGGAGGTTAATCTCTTTCTTAACCTGGCAACCATGTGACTCTCGTTAAATTCTACCACTGTTTTGTGCTTAATTTTCAACATCTTTGTGCTTGCTTAATAAGTTATGACAAAAAAAGAATAACACTGATTTTCTTATTAATTGCCCTATTTCTTTCTTCAAACTGAAGCCACGCTGATGCTTTTTCTCAATCATATCATACCTTGGAAGTGGGCTGAAAGTAATTCAAAACTTATCTGCAACCATGAAGATGAATTATACGCTGCTCTTGAAGAACATGGACAGTTGTATTATTCATGGGGGTCAGACTCCGATTCATCTCTGATCATTTCTTGAGATTGGTCAGGTCCTGAAAATGTTCACTGATGGGCTTTTCTTCTACATGAGATGGTAGATTATAGTATTCCATTCTGAAATCTCTCTTTGCGAAAAAGCTTTTTGCCTTTATCAAAAAAGCGTCTTGTCAAAATTTGATTGCCCTTCAATTCTTAATTTAAATGACTTAACATTTATCTCCTACAGAGTTATGCAGTCGTCCAGCATCGTTGGACTGCTGTCTGCGGTCACTCTGGCCGTATTGGCCGGTCATCCTCAACTGACCAATGGCCTGGCGGTAATGTCCATTGACCTTGGAAGTGAATGGATCAAGGTGGCTGTGGTCAAACCAGGAATACCTATGGAGATTGTACTTAACAAGTGAGTTTGGAAGCTTTATTGAGAAAGAAACCCCCAACAAATGAAAGGGTTGTATTATCTGTGCATAAAAGAAGTATGATTTTGGGCAAGTCCAATGTACATGTATTGGGTGTCCATCGATTCACCAAGTATTGCAGAGATGCCAAAGCTCCCTGAATTTTTTAATTTTTGTATACGTCACTCCACACAAATTTTAATGCCTCCCTGATTTTTGAAAGATTATTCCTATTATGCTGTATGCAATTGATAGAAACCTCCCTGATTTCTGAATGAATCCTCCCTGAAAGCTAAATGTAAAGGTTGGCATATCTGGTATTGCAGAGTTTTGAACTGAGCTCAAATTTGTACTTTCACTTCAACACTGATCAGGGCCCTTCAACATTATATGTAACATAAAATTAGTTCAAATTATTATTCATTGTAAAGTTAGAATTGACTGCAGGAGATACGATTAATTTAAGGAGTTATGATTAATTGTAACTCTTAACGTTACACGTACATGGCTCATGTATAGGAATCTTAGATGAGGTTGGTAACATACAGGAGAAAAGGTCTGGACTTGCCTCTTTACAATTTGCTTCAAATACATGAAGTAAACAGAATGTTTATATACAAATTTATAGTTACTAAACTAACTGTCAAATGTAATGATGATGAATAATAGTTATCAGATATTTCCATTTGATACTGATATGTATGAAGCAGTTTGTAACATTTCTGAACAGACCTGGCCTATTGTGAATGTGAGCCACAGCTTTTTAAAAGTTGTATTTGATATAGTTTTTGTTTACCCCGGGCAAAATTTGTTTCAGCACATTACTGTATCCATTTGAGTCGATGATATTTATCAGGCTTGAGATAATTTCACAATTTAAATTGGTTTCCTGATTATTATTAATTTTTCCCAATTAAAAAAAAAAATATATATATATATATTTTTTTAAATCATGATTTTTCCTCCAAAATATGATAGTCCCTGAAATCAATGGAAATCCGGTGAATATTAACACCTTTAATTTTTATTTTCATGACAGAGAGAGTCGCAGGAAAACACCGGTATCAATTACGGTGAGGGATGACGAGACGCTTTATGGAGACCCAGCCCTATCCTTGGTAAGTGTAGACTGTAGAGAGATTTTTTTGCAAAATCTGGTGTTAGCTGATACAGTACAGTCTATAGGGAAACACAAGAAGTGGTCTTTGTAGACAGGTTCGTTTAGTACATGTTTCAATGAGAAACCATTTTCAAGGGAGACAAGAAATGTGGTCTTTGTAGACAGGTGGTCACTACAGCAGGTTTGACTGGTAGTAGAATGTAAGCGTTTAACCCACTGCCTACTGGAATCAGTATTTCCTTGTATGAAGCCTATGGGGATTAGAGAATTCAGTCGTGAATTTCATATATTTTGATAAGTTGGAACTTCTGTACATCGTTGAATTTGTTGTATGAGATATTTGCTGTAAAATGTGTGAATCAGAAGATTTTCTGAATGTTCCTAAAGTTCTGAAATTTTTTCAGAATCTGTCACAATTGGAACCTAATGATATTTAATTTGTAGGTCTACTAAATCAATAATTATATACTTTATTTGAAAAGGTGAATAGTTATTTAAAGCATAAGATGTGTTCTTACTCCTAGACTCTTTGTGCAATGTTCATGCAAGAAGCCTTTATATAAGAGGCAAACATGATTGGACTGTATCGGGGTAAGAGGGGGGGGGGGGGGTACCAGGCAAGTTGGTACCAGGGGCGCGTTTCATGAAACAATTATTTTGTCACCGACTATTTTCCAGGCCTGTGATTGGTCACATTTAGTCAGCGCTGACTAAATGTCTAAATTGTCGGTGAACATGATATGAGTTGGTGAAAACCACCTACTACATATGTAATTGTTTCATGGAATGCCCCCCAGCAGGTTGTAATTTTGTGCTGCATTATGATTAACATTTTGAACTTCATATCTAAAATAATTGATAAATTCCCATATCTAAACATGGATCTTCAATTTTTTTTTTTGATGGTTTGCCCTCATAGTAGCAGGCAGCTTATTCCTGCTAAAATATTCATGCTTCACTTTCCCAAACACTCTATGACTCATAAATCCTCATCGTGGTGTTATCACTGTTGTGGGTCGGCGACTATTTTCATGGGTAATTTGATGCTGGCCAGAGATCAGCCACTTTTGCTACAGGCATGCAGTCAATCTTTCAGAGTATGATTTTCAGTTGCGGACTGCCAGGGTTTATATTTAAATACTGGATTAACTAGTTTATTTAGAGAGGGATGGATATTATAAAGAAAATTATGGTACTCATAGTCATAATCCAAGTAATATTGATTTTTAGTTACCTATCCATGTTCACTTTCTCTTTTCTTTAGCCATTTTGCTTATTTTGTTCAATATTTTTGTTTTAAGATGTATGAACTTATGATGGGTAATGATGAAGATGGTGATAATGAAGATAATGATGATTATTGGTGGTGGCAATAATGATGATAATAATGATGATGATATTGCAATATTGGATTTATCTTTTTTTTAGGGAGGGATGGATATTTTAAAAGAAATGTATACATGGAACTCATACAGGTAGTCGAAATCTATGTAACATTGATTTTCTTATCCATGTTCGCTTCCTCTTTTTATTTGATTTGATTTGATTTGATTTTTTTTATTTCTGTTTGATTTTTTTTCTTAAGCTATTTCACTTATTTTGTTCAATATTTTTGTTTTAAGATGAATTCTTTGATGGTTGGATATGATGGTGGTGATAATGAAGAATATAATGAGGATAGTAGTGATAATAATGTTGATAATAATGATGTTGATATTGCAATAGTGGATTACCCTTTTTTAGGGAGGGATGGGTATTTTTTTTAATGTACGGTACTCATAGTCATAATCCAAGTAATATGATTCTGAGTTTTTTTATCCTTGTTTGCTTCCTCTTTTCTTCTGTCGTTTCCCTTATTTTGATCAATATATTTGTAGTAAGATGAATTACAAGTAAGAATAAACATGATATTGATGATAAAAATAAATATAAATTATAATATGTCCAATTGTATCTATTTATTTATACAGGGTGTGAGATATCCCAAGAGTAACTACTACTACCTCCAAGATCTGTTAGCCAAACCTTTAGAGAACCCACTCGTCAAGTTACATCAGAATAGATTCCCTTTCTATGAGCTAGGACAAGATGAAGACAGAGGTAAGTGCAGAAAAAAAAGTGAAGACTTTTAGACTTTCTAATTTTGTATTTTGTATTTTGGGGGGGATACATGTGTTTGTAGTAGTGTAAAGTATCCGATAGATAATATTTTGCTTTGCTTTATTATATGTTGCTCTGTTCTGTAGCCATTACTTCATTGTCATCATATATTTATCTAGAGTTATTAGTTTTGTTATTTTTCTATGGACCTAAAATTAAATTAGATTTGATAATTTGTTAATTACTTGCTTATTTTTGTGTACATTGTGCATTTCCCCACTTATCTGTCAAATACTATATTTCAATAAACATCTACATTTGCAATTTTAATTAGCTCTTAAAATTCTACCCTACGATGTAAAGCACAGAGAGGGAGGGAGGGAGGGAGGGAGGGAGGGAGGGAGGGAGGGAGGGAGGGAGGGAGGGAGGGAGGGAGGGGGGAGGGAGGGAGGGGGAGAGACAGACAGAGAGAGAGAGAGAGACTTGGGGAAACATGGGAAAGAAGAGAATACTAACTACTGTTCTGTCAAACTTGTTTTTCCTCTAGGCACCATTTTCTTCAAGCACAATGATGATGTCATCTTTCATCCAGAAGAGCTGCTGGCCATTGCCCTCAATAAATCGAGAGAAAGTGCTGAAACATTTGCCGGTAAAACATTACTTTGTAATATTCACTAGAACTGAGTTATGGCAATCATCTACATGTACATGAAGATATCAAACCAGTTTCATTTAACAGGGTTTATGGTTAACTGCGAACAACTATTTTCAAAGAATAAAAGGAGTATTATGATTAATCACAGGACAATATGTATACATGTATGGATTGCAAATCTTATGGGGCATTTGATTTGCATTCGATTGCAACTCAAATTTCTTGCAACGCCCCATTAGATTTATAAATATCAAATTGCAGCAATTCAAATTGGAAAACCACGTACCGATAAACATAACAAAAAAGAACAATCGTGCTGATCACTGTATTTGTATTCCATCCAAAAACTGGTAAATGAATACAAAATGGTCGGGCTACTCCAAACATACACCAAGCCGACTGACTCTTTGTCATATCATTGATGTATTGATAGTATTATTGTATTGTATATTCTTATACAGTAGGCTTGCGGGTGCACCATGTGAGAGAGGGAGAGAGAGAGGATTGCGGAGTCCTGAAAAGGACTCTCGGTAATCTTTCTTGAGGGTGTGTAGTCCTTTAAAGGACTGTTTGTGTAGTCTTGAAAAAGACTGTTGGTTATCTTTCTTAGCTTATAGTTCTAAGGAGTGCTTGGAGAGGATGAGTGGCGGGAGTGGCTCGATGTTTCAAACAGGTTGACTATCCGTCGTCAGGAGTGTATATTGTATATTCTTGTTTGATGTGTTTTTTAACTGAATTGAATTGACAAGGTTCATGGATTTAAAAAAAGATCAAATTCAAAACTCAAAGCTGATACATTTTGAATTTACAAATAAAAAAAGCAACATATAAGATACATGCAAATAGTATGATGTGAAATAGGAAAATTTAAGACACACAGGAGTGAAATTGATATCGAAGGAGTAGAAAGGAGAAGAAAAAATAGAAGATGAAGAGAAAAATAAATAAAAGAATAAAAGAAAGAAAAAAAAAGAAGGAAAGAGAGTTAAAAGTAAATTAAGAGTTTACAATTAAAAGGTATTATACTGATTTTTTTTTAATATTTGATTGTTAGGATGATTACAGGTAGTTATCTTGTCTTCCTTTGATTCCCATGGTGATATGTCCAAGCATGTTGATCACGTCAACTACTGAATCCTGTCATTCCCATTGGCTTAGCACAGGAACAACCCGGTTCTCGTAGGCGAGGGGTTAAAGACAATAGAAACTCATGATTAAGTGTTTATCCTCATTACAGAGCAAATGGTGAGAGATGCAGTGATCACCGTGCCAGCCTTCTTCAACCAAGCCGAGAGGAGAGCCGTACTTTATGCTGCTGAACTAGCTGGTCTTAGAGTGCTGCAGCTTATGAATGCAAATACCG